>NC_041728.1:139932756-140235786 GCF_004115215.2 Ornithorhynchus anatinus
TGCTCTGGGAAAATGTCTTTCTGACATTATCGAGGAAACTGAAATTATTACAGACTGTAGACTCTAACCTCCCTGTGGGCAGAGTTAATGTAATACCAACTCTATTATATTGTAATTTCCAAGTCTTAAATATGAGCAAGCACTCAATAAATGCCACTAATTAATAGACTGATTGATAACAGGCAAGGGGATGAATAGAGCCACAGAGAAGCAGCATGGATAGAGCACGGGCCTAGAAATCAGAAGAACCTGGATTCTAATCCCAGTTCTGCCACGTATCTGCTGTGTGACCTTGGGCGAGTCCCTGAAGTTCTCTGTGCCTCACTTACCTTCTCTGTAAAACTGGCATTAAGAGTGTGAGTCTCCTATGGGAAAAGGAAAGTGTCCAACCTGATTAACTTATATGTATCCCAGTGCTTAGAACAGTCTAGCACATAGTAAGGGCTTAACAAATATCATTTTTTAAAATGTCCTTTCTTACATGCCTTATGTCATGTGTCAACCTTTAATCTCTCACTGAATCTTCCCCTATTCTTTTCCCATCACTCTCCCTTTCAATGCTTCTTCCTCATCATCCCACTCTGCATACACTGCAGGGTAGAATAAATAAGAGATTCACTATAAACTCTGAAGAATAGGACTGTGAGCTCCTTATGACAAGGATCACCTCTATCAATTCTTGAACTTTCCCAAGTGCTTAGTACAATAATAATAATAATAATGTTGGCATTTGTTCAGCGCTTACTATGTGCAGAGCACTGTTCTAAGCTGGGGTAGATTTACAGGATAATCAGGTTATCCCACGTGAGGTGCACAGTCTTAATCCCCATTTTACAGAAGGGGGACCTGAGGTCCAGAGAAGTTAAGTGACTTGCCCACAGTCACATAGCTGACAAGTGGCAAAGCCGGAATTTGAACCCATGACCCCTGACTCCCAAGCCCATGCTCTTTTCACTGAACCACGCTGCTTCTAATAATAATATGATGATATATAATATAAAATATAATAATATAATGTATACGTATATAACATATTATATATAATGTAACATAATAACAATACAATAATAATATAATGATGGTATTTGTTAAATGCTTACTGTGTGTCAAGCATTGTTCTAAGCACTAAGTACACTGCACATAGTAAGTGCTAAATATAATATGATTGATTGAAAAATGATTGATTTGGCAAGAAGGGAAAGGGTAATGCAGGAAGAGGGATGAAATTAGAGCATTCTGTCCCATTACTTCCTCTCTCTTATTCTGTGGAAAGAGTGCGGTTCTGGAAGTCAGAGGACCAGGGTTCTAATTCTGACTCTGCTACATGTGTGCTGTGTGACCTCGAGGAAGTCACTTAACTTCTCTGTGCCTCAGTTGACTCATCTGTAAAATCGGGATTAAGACTGCAAGCCCCATGTGAGACAGGGACTGTGTCCACTCTGATTATCTTGTATCTACCCCGTTGCCTAGTACAGTGCCTGGCACATAGTAAACACTTAACAAATACCACAATTATTGTTATTATTATATTCTCAACTTTATCAGTCAGTCATATTTATTGAGTGCTCACTGCATGCAGAACACTGTACTAAGCAGTTGGGAGAATACAATATAACAATATTACAATTTAGAGGAGACAGACATTAATATAAACAAATTAAATTACAGATATGCTCATAAGTGGCATGGGGCTGGGTTGGGGGTTGAATAAAGAGAGTGAGTCAGCAGGGAGTGGAAGAAAAGGAAAAGAGGGCTTAGTCAGGGAAGGCCTCTTGAAGGAGAGGTGCCTTTCATTCATTCATTCAATAGTATTTATTGAGCGCTTACTATGTGCAGAGCACTGTACTAAGCGCTTGGGATGAACAAGTCGGCAACAGATAGAGACAGTCCCTGCCGTTTGACGGGCTTACAGTCTAATCGGGGGAGACGGACAGACAAGAACAATGGCACTAAACAGCGTCAAGGGGAAGAACATCTCGTAAAAACAATGGCAACTAAATAGAATCAAGGCGATGTACAATTCATTAACAAAATAAATAGGGTAACGAAAATATATACAGTTGAGCGGACAAGTACAGTGCTGCAGGGATGGGAAGGGAGAGGTGGAGGAGCAGAGGGAAAAGGGGAAAATGAGGCTTTAGCTGCGGAGACGTAAAGGGGGGATGGCAGAGGGAGTAGAGGGGGAAGAGGAGCTCAGTCTGGGAACGCCTCTTGGAGGAGGTGATTTTTAAGTAAGGTTTTGAAGAGGGAAAGAGAATCAGTTGTGAGGAGGGAGGGCGTTCCAGGACCGCGGGAGGACGTGACCCAGGGGTCGACGGCGGGATAGGCGAGACCGAGGGACGGTGAGGAGGTGGGCGGCGGAGGAGCGGAGCGTGCGGGGTGGGCGGTAGAAAGAGAGAAGGGAGGAGAGGTAGGAAGGGGCAAGGTGATGGAGAGCCTTGAAGCCTAGAGTGAGGAGTTTTTGTTTGGAGCAGAGGTCGATAGGCAACCACTGGAGTTGTTTAAGAAGGGGAGTGACATGCCCAGATCATTTCTGCAGGAAGATGAGCCGGGCAGCGGAGTGAAGAATAGACCGGAGCGGGGCGAGAGAGGAGGAAGGGAGGTCAGAGAGAAGGCTGACACAGTAGTCTAGCCGGGATATAACGAGAGCCCGTAATAGTAAAGTAGCCGTTAGGGTGGAGAGGATTAAGGCTTCTTAATTCTCAACCCTTCTATCTTGTGTATCATTGGTAGAAACCCAGCCCTGAATAATAATACAATTTGTAAGGGGAAATGGAGCCAAGAAAAATAGAAATAATGTAAATTTTTAAGTTTATTTTAATGTTGAATTCATGGGATCACAGGGATGAGACTTCCCAAGCTTGAATAGCCCATCCTAGGTATTATGTAATATTCACAACCTAGACCTTGACAATCTACTCAAAACTCTCACCCTTCACAGTGAGAACATTTTTTATGTCTAAAACTAAATCTTTCCTGCTGGAGCTAAGCTCATATCTTCTTGTTTCTACCTTGATACAAATGAAGAACATTACCTCATCATCATCTATAGAATTGCTTTTCATATAGTGGGTGACTTTGATCATCCTATTTTAGGCTTTCTCTATTCTGGGTGCGTCATTCCTCATAGGTCTTTTAATCCTTTGCTTTGCTCTTTGCTTAACCCGTTCAATGATCTCTATAGGCTGCTTAGCTTGTGGGCTCCGAACTGGAGTCTGTGCAGTCTTCTTGTTCATGTGAGGGGTAAAATGACTGATATTAAATGCAGTAAAATGATTTTCTACACCCTATTCTCCACTTAATTCAGCTTTATAATCTCCTGGTTCTTTCTAATCAATCAAAAAATTATATTTATTGAGTGTTTACGTGTGCAAAGCACTTTACTAAGCACTTGGAAAGGAAAATATAATACTATGACAGACACATTCCCTGCCCACAACAAGCTTACAGTCTAAAGGATGAGCTCATAGTCTAGTACTGCTTTACTGATAACATTTCTGTACATATCTTTGTTGCTCCCCCCTACCTGTAATGAATTCTGGTGCTCGCCTTCTTGAGGACAGGAATCCTCTCTACTAACTCTATTGTACTCTCCCAAATGCCTACTGCAGTTATCTGAACAGAGAAGACATGCCATGAATAAAATTAATTGATTCAGTAGGACCTCAAGGTCATCAAATTTCCACCCTTGTTTACAGTCAGTCCTTGTTTGATTTCTGTTGTGTAGTAGTGATGCTTAGTTAGGACTTGTATCTCTGGCCGTTCATGGCCAACCAGAAGTCCAAAATGTGTTAATGACACTATTTATTAAAGTGTTTATTTCATAATATGTCCTCATTAGGCTTCTTCTTAGAGATTTGAAGGGATTTAGGTATACTTACCAAATTTCATGTCATACTATGGGTGAAGGGAATGTGCCTGTTCATTGTTGTTTCATATTCTCCCAAGCACTTAGTGCAGTGCTCTGCACACAGTAAGAACTCAGTAAATGTGATTGAATGGACGAATAAATAAATGAATGCCTTATGCTTTTCCAAGACTTCTCTTTCAGATGTCTTGCATGACATAAAGACACACCCATGGTAAGTTAAGATAGCTAAATTAACATAGCTTTGGTTTTGCAGATATACTGTGCTGGTGATTATGAGATTGTGGCCAAGTTGTGAGGGTCCTGCCTTTAGTGACTGCTGTGACAATACTGAGTGAAGAAAGGAAGGAGGAGGAGAGAGGAGCAATGGTGCAGCTGGGAGCCCGGCTGGGACCATAGAGAGGGGGTTTTTGTTGTTTTTTGGAACTTGGTTTTTTTATGATATTTATTAAGCCCTTACTATGTGCCAGGCACTGTACTAAGCGCTGGGGTAGGTACAAGTTTTGTTGCATGGGGCTCACAGTCCTAATTCACATTTTATAGATGAAGTAACTGAGGCATGGAGAAGTTAAGTAACTTGCCCAAAGTCACACAGAAGGCAAGTGATGGAGCCGGTATTAGATTCCAGGTCCTTCTGGCTCCTAGTTCCTTTCTCTATCCCCTAGGCCATGCTGCTTCCTTTCCAGCATTCAAATCCCTATTTTGTGTATTTTGTAGGGGGCTGGAAAGAAAGGCCCAGAGGTGTCTGTGGTGCAGTTGGGATGGAAAAATAGGAAGGGATTTGGTGCTCAGAAACAAGGGGAGCTGGATACCCTGTGGCCCTGTGGGTGATGCAGAGTTGCTTTAGCAGGAAGCTTGTTTGGGCCAATAAGGAAGAATACTTGGAAATGATAATAGAACATTAGTAGCAACAGTGATTCTCTTTAATGATGATGATGATGATAGTTTTTAAGCACTTACTATGTTTCGAGCAATGTTCTAAACACTGGGGTAGATACAAGATAATCAGGTTAGACACAGTCTCTGTCCCACATGGGACTCGCAGCCTTAATCCCCATTTTACAGATAAGGTAACTGAGACCCAGAGAAGCTAAGGTCACACAGTAGAGAAGTGATGTAGCTGGAATTAGAACCCAGGTTCTTCTGACTCCTAGGCCCATGTACTATCCATTATGCCATGCTGTTTCTCACTATGACACACGACTTCTCAAGGGTAAAGGAAATGGCCATTTGCTACTGGCGTCCTACTTTTGGTCCCCCCTCAAAGTTGCTGCAGAGAAGCCGAAGGCTACATTTGAAGACATTTTACTTTTTATTTTTCTGAGATATGTGACTTAATGCATGTTGCGACAGTGTTCTTTCTGTGAGATAATTTAAAATCCACCATATGTGAACTCCATTAGCCTTTTCCCTAACAACTTTCCTCCAATTTTTTCTGCTCAGTTTTCCAATTTGTCTTTTTTATTCTTTTTTTTCCATTCTCCAAGGTGCTAGTCACTCCTCTCATGGAATCCCTGTGAAATAATATGCAATATGCCTCCACTACACAAATGTTAACATTAACCCATTGAAACTGCTCTATGATTTGCAGCAAATCCCTGATGTGAATTTATAATGCCTCAATTTTAATTGGTTTTCATTATCTAAGACACATGTTTGCAAGAGGAATATAAATAGAGTGTGTGTTTTGCTTATATTTTCCATAGTTTAGCTTTCACTAGCATAATTAGTTCTCTACATTCTCACTATTTCCAGTCATTTGAATTATAGCTTTATATCTTTTTACATATATGAAATATTTAGACAGCAATTAGTGCTGCACTATAGTGTATTAATTACTTGTTTGGTTTTTTTGCAAAGTAATACACCAACAGTCTCCAAAGAATGCCGCAAAAGCCCTCTCCAGCAGTATAAGCATTTGTGTGTTTTTATAGATAAGTCCATTATATAGAGGCATTCATGTAGAATAAATGGAAAGCAAAAATAGGATTTATCAGTCTAAAGCCCCTAAGGGTTGTACACTACACAGGAAAATCCAATTAGAACTGCAGGGAGCTTGTTCAATCTCTTAATCGGCATTGCAGCACTGCAGATTAATATTATTACCCTCTATTTAAACTTTATTGCTCCATTTTTCTGTCTGTAGCCCTTTGCTTTGCCAACCTACCTTGAAAAGATGGCAAGCAGAACCATATAATACTTTTTATGACTTTTGGCATCAGTACTGGTGTGTGGCTTGAATGATAAGAGCTATTCTGGAAATGATGAGGAAGCAGGCGACACTTCCGAGTTTCCTTTTTAAGGCAGAGCTGAGGCCTTCTAATCAAGAAAGCCATCTTGCCTCTCTTTCTGACCACTAGCAACCAGTACCTGAACAGTGAACTAAATTTTCTCTGGGAATTCACATAAGAGCTTAGGCTGCATGTCATTTGACTGTGTGTGTGTGTGTGTGCATGTGTGTGTGTGTGTGTCTTATGCAGTTGAGAGTCGTCTCCGACCCATACCGATTCCATGAACACATCTCTCCCTGAATGCCTCACTTCCATCTGCAATTGTTCTGGTAGTGGATCCATAGAGTTTTCTTGGTAAAAATACGGAAGTGGTTTACCATTGCCTTCTGTTAACTTGAGTCTCCACCATCGACTCTCTCCCATGCCACTGCTGCCCAGCACAGGTGAGGTTTGACTTGTAGCAGATTGCCTTCCAGTCACTAGCCACTGTCCAAGCTAGGAATGGAATGGAGAGGCCTCTGCTTGATTCTCCCTCCCGTAGTCGAGACTGGTAGAATACTGGAAACTCTGAGAGGACCATATCATATGAATCAGTCCTAATATGGATGGGGGCTCAGGTTGACTGAATGACCTTGGATAAGTAAGTCACTTGACTCTTTTGTGTCTCAAGGCAAGTAGCAACACTGATTAAAAGCTGAGAATCTCAGGGAGCAAGTACTTATTCCTGAGTAAATGACATACTGGGTTTTGTTTTTAAATGAAATTATCTGACATTTGAGGGTGGTTTTTGCTGATTTCCCCATTAACACATCGAATGTTTATTATCACTGATGACTTACTATATATATGCATCAAATATTGATAGGGTCTGATTGAGTTTATGGTATATTAACTTCCCCAGAATACATTTATTATGTTTAAAACCCATGATGGGAGTAACTGCAACAAGTAACAAAATTTTCACAGTTTTTTTTTCCCTACTTATATAAAATATGTTTTGAGGACAGAAGATTGCTAGGGTGAAGAGTTCACTATTTTTTTGAGTGTCAAGCAAGGCAAAAGGCATTATAATTAATACTCCAGAAAACTGAAGAATTAGCCCCCTCAGAATAAATCAATTTGTGCAATACTTTATATAGTAAACAGATGGAATGGGTGGCTTATGAAGCAAATCATTCATTATTTCATAATAAACATAGTCCTCACTCAATTAATCATTCTCTGAGCAAAGGCTCCAAGGTTCAGTTTTAAGTACATATGAAGTATTCTGCATTGGCACACAGCATGAGATGCACCACTCTTATGAATTGATTTGGTAAATATGCCCAGCAAATAAGAATCCTCTTTAGGCAAGAAAATGTTTCCTTTTAGGAGTTTCTGATTTTATTGGCTTTTTCAAATTGTCTTGTCACAGATAATCTCTCCCTACAATAGAAGCTATTGTCTTTCTTTCTAGCCTTCTAGGTGTTGATTATAACCCCCTACCTAGCCTTTGTTTTAAATTCCTTTTCAATGAAATATTACTGCATTGATATAAATGCTTGGGTTTATTTCTTTTAAAAAAAATTTTGCTCTCTTTGCATTATGGAGGATCTGAAGTTTCTTATTTCTATGTAATAGTCCCATTATTCATTTTTCACAAAGCAGTTTCCAAATAACCCTAGAGGTCCTCCCAGTTCCTTGTCTGATTCAATACTCATGAATCAACTATCCTTATGATCCATACATTGTAACCGTGAACTTAGATGTGCCAGTAATTCTTATTTCCATTCTGGCTTCCTTTATGAAACACAGAACCAGAAAGCTGGAAGGTCTTTGAGAGATCATAGAAGGATAAAGAGTAAATAATCATCAATGTAGATAAATGCTAAGGGGTTTTGAATATCCTACTTGTCAATACAATAGTGCCATGAGAGCAGAATTGATTTTCCTTAAAGACCTACAGGAGAAACTCATTTGCATGCGTTAACCCATTCCCAAGCAGCAAGTAGCTATGGGGTACCTAATTTGAATGAGGTAATTTACCTCATGTATTCTTACTAGGAGGTCATTGTTTAAGTCCTGAAAATAACTTCCCATTGAGATATGTTATTTTTATTATTCTCTTAGTGCTAAGCATAATTTATTTCCAAAACCTAGAGAAGACATGAAGGGGGAATATTGCTTTTTAAAAATGTCAATAGCATTGCACACTTCCATTGGGAAGTGCATTAGGTGATGGTGTAATCTTTACAATGGAGCAGGGAGGGTTGGTTTGGATAACACTGGCCCAGGCAACGTTCCTCTCCTGCACCTTCTCTCCCCCAAGTTCTGTTTTGTGGAAAGAACAAGGGTCTAGGAGTCAAAAAGACCTGGGTTCTCATTCTGGCTCTGCCACTTGCTTGCAGTGTGACCTTGGGCAAGTTACTTCACTTCTCTGTGCCTCAGTTACCTCATCTGTAAAATGGGAATTAAGACTGTGAGCCCCTTGTGGGATATGAATTTTGTCCCACTTGATCACCTTTTACCTACCTTGGAATAGTGGAATAGTGCTTCGAATAGTGTCTGGCACATAATAAGTGCTTGAAAGACACCATTTCAAAAAAAGTTAAAAATCATAGAAACATTTCAATAGAAATGTTTATCAGCTACCTAGATCATTGATTTCTATTTAGTTAGCCATATTCCAGGTAGCTTTCCCCTCTGACTAAATATTTTCAGGCTTTACTCTGGCTTATTTGAAATGACTCTAGCTTTCCCTTCTTTTGGACTCATACAACACTCTGGACTCCAGCTTTTACAGAATTAGTACATTAATTGTACCAGTAAATGATTCTCCAGGGTCCTGAATAGTTTGTACATCTCATTTACAATAAAAACAAAATAAGAAATGAGAGGGGAAATCATATCAGAAATCTGGTGTTTTGGGGTTTATGGTTGTTTTTGGGGTTTTTTTTGGTTAAAATGTCTAATCCACAATTAATCAGTTAAGCACATAGATTTTGGGAATCTAGTAAAACAAAACAGTCACACAGATTATATAGGTCAAACACACAATTAGATTGTTAGGATGCACTGGAAAGCTGGCAAGGTACCCAGACCTTGTTTCAGACAAGAGAATGAGATCATCTTTTTCTCCCCAGACCGATCTCTTCCTTGCAGCTTTGGGGCTTTTGAAAAAAGATAGTCATGGGCCTTTTCTAATACACTAAAAGTTGCTTTAATTTTATTTTTTATGTATGGCAATTATTTCTTAGCATCACAAAGTATTATGTGCTTCACTTCTCTGTGCCTCAGTTACCTCATCTGTAAAATGGGGACTAAGATTGAGAAGCCCTTGTGAAGCAAGGACTGTGTCCAACCTTTCATTCAATAGTATTTATTGAGCGCTTACTATGTGCAGAGCACTGTACTAAGCGCTTGGGATGAACAAGTCGGCAACAGATAGAGACAGTCCCTGCCGTTTGACGGGCTTACAGTCTAATCGGGGGAGACGGACAGACAAGAACAATGGCACTAAACAGCGTCAAGGGGAAGAACATCTCGTAAAAACAATGGCAACTAAATAGAATCAAGGCGATGTACAATTCATTAACAAAATAAATAGGGTAACGAAAATATATACAGTTGAGCGGACGGGTACAGTGCTGTGGGGATGGGAAGGGAGAGGTGGAGGAGCAGAGGGAAAAGGGGAAAATGAGGCTTTAGCTGCGGAGAGGTAAAGGGGGGATGGCAGAGGGAGTAGAGGGGGAAGAGGAGCTCAGTCTGGGAAGGCCTCTTGGAGGAGGTGATTTTTAAGTAAGGTTTTGAAGAGGGAAAGAGAATCAGTTTGGCGGAGGTGAGGAGGGAGGGCGTTCCAGGACCGCGGGAGGACGTGACCCAGGGGTCGACGGCGGGATAGGCGAGACCGAGGGACGGCGAGGAGGTGGGCGGCAGAGGAGCGGAGAGTGCGGGGTGGGCGGTAGAAAGAGAGAAGGGAGGAGAGGTAGGAAGGGGCAAGGTGATGGAGAGCCTTGAAGCCTAGAGTGAGGAGTTTTTGTTTGGAGCGGAGGTCGATAGGCAACCACTGGAGTTGTTTAAGAAGGGGAGTGACATGCCCAGATCGTTTCTGCAGGAAGATGAGCCGGGCAGCGGAGTGAAGAATAGACCGGAGCGGGGCGAGAGAGGAGGAAGGGAGGTCAGAGAGAAGGCTGACACAGTAGTCTAGCCGGGATATAACGAGAGCCCGTAATAGTAAGGTAGCCGTTTGGGTGGAGAGGAAAGGGCGGATCTTGGCGATATTGTAGAGGATTAGCTTGTATCTACCCCAGCACTTAGTACAATGCCTGGCACATAGTACATGCTTAACAAATACCACCATTATTATTATTAGGACTATTGTTATGAAAAGAATAGTGTTTGCTTTTACCTTCTGCCCCAAATCATCATTTTTTGGTCCATAACCACATCAAAATATTCTGACAACTTTTATATTCTATGTCCTTTCAGTATATTTGATCTCAGTGAACTGCTGATCTGTTGACCTGACTCTTTATGGTTTTCTCAAACCTTTAGCTTGACAAATACAAAGTCTCTTTGTCCAGCTTTGTGTCAAGGTAGGATTGTGTTGCCATCATGTACCACATAGTTGTACCATGTAGTTGGTAGACTAAGTTTGTTCGCAGACTTTGCTGTTATTTAGGTGACCTTGGGGCTTTGCCAACAACATCATAATAACAATAATGCTGGTATTTGTTATGCGCTTACTATGTGCCAAGCACTGTTCTAAGCGCTGGAATAGATACAAGGTAATCAGTTTGTCCCTCCTGGGGCTCACAGTCTTAATCCCTATTTTACAGATGAGGTAAATGAGCATGTCAGGATTGGTTTTAAGATACTCAACCAGTTCTCCTTCCATTTCCTTTGTTGTGAGCTTTCCTCTCATTCCAAACTGCTTCCATACGGAGCCAAGCTCTTATCCTATTCTGCTTTGACTTCATCTGCATCCTCACTGACGTCCCATCCTCCTGTCTCTCCCCACTCCCACCCATACTGGATGGATCATTTTTTCACAATAATGTTCAATCCATGTCTACCACTCTTCAAGAAACTTCAATGACCACCCATCCGCCTCCTTACCATTAGCTTTAAACTATTCAGTCAGCTCACACCATAGCTCACACCATCCTACCTCACCTCACTGATCTCTATTAAAAAGCACAAGCTTGGGAGTCAGAGGTCATGGGTTCTAATCCTGGCTCCATCACTTGCCAGCTGTGTGACTTTGGGCAATCACTGCACTTTTCTGTGCCTCAGTTACCTCATCTACAAAATGGGCTTGATACTGTGAGTCTCATGTAGGACAGTGATTGTGTCCAACCTAATTTGTGTGCATCCACCCTAGTGCTTAGTACAGTGCTTAGCACACAGAGGGTGTTTAACAAATACCATTATTATTATTATTATTATATACCAGACTACCACTCTCTCTACCTTCAAAGCTTTTATTAAGGTCACATCTCCAAGAGGCCTTCACTGATTAAAACCTCTTTTCCCCAGCTCGCTTTCCCTTCTGCATAGTCTGTGCATTTGGATCTGTGAACTTTGACATTTGATTTTTGCTCCACCCCCAACCCCGCAGCATTTATGTGTATATCTTTAAATTATCTATTACAAATATTTCTTTATCTTAATATCTGCCTCCCCTACTAAACTTTAAGCTCATTATGGGCAGGAAATGTGTCTACTAATTTTGTATTCCCAAGAAAATAGATGAAGAGGGGGCATGAGAGTTTAGTCAGGGAAGGCTTCCTGGAGGAGATGTGATTTTTAGTAGGAATTTGAATAATGGATTCTGTCAAAAACGAAGGGGGAGAGAGTTCCAAATGAGGCAAGGTGTGGTCAAGGGATTGATTGTGAGAGTACGGCTCAGTGCAAAGAGCCCAGGTTTGGGAGTCAGAGGTCATGGGTTCTAATCCCAGCTCTGCCACTTGTCTGCTGTGTGACTTTGGGCAAGTCACTTCACTTCTCCGTGCCTCAGTGACTTCATGTGTAGAATGGGGATTAAGACTGTGAGCCCCACGTGGGACAACCTGATGATCTTGTATCTTCCCCAGTGCTTATAACAATGCTTGGCACATAATAAGTGTTTAACAAATACCAGTATTATAGATAAGCGGAGTCGCTCAGTGGAAAGAGCCTGGGCTTGGGATTCAGAGGTCATGGGTTCTAATCCTGGCTCTGCCGCTTGTCAGCTGTGTGACTTTGGGCAAGTCATTTAACTTCTCTGTGCCTCAGTTACCTCATCTGTAAAATGGGGATTAAAACTGTGAGTCCCATGTGGGACAACCTGATCCCCTTGTATCCCCCTGAGCACTTAGAACAGTGCTTTGCACATAGTAAGCACTTAACAAATACCATTATTATCATTATTATTAATGGTAGCATTTATTAAGAAGAGCAGAGTGGCTTAGTGGATAGAGCATGGACCTTAGAGTCAGAAGGTCCTGGATTCTAACCCCAACTCTGTCGATGTCCTCTGTGTGATCTTGGGCAAGTTACTTCACTTCTCTGGGCCTCAGTTACCATATCTCTAAAATGGTAATTAAGAATGTGAGCCCCATGTTGGACAGGGACTGTGTCCAACCCGACTAACTTGTATCTACTACTGTGCTTATAATAGTGCTTCTCCCATTATAAGCGCTTAACAAGTACCAGAATTATTATTAATGAGCACCTTCTGCTATGAAAATTCCTAATAAACAATGATGTTAGCTTACTTGTATTTGATCTTACTGATATTTGAGGAATTTGTTGCAATTGAGAATAGATAGGAATGCTTTGCTGTGGGAATCAAATGAGGTTATGGACTCCTCTAGGATCCTTTATAATCTAAATACTTTCTTACTGTTCTGGGATGGTTATTCATGAGTGCCTGAGTAGTATTTTCCTTGTTGCTGAGATTTTTGGGGGGTGATTTTTTGCACCATTTTTTGTAAGCTCACTGTGGGCAGGGAATGTGTCTACGAACTCTGATGTACTGTAGTCTCCCTGCACATAGTAAATGTTCAGTAAATACCATCAGTGATGATAAGGGTGATAGTTGAAGACAGTTAGTATATGCCGATAGTGTAAATATATTTTGGGTGAAGTTTCTTCCATAGTATTCCATAATTTTTAGTCCCAATTTAGGTACCAACCTCTGCAGAAAGAAAGGGGTATTGGGAGGTAATTCCCTGTACTGGGAGATGATTTCCTTGAGGGTAGAGATCAAAGACATTGCACAAGAGAGCATTCAATAATGCACTGATTGATTGATTGATTGGTATAAAGTACATCCTGGCTAATAAGAGAACTAGAGATTATCCAATCAAGGTGTGGGTATGATGGCCTTGGATTTAACAGTTGACACCTGCCACTGAGCATTGGGCAGCCTCCCCTCATACACCCAATTTATATGTGTCCAACACAATTTGCTTGTAACCATCACAGCACTTAGTACAGTGCCTGACACATAGCATTTAACAAATACTATGAATATTATCATTATTATTATTATTATATTAGCACACTAAATTAGATGATGAAGATCCTCTCCTGACGCAAGCCTCTCCTCCCCTCCCTACTGAGAGTCATGACTTCTGCATGTGTTCTCCTTCTCTAAACTGGGAGCTCATTGTGGGCAGGGAATGTGTCTGTTTATTTTCATGCTATACTCTCCCAAGCTCTATGGGACTCATACCAGAATGACTTTATGATATAAGATGGGATGTTCTGAAGTAGGTTTGTCCATGGAGTCTCTACAAGTCAGAAATGACTTGATGGCATTTGAAGAACTCTCCCCAGTGCTTAGTATAATGCTCTGCACGCAGTAAGTGCTCAATAAACACAATTGAATGAATGATCTGCCTGCTTGGTAACAATTCTATTTTTTAGGGCAACTGTCATGTCCTCTCTGTAATTTACATGGTGGATGCTCTTCCTCATCCTCATCAGTCTGTTCTTGGTATGGATCTCGGCTCAGACATAATAATAATAATGGCATTTGTTAAGCGCTTACTATGTGCAAAACACTGTTCTAAGCACTGGGGGGATACAAAGGTGTGTGTTTGATACTTGGCTTTGGCAGTGGGGGTGCCCCATGTCACTTCCCTGGCACTTGATATTGAAAAAATGGGCTTCCTTAAATTGTTGCTCCAGATTATTAGGTGCCATCAAGTCACTGCTTAATCATAGCAACTCCGTGGATATATTTTCTCCAGAACATTCCGTCCCCTGCCATAATCCACAACCTTTCTAACGGTTCTTTTGTTATCATTGTTATGGTCTCTAGCCATCTAACTTCCCCTTCCATGTTTTCCCTGGACTTTTCCTAGCATTAGTGTCTTCTCAAGAGAATTAGTCCTCCTGATCATGTGTCCAAAATATGCTAATATAGGTCGAGTCATTTAGTCTTTCAAAGACAATTGTGGCTTAATTTGCTCCAAAATCCATTTGTATGTTTTTTCGGGCAGTCCATGGTATTGGTGTTGCACCAGAACTATGTTCAATTAATCAGTCAATCAATCAGTGGTATATACTGAGCACTTGCTATGTGCAGGCCACTCTACTAAGTGCTTGAGCACTGTACTAATTAATAATAATAATGATAATAATAATAATAATGTTGGTATTTGTTAAGCGCTTACTATGTGCAGAGCACTGTTCTAAGGGCTGGGGTAGACACAGGGGAATCGGGTTGTCCCACGTGGGGCTCACAGTCTTAATCCCCATTTTACAGATGAGGTAACTGAGGCACAGAGAAGTTAAGTGACTTTCCCACAGTCACGCAGCTGACAAGTGGCAGAGCTGGGATTCGAACTCATGACCTCTGACTCCAAAGCCCGTGCTTTTTCCACTGAGCCACGATTACTGAATTCTATCCCTGCCTCTCTTTATAGACACAAGTTGAAGTATCTAATCCTGTTATAGAAGGGTTTTATTTAAACTATTAGAAGTTTGGCGCCTGATTGGTTTACTTTAAATACTGGCTTTATCTCCTATTAGAAGTGAAGATTAAAGTTTGTGTTTCCATTGTTTTCTAAGAACCCCTTAAGTGTGCTGTTTAGATAAGATCACCTGATAGCAAATGCTTTATTTAGTAACTACAGTTTGTCTAGAGTGTTAAATAAATTTATACTTTCTCTCCTAAAAAGCCGATGTTTTGCCATTTTCTTGGTGAATCTATTACAAGGGAAAGGCAGGATGATAAATTATTTAGCAAAATGTCCACCCAACCGCCAACACTGGGCTGGCTAACTTATTCAGTTTCATCTCTCTACCTGTCCTTTCTCTTTCTTCTGCTTAAAGGTAAGAGTTAAGAAATAGTTGGGTGGAATAGATAATGCCTAAGGGCGCTTCTAGGTTTATGCTTTTGGCCTGTCTCTCTGAGATAGCCCAACCTGTCACTAGCTCCGCACTGTTAAAGAAAATCCAATCAATCAATCAATTATTTAGCACATACTTTGCACTGCAAATTGCCACAGCTGCTATTATTTAAGATTAGAAAAAAATATTAAATTCTTGAAGTAGTAATAGTATTAAGCATTTACTGTGAGCAGAGTACAGTATTGTGTGCTGCTGTGAAAAAAATACACTTGTGAGGGATCACAAGCATTGCTTTTATTATTGAAAAATAGTGGTAAATTCACACAGTGCTGTGTATGAATGTACATGCATTTCCACTCAGTTGCCTGGGGATCTGAAAGCAGGGGTACTGGCTTAGGGAACTGGAGAGGATTGTGGTTGTGGTTCTTCAGCCATGCCTTCACATACAAAGTAATCATCAGGAGGGCCATCATCCCTTCAGAGATGATGTTTACAGAAAGTACAGTATAACAGATCTATATTGTACTCACCCAAGGGCTTAATACAGCGCTCTGCGTGCAGTAAGCATTCAATAGATATGATTGATTGATTGATTGATTGATTGATTGATTCAGAGTGGATCTCTCTCTTTGATGTGTGTATTCCTGGAAAAATCCAAGGGAATTTATGATCTGTCTCGCTCTCCACTATACCCTATATTTTTTTTCAAACATTTCATAGCATCCTGATGTGGTCTTCCAGGCATGCTGGTGAAGGAAAAGTCCTCTGATTGTTCCTGTTGTTTCTGGAAGATTCAGGATTTCCACCCTTAAGATTCTTTTATATGTTACAGAACCCAAGACCTTTGCATGGTGTTTTACACAAAGTAGCTACTCAATAAATACTCTCCTCTTAAAAAAAAAAGTGCAGTACAGGACCTATCTACAATTAAAATAAGATACTAATTTATAGTCCTCAAGAGAGTTTACAATCTAAAAATACAGGGGACAAGTTGGGCAAATTGAAAACATTCAAGACAGAATACTAAGACCATAGATCTAAGTGATAAAAATGAAAGTTGGCAATTAAATTAAGAAATAGCAGGCCTATATATGAATGCAAACATAGTTGATGCAGGAATAATACCAGGAAAGTGTGTTTCATTCTGGAAATGCCTCTTTGAAGAGGTAGCTTTATAGGAGGGCTTTGACCCTGCACACAGTACTCAATAAAAACCACTGGTTAACTGAAGGTGGAGAAGATCACAGCATAGCAGATTTGAGGGGTAGGGAGTTCTGTGCTTGCTGAATCAATCATTTATTGAGTGCTTACTGTCTGCTGGGCACTATACTGAACAATTAGGGGAGCACGCTATAACAGAATTGGTAGACAGTAAACAACAAGCTTACTGTCTAGAAGAGGAGACAGACAATAATATAAATAAATAAATTATAGATATGTACATAAATGCTGTAGGCTTGAGGGATTGGTGACTCAAAGGTACTAATCCAAGTGCAAGAATGACTGCAGAAGGGAGTGGGAGAGGAAGAAATGAGGGCTTAGTCAGGGAAGACTTCTTGTAGGATTAATGGGCTGACTTGCTACAGCACTTATGTACATATCTGTAAAACTATGTACTTAATGCCTGTCTCTTCCTATATACGGTAAGCTCAGTGGACAGTAATGTACCTACCAACTTTGTTGTATTGTTCCCCCCCAAGTGTCTAGGGCAGTGCTCTGCACACAGGGCTCCATAAATATGATTGGTTACCAATCAGTAATTATTGAGCACTTTCTCTGTTCAGAGTACTGTACTAAACATTTAGGGGAGTATAACAGGGATAACAGAGATGAGCCCTGCAGTATGGCCTAGTGAATAGAGCAAGGGCCTGGGAGTCAGAGGACCTGTGTTCTAATCCCGGCTCCACCACTTGTCTGCTGTGTGACCTTGGGAAAGTCAGTTAACTTCTCTACTGCCCCAGTTCCCCCATTTGCAAAAAAATGAGGAGTCAATACCCATGCTCCCTCCCACTTAGAATGTGCGCCCCATCCAGTACCTTATTATCTTGTGTCTACCCCGGAACTTATTACAGGGTTTGGCATATATAAGTGCTGAACAAATGCCAAAATTATTATTATCATTATTATTATTAACAAGACCAGGAGCACGAAGAAAGGTGCCTAAGTGAAGGTTTCAGTCCTTCGTATTCTGCCACAAGAGTATGAACTGAAACATAAGCTAACCATGGACACCGAAAATATGTACCAATATTGTACTTTCCCAGGCACTTAGTCCAGTGCTCAGAACAGTGCTTGGCATGTAGTAAGTGCTTAACAAATACCATTATTATTGTTAATATTACAGTGCTCTATACATAGCAAGCACGCAATAAATATCACTAATTGATTGATTCAACATAGTACAAAAGGAAATGATTCCTTTCTGTGTCAGCTAAATGTAATTCTGGCTCTGCCACTGCCTTCTATGTAATCTTGGGCAAGTTATTTAACTTTTCTTAGCCACAGTTTCTTTATGTGTATAATGGGGATTCAATATCTGCTCTCCCTCTACTTAAACTGGGAGTCCTGTGTAGGATAGGAATTGTGTCTGATCTGCTTATCTTGTATCTACCCCAGTGCTTAGTACAGTGCTTGGCACATAGTAAGCACTTAAAGACCATAATTGTCTCCACTCAAGTATTGTATCCTGCAACATAAGAAACTGACATTTTAACTGTTAGTTAAAATAACTATTTTAATAACTTACACTCCTTTGAAATGCCCTTGACAATATAAAGATGAAGAATTATTTTTCAGGCAACTATGCAAATCTCTAGACAGTATGTTATTCAGCTCCCTTTTGAATAACTTTTCTAATTGTCTTGCCTGCAAGTGATTAAAGATATTTATTGAGTGCTTGCTATATATGGAGCCCTGCAATAATAACACTTATAATGGTATTTATTAAGCCCTTAGTATGTGCCAAGCACTGTACTGAACACTGGACTAAGCCCCCTTCCCCTCCCCTCAGCATTGTGCTCATCTGATATATTATTTATTACCCTATTTGTTAATGAGGTGTGTATCTACTTGATTCTATTTATCTTGATGTTGTCTTGTTTTTGTTTTGTTGTGTTTTGGTTTGCTGTCCCCCGTTTAGACTGTGAGCCCGTCACTGGGTAGGGATTGTCTCTATCTGTTGCCGAACTGTACATTCCAAGCGCTTAGTACAGTACTCTGCACATAGTAAGCGCTCAATAAATACTGTTGAATGAATGAATGAGAGTACAATATTGGTACATATGTTCGGTGCCCACAGTGCATTTTTATGCAGGAGAACTTAAAAGTGTACTAAACAATGACATTTTAGATCCATATGAAGACATAAGGTAATGCTGCTTATGGACACGGGAATGTATCTACCATATCCGTTGCGTTGTAACTCTCCCAAGCGCTTAATAAGGTGTTCTGCACTTAGTAAGCATTCAATAAATACCAATGATTGATTGATTGAAAGCCTCCAGATCTATCTCTTATTCATTTAACCCTCCTCAAATATTAGGAAAAATTCTGAGTGAGTAGTAAAGAATGCTGATTCAATTTCTTTTTAATTCTCAAGTTGGTTTTAGGAAAGTATAACTTGTTTATAATTCTTTGCAGGATTTATCTATACATCTTTTAAAGGTTCTTCAGAATGTGTGATGAGTGTTATGTTCATTGCAATTTACTGTGAAACTTATTTCAGTGAATCCAGGAGATTAGAAAGTCAAAATAGGCCTGAGTAAACCTGTTGGGACATTTTCACCTTATCCTTTGACTGCTTTGCATACTTTCTCTTATTCCCCTCTTACTCTCTTAATTCTATGTTTGATGTCATAAACATAATTGTTTTGAGATTGCCAAACATCCCAGATCTAAGAAGCGACCTTTGTTTTGAGAATTCAAAGAATTCTACTTCTCTAGCTGAAATTACAATGTTGTAAAGGTTTTCATGTACTAGAATAGAGATGGAAACAACTGTGTACAAAACACTCAATTTATAAACTGCTGATTGAATAACAACAGACTAGGCTTTTTACTTTGTTCTGCATAATTCAACAAATTGCTTTCCTGTTTATTATTTGTATGAGGTTGGAGTCTTTTAGAAAACAGAAAAATAACACAAATATAAATAAACTTCACTCCCTGCCCACATTTGCATGGGGTAGGTCTAATGATAGATTGAAAAGCACTCATAAATTCAACTCTGGACATCTACTGTAAAGGTTTGGTCAGGACAATACATAAGCATATGTCTCTTCCCTCTCATATTTGTATTGGTACATCCCAGTAACGTTTTCTTTATGAAGAAATTTCTGATTGTTGTCTCTCTCCCCTTCTAGACTGTGAGCCTGTTGTTGGGTAGGGATTGTCTCTATCAGTTGCGGATTGTACTTTCCCAGCACTTAGTACAATGCTCTGCACACAGCAAGCGCTCAATGAATACGACTGAATAAATGAATGAATCAATGAATGAATGAATGAACAAACTATTACTTTCCTTCTAGTCCCTACTACTTCACCAGGTCTTTGATATTTTATTTGTGACTAGACATTTTGTCCCTATCTGCAATGTACTCCATCAAACATTCAGTCAAAAATATTTACTGAGCCCTTACTAGGTATAGAGCACTATACTAAATGCTTGGGAGATTACAATACAACAGGATTAGCAGGCATGTTCCCTGCCCATAATGAGCTTACAGTCTAGACAGGGAGATGGATATTAGCTTGAATGATTAATTTATAATATATAATTAAAGGTAGGTACACAAGGGCTGTGGGGCTGTCATTAGAGTGAATATCGAATGTCCAAAGGTCACAGACCCAAATGCATAGACAAAGCAGAAGGGAGAACGAGCCAGGGAAAAGAGGGCTTAATCGAGGAAGGCTTCTTGGAGAAGATGTGACCTTAATAATGGTTTAAAGGTGGAGAGAGTGGTGGTCTGGTACCAGTGGAAAGAGCCTGGGCTTGGGATCAGAGGTCATGGGTTTGAATCCCGGCTCTGCCACTTGTCAGCTGTGTGACTGTGGGAAAGTCACTTAACTTCTCTGTGCCTCAGTGACCTCATCTCTAAAATGGGGATTAACTGTGAGCCTCATGTGGGACAAACTGATTACCCTGTATCTACTCCAGCGCTTAGAACAGTGCTCTGCACATAGTAAGCACTTAAATACCAACATTACTATTATTATTATTTTATGGAGGGAGAGAGAGTTCCAGGCTAGGAGAGGATGTGGAAAAGGGGTCAGTGGTAAAATAGATGAGATCAGAACACACTGAGTATAAACTGACGCTAGCAGAGTAGTAGCAGAGTAGCAGAGTAGTAGTAGTAGTAATAGCAGAGTGTGTGGGCAGAGCTGTAGTAGGAAATTAGTGAGGTAAGGTAGGAGAGTGTGAGCTGATTCAATGCTTTAAATGATAATAATGTTATTTATTCAGCACTTACTATGTGCCAAACCTTGTTCTAAGCACTGGGCACTGTTCTAAGCACTTTGAAGCCAATAGTAAGGAGTTTCTGTTTGATGCAGAGGTGTATGTGCATTCATTGGAGGTTCTTGAGGAATGAGGAGACATGGACTGAATGTTTTTGTTGATAAATGATCTGGGCAGCAGAATGAAGTATGGATTAGAGTGGGGAGAGACAGAAGACCAGGAAGTCAGTGAAGAGGCAGATGCAGTAGTCAAGGTGGGGTAGGTTAAGTGCTTGGATCAGCATGGCAGCAGTTTTGATGGAGAGGAAAGGACAGATTTTAGCAATGCTGTGAAGGTAGAACAGAATTTGGTGACAGACTGAATATGTGGGTAGAATGAGAGATGAGTCGAGGACAACTCCAAGTTTTACAGGCTTGGGAAATAAGGTGGACAGTAGTGTTGTCTACAGTGATGGGAAAGACAAGGTTTGGATGGAAAGAAGAGTTCAGTTTAAGACATATTTAATTTAATTTGAGAAGTAGATATGTTTTGAAGGTAGGAGGTAATGCAAGATTTCAGGAAAGGAGATAGGTCAGGGTTGGAGATGTAGATTTATTCTAGTCTGTAAACTTCATTTGGGCAGGGATCATGTCTACCAACATTCTTGCTTTTTACTGTTCCCAGTACTTAATACAGTTTTCTGCACACAGCAAATGCTCAGTGTTTACCACTTATTAATTGCATTGATTTTTGTCTCTGTTAATTCAATGCTATTGAATGCCTTGTGAGTACAAACCACTATTTCAAGTTATGAGGTTGCTTAAGTGGAATACCATGAACTTAACCTTACTAAATTTTAAACTATTTTTCTCAGAACATTTGTCCAATCTATGTATAACCTTCAATTATATTGTTGCTTTTAAAAATAATTGTAAAGCTTCTTAATTTGGTATCGTCTGCTAATTTGATGAGCATGTTGATTGTTATTCTTTCAGTCATAATTATTGAGCACTTACTGTGTGCAGAGCACTGTACTAAGTGCTTGGAAAGTACAATTCAGCAACAGATAGAGACAATCCCTGCCCAACAACTGGCTCACAGTCGAGAAGGGGGAGACAGACAACAAAACAAAGCAAGTAGACAGGCAACAATAACATCAAAATAGATAAGTAGAATAATAGATATATTCATTCAACAGTATTTATTGAGTGCTTACTATGCGCAGAGCACTGTACTAAGCATTTGGAATGTACAATTTGGGGAATGGTGAGGAGGTGAATGGGTTGGAGAGGGGGTAGAACAGAGGGAGGAAGTAGGGGAGATGGGGAGTGGAGGAGGAGCACAGGATAAAAGGGGCTCAGTCTGGGAAGGTCTCCTGGTGGAGATGAGCCCTCAGTAGAGCTTTGAAGGGGGGAAGAGAGTTAGTTTGGTGGATGTGAGGAGGGACGGCATTCCAGGCCAGAGGTAGGACGAGGGCCAGGAGTTGACGGCGGGATAGGAGAAAACGAGACACAGTCAGGTGGCTAGCAGTGGCAGAGGAGCAGAGTGTGCAGGCTGGGCTGTAGAAAGAGAGAAGGGAGGTGAGGTAAGAAGGGGCCAGGTGATGGAGAGCTCTGAAGCTAATAATAAGGAGTTTTTGATTCATGCAAAGGTTGATAAGCAACCACTGGAGATCTTTGAGGAGGGGGGTGACATGCCCGGAGCGTTTCTGTAGAATGATGATCCGGGCAGCAGAGAGAAGTAGAGAATGAAGTGGGGAGAGATAGGAGGTTGGGAGGTCAGAAAGAACGCAGATGCAGTAATTATTATAAGGGTGAACCCAGACAAGGCCCAGGCTGAATATCCTGGATTTTGGACCTTGGCAAATAAGGGGAAACCTGAGCACCTCTCTGGAGATAAGAATTATTGGAATATACCATCAATGTTGGCAGATTTAGTGAAGCAGCAGCGGCTCAGTGGAAAGAGCCCGGGCTTTGGAGTCAGAGGTCATGAGTTCGAATCCCAGCTCTGCCACTTGTCAGCTGTGTGACTGTGGACAAGTCACTTAACTTCTCTGTGCCTCAGTTACCTCATCTGTAAAATGGGGATTAAGAGTGTGAGCCCCAGGTGGGACATCCTGATTCCCCTGTGTCTACCCCAGCGCTTAGAACAGTGCTTGGCACATAGTAAGCGCTTAACAAATACCAACATTATACACTGTCGACCATCCCCTCCTCCTCCATACCTTATCTCACCTTGGCTTCACGGACTCTGTCCTCTCCTGGTTCTCCTCTTACCTCTCTGGCCGATCATTCTCGGTCTCCTACGCTGGAGCCTCCTCCCCCTCCCATCCTTTAACTGTTGGAGTTCCTCAAGGGTCAGTTCTTGGCCCTCTTCTGTTCTCCATTTACACTCACTCCCTCGGTGAACTCATCCGCTCTCACGGCTTTGACTACCATCTCTACGCAGATGACACGCAGATCTACATCTCCGCCCCTGTCCTCTCCCCTCCCTTCAGGCTCGCATCTCCTCCCGCCTCCGGGACGTCTCCACCTGGATGTCGGCCCGCCACCTAAAACTCAACATGAGCAAGACTGAGCTCCTCATCTTCCCTCCCAAGCCCGGTCCGCTCCCAGACTTCTCCATCACCGTGGATGGCACGACCATCCTTCCCGTCCCGCAGGCCCGCAACCTCGGTGTCATCCTCGACTCGTCCCTCTCGTTCACCCCACATATCCTATCCGTTACCAAGACCTGCCGGTTTCACCTCTACAATATCGCCAAGATCCGCCCTTTCCTCTCCACCCAAACGGCTACCTTACTATTACGGGCTCTCGTTATATCCCGGCTAGACTACTGTGTCAGCCTTCTCTCTGACCTCCCTTCCTCCTCTCTCGCCCCGCTCCGGTCTATTCTTCACTCCGCTGCCCGGCTCATCTTCCTGCAGAAACGATCTGGGCATGTCACTCCCCTTCTTAAACAACTCCAGTGGTTGCCTATCGACCTCCGCTCCAAACAAAAACTCCTCACTCTAGGCTTCAAGGCTCTCCATCACCTTGCCCCTTCCTACCTCTCCTCCCTTCTCTCTTTCTACCGCCCACCCCGCACGCTCCGCTCCTCTGCCGCCCACCTCCTCGCCGTCCCTCGGTCTCGCCTATCCCGCCGTCGACCCCTGGGTCACGTCCTCCCGCGGTCCTGGAACGCCCTCCCTCCTCACCTCCGCCAAACTGATTCTCTTTCCCTCTTCAAAACCTTACTTAAAAATCACCTCCTCCAAGAGGCCTTCCCAGACTGAGCTCCTCTTCCCCCTCTACTCCCTCTGCCATCCCCCCTTTACCTCTCCGCAGCTAAAGCCTCATTTTCCCCTTTTCCCTCTGCTCCTCCACCTCTCCCTTCCCATCCCTGCAGCACTGTACTTGTCCGCTCAACTGTATATATTTTCGTTACCCTATTTATTTTGTTAATGAATTGTACATCGCCTTGATTCTATTTAGTTGCCATTGTTTTTACGAGATGTTCTTCCCCTTGACGCTGTTTAGTGCCATTGTTCTTGTCTGTCCGTCTCCCCCGATTAGACTGTAAGCCCGTCAAACGGCAGGGACTGTCTCTATCTGTTGCCGACTTGTTCATCCCAAGTGCTTAGTACAGTGCTCTGCACATAGTAAGCGCTCAATAAATACTATTGAATGAATGAATGAAAGATTTCAGTCTTTTTTCAGATAAATTTTATCCAAGTAGCTTAAGGATCTTGGTAACAGTTAAACTGGAGTTTTTACTGAGTTTAGCAGAAGTTGGATGACTGATGCAGAAGCAACATACCTAGTGGAAAGAGCAGGACTTGGAAGTCTATCTCAGCTTGCTTATTGCACCTCAGTTTTGTTATCTGCAAAATAATGATTAAATCTTCCTCCCTCCAACTTAGATAATGAGCTCCATGTGGGATAAGAAGTGCACTTACAGGAGTGTGTCTATCAACTCTGTTATATTGTACTGTCCCAAGCATTATTACAGTGCTCTGCATACAATAAATGCTCAATAAATACAATTGATTGATTAATTGGAAAGGGTATTAAATAAATCAATCCATGGTATTTATTGGGAGTTTACTGTGTGCAGAGTACTGACGTGGGATAACCTGATGACCCTGTATCTCCCCCAGTGCTTAGAACAGTGCTCTGCACATAGTAAGCACTTAATAAATACCAACATTATTATTACTGTACTAAGCACTTGGAGAATACAATACAACAGAATTGCTATATACAATCCCTGTCCACGAGGAGCTTATAATATACAGGGGAGCTTTCATTCCAGTTTACAGTCAACAGTTTGAAATACTGTTTTCAATCATATATATTGAGCTCCCACTGTGTGCAGAGTACTGTAGTAAACACTTGGGACAATAGAATATAACAGAGTTGGTAGACATGTTCCCTGACCACATCTATGTTTAATGTAAAAATATATAAAAAAGTGATTTTATTTTCACTTTGGATTAAGGCCAAAATACCATGTTTCTATTTTGAAATAGTGAGATGTACTTTAATGTAAGCCATTTCAGAATAATCTATTCCCTGGCTTTCCCTTGGAAATGTTTGGATTTACCAAATACAGGAAAAGAAAAAATCTTCATCCAAGTACCAAAAATGTTGTCTGTCAGTCATTCTAGCAGTTTTGTTTGTATTCAAAGGGTAACAGAAAGCATAAGGTTTAAAGTGTAATTTTTAAATCTCTTGCTGGAATGTTGCTCTTCTTGGTTCTACCTGTGACAGTGTTGAAATACATCTTTTTTTCCTTGTTTACATATATGGGTTTATAAAGACAATCTCTCAGGGATATATAATATGAAAGAGAAGGCAAAAGGACGGGGAAAAGAGGGGGAAGGGAGGAAAGGGAGAAAGCTCTCCTTTGAATTTTTGTGCAAGGGAAGCTGATATGATCAGTTCTACTCTGACAATTCATTCTACATTATGAATTCCCCTTGCTGAATTGTAGCATTCATTACATGAAATACCTGGCACCACGTTTGTTTTTATCTTTCTTATGACATATTTTTCTGAATCCTCTAAGAACATCACCCCATATCTAATTGCCGGATGGCAGACTGATCTGTCCTCTCTTGCAGTTTTGCTGCAAGGTGTCTTTATTCTTTCTTTTCTGTCCAGCCTGCTTACGGTTCACAAATGAGCAGCTGTTGGAGAACCACTGTTTCTACATATCCCATCCAATGGTGGTGTAATGTAAAATGCTGGTGAATTTACTACATTTTAGGACCTCATCGTTTCAGATCCTGTCTTCCCATTTGATGCTGAGCAATGAGTTCAGGTTTGGCTTTAGACATTTGCCACCACGTCCCTAAAAAAATTGCATCTCCTTCAGGAAGCCTTCCCTGATTAACCTCTCATTTCCCCTCCCTCTTCCTTCTCCCTTCTATGTTATCTATGAGATGTACCTTCACTTTTTAAGCACTTTGATATTCACCCTATCCCAGCCCCTTAGTATTTGGGTACAGGACCTTATACTCTGCCATTTCCCATAGCTGTGATTTATTTTATCTATATTCCCTACTAAAGATTGAAAGTTTCTTGAGGGCTGGGCTCATATCTATCTACTCTAGCAACATGGCTCAGTGGAAAGAGCACGGGCTTTAGAGTCAGAGGTCATGGGTTCAAATACCGGCTCGGCCACTTGTCAGCTGTGTGACTTTGGGCAAGTCACTTAACTTCTCGGTGCCTCAGTTACCTCATCTGTAAAATGGGGATTAAGACTGTGAGACCCAAGTGGGACAGCCTGATTCCCCTGTGTCTACCCCAGCGCTTAGAACAGTGCTCGGCACATAGTAAGCGCTTAACAAATACCAACATTATTAACTGTACTCCTCTGAATACAATAAGTGCTCAATACATACCATAAATTGATTGATCAATCTTTTTAACTTTACGATAAGCATAGTCAATTTCAAAGACCCCTCCACCAGCAGATCTACTCTGGAAATTCTGTGGCACTTACATTACTTAATATTATAGGGATTCTACAAATCATTTAGGTTTATTGGAAACAGCCAATGCTGTTCACCAAAAACAAACAAACAAACAAAAAACAACTACCAATGCATTCTTTGGGAGGGCAATTTGAATAATTTGACTATGTATTGCATTCTAGTATCCTGGGATTTCTGTAGCTAGCATGCACCTTGTTGAGTTTTCGAGATACGGTTTCATTCAAGAAGTAAATAGTCAAATAATAGAGAGGCTAATTAATCACCACCTAATTCCAAGTGTACAAGAATAAATATTCTTTCCATCACTTCCTAGATACTTGTCCATCTTCACAAGACCCGGTCCCATAGGATGTCACATGAGGTTTTCTAAATTCACCGGTGGTCAGCCTACTTTCAGGAAGCCCCATCAGAGAGCTGAGACAGTTTTAAATAAGCAATGTCAGGAATCTAGAGTTCTACCTCCAAGTGTGGATTTCTTGTCAGCTAACCACCCACACAGCGCTAGATTTCTAATGACTGCCTTTCAGAATTCTTTACCCAGCATTGAATACCCAAAGTCCCAACTCCCAGAGCTTTCCTTTTCTTGAAATCTCATTAAATCCAATCTCTCTGACACCCTCTGTATCTCTCCATCCAGCTGAGTATTGCAGATGTTCCAATCACTTTGGTGTCTAGGCTCTCTGACAGGCAGAGTAGATTAGGAGACTGGCAGCATGAGATGGGTGCCTCAGGATCATAGAAGAAGACTTCTTCTCATGAAAAGGACCTCAGGATTCTCTTTTGATTTGAAAGGCTATCAGGAGACCATTAATTGAAAGTTTAATACTATGCATTTAAATAACGTTATATGTAAATTGAAGATGGTGGCTATTAATTATGCTGCCATTCTCAAAATTAAGGAGAGGAAAAAAAAAAACTTTCCACAGTTCATGACTGATTGATTAGGAATTTATATAGGTTTTGGCTTCTTATATAATTCACCTAAACTACTAATTAATGAGAAACAAAACTCACATCTATCTGCAGGAATGGCAAAAGATTGTCAAATAGTATGGGAGGAAGTATTTAAGATTATCACCTACTCAAATCTAAATTCAATTTTCAGAAAACAGTAATTGGAGATGAAGTTTCACTGTGGCTATTGCATTCTGATAGACAAGTTACAGATTTTCATTGAGAGGAATCATTGGTATAGATGCCAGGTTATGAGATTGTCCCAATCCCATATGGGCTCACCATCTGTACTATCTTAATTTACAGATAAGGAAACTGCTACCCAAAGAGATTTACACTAGTTGCCTATGGCCACGCATTAAGCCGATGGTGGATCTGAGATTTGAACGTGTCTGCTGCCACTTGCTCCCCATTAGGGGAAATATCTGCAAGGTGGCCTCTAATGCCCAGGACAGCCCTCTTCCTCCCTATCTGACATTGCTCTGCTCACTCCAGGAGAGGAAGATGGTAGGTGGAAGCATTTCTCCTCAAGTTTTAGGAAGTTGTGGAAGTTTGAACCTATGGGTAGTCCTGCTTGGAGCAAGCAATAAGGCTCAGGAGGGAGAATTTTACACAGTCATAATATACTGCCATTCTTAGCACTGCTGCTGAATTGTTGTTCTTTCTGTTGATGATGCCCTGTTGCTTTTTCCTGTATATCTATATTTTCCACCTCCCAAGGGACTCTCTCTGAATTCACATCCTCGTATCTTTCCCGAGTGTTGAGTGCAGCATTTGGAAACTAAGCACACTTTATGTGATTTCTATTCTACATCTTCTCAACACATTGTTGAGATAGTTTATATTATGAAATGAAAATTGATCACAAGTATTAATCAATGGTTTTTTTGCCAATCTTTCCTTATTCCTAATTTCAAATTTCACAGGTTATTTTCTTAAATAAAATTGTCAGAAAAATAAATGATTTAAAACAAGATGGTAGATTAAGTTGAATGTTGGTGCATTATTACAGTAATGTAACTATAAAAGAAGAATATTTCAAGATTGAAATCATGAATTTGGAAGAATAGTCATGTTTCTGCCAAAAAATCACTATGGAATGGTGAAAAACAGAACCCATTAAACTGCTCTGAGACACCTAAATGAAGCTTATTTTAAGTTAATTACCCATTTTTCATAGCCAAAATCTAATCCATGTGTATTTGAAATATATCTTAATTGAAGTGCACCAAAGTGAAATTGCCATAAATTTAGCAGAAGTGATTCTAGCCTCAGTGGATTTAGTGTAGCTGTAGCTTTACCTTACTATCGTTACCCCCAATTTGGGACTATTATTTGACAACTCATACTCACATCACTTGAAAATGAGAGGGTGAGTATTTGAGAAAAGATGTTCTAAAGTTCTATAATCTTTTTGCTGAGCAAAAAAAAGAGTATCTATACATTCCACTTTTATTTTAATCTCTATGCTCTGAAGGCTATTATTTTGTTTAACAGATGTGCAGCCACAAATAGCTTAATCTCTCTAGATTTCATTTGGGCAGAATAGTTTAATAGCTGTCATTTTTTAAAGTGGCATTGATCGCATCTGTTACATTTAATTCAAAAGGAAACAACCATACCTTATTTCCTAATTTAATGATAAATTTACCATTCTTTAATATATAAGATATGAATGATCAATATGAGCTAAAGGAGAAAAATTATATGGTAATTTACATAGCGTGTGTATGTTAGCAAAGGCTCAGGACAATGTGAAGAAAGCTTGGATTATAATTAAAAAAAATCTTTCAAATCAAATTTTAAAATCCAATGGTTAAAGACTATCATTTGATGATCTGTAGCCTTTTTTTTTTTGTATAAACGATTCTTATTTTTTAACCTTTTTAAATATATCATTTCTTTTACAACCCTTTATCTTCATGGCTTCCTCTGAACCTCAATGAATTCTTCCTATGTAAAATGTACTGACCCCAATATCAGAATCAGGTTCTGGGCAAATTTTTGTGCAGAGTGAATACAGTGAGGTAGCTAAATGCTCAACAATTCAGTATCCAGTAGTCTTTTTTTAATCGTACTCATAAATTCCTGATTGATGGTCCATTTTGAAAAGGACTATTAGTGAAATTGTCCAAAGTTGCCTTTGAATCAATCAATCATATTTATTGAGCGTTTACTATTTGCAGAGCACTATACTAAGATCTTGGGAGAGTACAATAAAACAGAAGTATTGTTAAAGTCACTCTTAAGCTTTCCCTTTGTCTTTTTTTTATAAATATTTATTAACCACTTCCTTCATGCTAAGCACTGAGGTAGAACTACAAAGCCAATACCTGTCATTATAGGGTTTATAATCCAAGAAATAGGGAAATAATATTCTCATTTTACCAATGAGGATACTGAGGCATAGAAGAGGGTAAATAGTTTGTCCAAAATCACCCTAAAGGTACGTGACAGAATTGGATTAGAACCCTAATCCCCAATCTCTCAGCCCAGTGTTCTTTCCACTAGGCCATAGTGCTTCCTTAAAAGATCTTCCTAATCATTTGCATTACCTTCCTCTGAATCCTCTTCAATTTATTTAACTTGAAGTGACCACTGTCGACAAAGTCCTTAAGTGTAGATTAACTCTACTGCTAAGATTACCTAGTAGTTTTGGCATTAAATGAATTGTATTTCAATCAATGGCATTTATTGAGCACTTTCACACTGTGCAGGGAACTGTTTAAGAACCTGAGAGAGTACAGCAGTGTAAAGTAGACATGATCCCATCATCCAGGAGATCACAATTTAGTGGGAGAGACTGACATTAAAATCAATTTCCTGTGTAGGACACAATAGTATAAAATTGAATCTTTAAGGGCTGTGAAGGGAAACATCAGGGGGAGTGTGTAAGTGCTTAGTGTTTATGGATTTGAGTTAATAGGTGATGCAGTAGGGATGTAAAATAGGGCAAGGAGTTGAGAAATTAGTCAAGGAAGTTTACCTGGAGGAGATGTGATTATAGTGGGACTTTGCATATGGGAATAGTAGTGATCTGTCAGATGTAAAGGGGGAGAGAATTCCAGGTAGGAGAAAGACCATGAGGAAGGGTTTAACGGCAAGTGAGACAAGAGCAAAGCACAGTGAATAGGCTGGTGTTAGAGGAACAAAATGTGAGCCTGGGTTGTGGTGGGAAAGGAGGCAGGATAGATAGCTGGAAGCATCAAGACATAATGGCTAGAGCAAGGGCCTGGTCATGGGTCATGGGTTCTAATCCTAGCTCTGCCATTTTTCTGCTGTGTGACCTTGGGCAAGTCACTTCACTTATCTATAACTCAGTTACCTTACCTGTAAAATGAGGATTAAGACTGTGAGTCCCAATTTACTTGAATCCACCCCAGTGCTTAGTACAGTGCCTTAAAGCACATAGTAAGTGTTTAAAAAATGCCATAATTATTATGATAAATTATTATTATTAGATAGCAGGGAGTGAGCTGATGTGTTCTCCCGAAGCCCATGTTTAGGTGATCATGCTTGATGTGGAGATGGATGAGCAACCCTTAAAGGTTTTTGAGGAGTGGGGACACTGACACAGAACAGTTTATTAGAAAAATGATCTGAGCAGCAGAGTGAAGTATAGACTGGAGAGGTTGGAGCAGGAAGGTCAGCAAAGAGGCTTATACAAAATACAGGATGGGATATGACATCTGCTTGAACCAGCATGATAGTGTTTTGAAAGACAAGGAAGAGGTGGATTCAAGAGCTGTTGTGACAGTAGAGCCATTGGTGACTGATGTGGGTTGGAAGAGAGAGATGAGACAAAGCTTGTATTATGGAAAGTTAGTGTCTATTAGCTAACCTGAAAATGTTCCAGATATGGGGCAGTTAATGAAGAGTGAGTAGACCTGAATTTGTTTGCAATCTTTGGAACCAGCAATGCCTCTATGAACTCTGAATTCCCCTCTGGAAAGAGTGTTGGGAACAGAGGGATCAAACAAGAACGAATATTGTTGCATATCAACTTCATAAAGCAGAGTATATAATCAATCAGTGCAGAGCACAGTACCCAACACTTGGGAAAATACAATATTGCAAAGAGTAGGCAGACATATTCCCTGCCCATAGTGAGCTTACAATCTAGAGAGGGAGACAGACATTAATATAAATAAATAAATTACAGATAAAAGGTATATAAATTCTACGGGGCTCAGGGAGGGGTGAAAAAAGGGATTAAATCCACATGCCAAGACAATACAGAGGGAATGGGAGAAGAGAAAATGAGGGCTTAATTCAGGGAAGGCTCTTAGAGGAGATGTACTATGAAGTTGGGGAGGCTGATTGTCGGATAGGAAGAGGGAGGCCTTACCAGGCCAGTGGCAGGACATGGACAAGAAGTCAGTGGCTAGATAGATGAGATCTAGGTACAATAAGAAGGTTGACATTAGAAGAATGCAGTATGAGGGCTGGGTGTGGGAAAACAGTGAGGTAAAATGGGAAAGGGCAAGGCGATTGAGTGTTTTAAAGTAGATGTTAAGGAGTTTCTGTTTGATGTGGAGGTGGACGGACAACCACTGGAGGTTCTTGATGAAGAGACTGAATGTTTTTGTAGAAAAATGATCTGGGCAAGGACAACTACTGAAAGTTCTTGAGGAATGGAGAAACATAGATTAAACATTTTTTTGTAGAAAAATGATCTGGGCAGCAGAGTGAAGTATGGACTGGAGTGGGGAGAGGCAGGAGGCTGGGAGATCAGCAAGAAGGCTAATGCAGTAATCAAGATGTGATATTTAGTGATGAGATTACTTTGGTAGCAGTTTGGATGGCTGGGAAAAGGCAGATTTTAGTGATGTTGTGAAAGTTGAGAGACAGGGAAGGTGGTGGTGCTATCTACAGTGATGAGAAACACTGGGTGGGAAGATCAGGAATTCTGTTTTGGACATGTTAAGTTTGTGTGATCAGTGGGGTATCCAAGTAGAGATGTCTTGAAGGTAAGAGGAAATGTCAGACTGCAAATCTGATAAGAAAACCCATATATTTTCAATCCTTACTGGAGAGAAAATGTTTCCTCTCCATATAAGGAAAGTGACTAAATTTTCTTTGAGTACATTAAAATGCTCTAGTAATGCACCTCCCACAGTGGAATACTAGTTGAGGGAAGTTACCTAGCATTTCATTGTGACAGTGTAATATATAATGCCTTGCTACTACATACTTCTGCCTTCTGCTTTTCATGTTTTCTTGTGGTATAATGGCTCCACTCTGCTCTGAAGCAAGATAATTATTTTCCTCTCAAGGTTCTCACAGGGAAACGCCCTTCCCCCTTGAGTGCTAGAAATTTTAAGAAGCTGAAGAATGGGAGCAGCAAGAACCAAGGCAAAAAGCAAAATGTTAGACCATATGCCACTGTACGCAGAGGAATAGATAAAATGGAAAATATTAGCTCTTTTCTAAAAGAAATAACCATGAACAAGACCACAAAGCTTCCACAATCTATTGCTCAAATAATGAGATTCTGATGTGCCTAGGCCACTGCTATAATGAGATACCACACAATTTGTCTAAAATGATAGGATCCATGAAGCTAATGGATAATGGAGGGGCCCGGGTGATTGCCTAGGGTGGTCAGTAACAATATGATAATGGTGTAAATTGAGAGATCTCTATCACAGGTAGAGGAACACTTATGAAATTGCTCTCTGAGCAGTTCGAAATGAATAGGCACAATTTGCTTATAGTGTGAAAAGTAATCAATTCTGCTCCCTAACACAGAATTGATTAGAGGTAAGTTGGAGTACATATCCCAAACCTTTTTCAGAATCGGTCATGGTACAATTAAATGGAGGAGTCTAAATGAAGCAAGTGTACCTAAAAACATTGTGTTATCCCAAAAATATCATTTCCTTGCTTAATGTCACTTAGAGTAAATTGAAATGGAGAGAAAATATCCTGTAGTTTTGGTGGATCAGGGATCTACTAGGCCAATAGGTCCCATAATGCTTTGAGAAAGTGGTTGAGATATTCTGACTCCCAGCCCTGTGTTTTTTCCCTTATGCTACACTGCATCTCGTCTTGGGAATCCTTTCAACACTTTTTTGTGCCTTGGCTGTAACAAGGAAACAAAGAAAAAACAACACCAAGTGCTACAGACACTAAGTACAGCAAGAAACTATCTCTTCTGGGTTTCCAGGGTGGCTGGAATCGTATATCGTATATGCCATATTCACCTTTGCAGTACAAACACACTTATAGGTGATCCTCACTGGACTACACAACATGAAGGTGAACTGCTTAAGCCCCATCTGATTTGGACTGTGGCAGTCCTGACTACCCTGTATCATTTTCCTTCACGCAGCTGAAGAGGTTAGTTTATGGCACATTATGAGTTGCATCCTCTCATTGATTCCTGCCTATGCAAGCCACGACATTTTGTTGGTTCTTGCTGACAAGATCTGAAATTTTATCCAAACTGTCCTTAAGAGGCTGAGAGAATGCTTCTGAGAAATCAAAATCAGTATTCTGCCCGAGCAGATAGTGGGGTCGTGCTGAAGCTTTAGTAAAGTCCCCTTTTTTCCAGATAATAGCAAGATTGTAGTAAGACACAGAGACGAAGAGACAGAGAGCACGTTCCTGATGAAATCAAAATCAGTACCATTCCCCATCCCCAACCCCTCTACCCTGCTATAGGAGGACTTTGGAGCCCATGTTGCCAACTCTTCTTGCCCGCAAACACCCTGTCTCCTCAGGACACAGAGTTGTGGAGGCGAATGTAAAGGAGGTGAGTTGGGGCTGGGAGGGATAGAAGCTAGGCTTATCATTGCTGGAGAATTATTTTAATTTTGAATAGAAACAGTGTCCCCTGCCACTTCCACCTGACCAGTCAAAACCACAGATCAGGGAGCCCCAGAACCAGGTGATTTATTTTTTATTTAGGGCAGCGGTAATGGCAGTTCTCCAGGTCCCTCCTCTCCCCTCCTGCAGCCCCAAGAACAGCAGTAATGGTAACAGGAGAATCAGTTCTCCACAACTGGCAAGTTGAATCCCAGCTGTAGTGGCCTAGCCTGGGGTCCTCCCTGCCATGGAGGTCAGCTCCAGGTTCACCCATACACACTTTGGCTTGGAAGGAAACCATGTGCGCTTCTGCCATTATCAAACTGGCTTCCTTCCTCCTGTGCTTCATGGAAAGTCCCAACTTCATTATCCCTGGCCCTACACCCTGCTCACCAGTACGGATAACTTAGTAATACAAACTATGAAACAGTTTGCTTAAAAATGCTATCTGATTATCTTGAAGGATTCTCCTAATTAGTGTGCCCTAGAGATAAAATATGCCTTCTGTCGTGGAACCCCAAACCATCAGTTGTGTCTTCTTTAAATACAAAAGACAAATGTATGTGCGTGTGTGTGTGTGTGTGTGCGCACGCACGCCAGAAGATTCCACCAAACCAGCTGAATGCCAACTCTGGGGTTCTTAATGTTCAAGATTAGATATTGATATTTTATGCCGGCATCCTGCTTCAGACATTGTACAGTTGTACATTGTACATTGTAACTGAATGAGTAATCATAGAGCGATATTGGGATGACAATAGCAGAATGGCTGTCCATCTTTGTCTTCAAGCTGATTACTCTTTCCTTCCAGAGCCAATATTTCATCTTACCCACCATTGTAGTGGCCATGAGGATAATCAATCAATAACATTTATTGAGAATGTATTATGTGCAGCACACTGTACTAAGCACTTGGGGATGCCTTCTGGTTATATGCCTTTAGACTTTTAATGTTATTTTGCACCTTAATTTTTTAATGGTATTTGCTAAGCATTTACTATGGATCGAACACTGTTCTGAGTGCTGGGGTAGATACAAGTTAATTAGGCCAGATATAAATTAGGGCTCACAGCCCAAGTCGGTGGGAGAACAGGTTTTGAATCCTCCTTTTGCTGTTGAGGAAATTGAAGGATGGAGAAGTGAAGTGTCTTGCCCAAGGTCACACAGAAGGCAAGTGGTGGAGCCAAGATTAGAACCTGAGTCCTCTGACTCCCAGGCCTGTGCTTTATACATTAGACATACTGCTTCCCTGAGGACTCTCCTGCACCCTGAAGGACTCCCCCATCAGGGAATCTCCCAAACCTAAATTCATTAGACAGTTGTCACAGATTGGTTTCAGTAATATATATTTGCCAGCAAGTGAGCCTTGAAATTAAGAAAGAAGTTAGTTTCCAATGTAGAGTATCCCCTTGGATACAAACAGCAGTAAGCAGTGAAGGTGGGAAAAAGAGAGCGAGCACCTTAGTTTCCATCCCTTTATTCCCATGCTCCCTCTTTCTCATAATACACACACTCAACATTTACTCCTTGTATAGTCACCTAGTGTGGTCTCAAGTATTCCTCCTTCATACTGAGTCAAGGTGAGCTTCAGGCATTGAAATTTCACAGGGCCCTGCTACATCCTCTGAGACTCTGCGCACCAGCCTAAATCATTCAATCAATCAAATTGTATTTATTGAGAACTTAATACATGCAGAGCTCTGTACTAAGCACCTGGGAGACTACAGTACAACAGAATTAGTGGACATGTTTCCTGCCCATCCTATATCTAGGCTTCAGGAGATATTCAGTCCTGGGCCCTCCCTTAGGCCAGAGTCTGGAGAGAAGAGGATCGATTTCCTACAGCGGAGATGATTGAATCACCAGTCGCATGACAATTCATAGCTCTTGGCTGGGCCCTGCCCAGCATTTGAAGTTGGTCTTAAAAGGGCTTTTCCAGGTGTCAACGGGGCTTTTTCTGGATGCTAATGTCTAAATTCTCCTCAAGGACATCTCCTCAAGGACAATACAGTCTATTTTCACCTCTTTGTTTGTGACCAAAGGCAATCCCCATTCACAAAGCCACTTACACTACAGCCTGTTTTCTCTCTCCTTGCACTTAATGCTCCAACAGGAAAGGGAAGCAGTGGGGAGAGAGGGTATGTGGTGCTGCCCAAGTCACTTGCACGATAATGAATTCCTCTGCACTGGTCTCAAAATTCCTTTGTATGTGTCTCATCCTGAAGTCTCAGGACTGAGACAATTTTGCGAGAACATGATGCTCAAGAATAGACTATTTTGACAGTTTTAAGCTGTAGACCACTGATGGGCTATACTGAGCTTTAATTAGAGCTTGACTTCACTATTTTGCAGACCGATTTTCAACCCAAAGTATTAGCAGGTTCTGCAAAACATTCAGTGACTAATTATATGCCACCAAAGGAGGTGGTACCGTTGCACATTCATATGCAAAGAATCATGGATGATAGTTTGGAGTATGTGTAGGATGGACTGTGGTGTTATAATGTTAGATAGACCCAATCAGTCCCTAATGATAATTGTGGCATTTGTTAAGTGCTTACTATATGCCAAGCATTGGACTAAGCACACAGACTAATCAGGCCCTACATGGACCTCACAGAGTAAGTAGGAGGAAGAACATGTTTTGAATCCCCATTTTGCAGATGAGGGAATTGAGGCACAGAGAAGTTAAGTGAGTTGCCCAAGATTACACAGCAGGAAAGTAGCAGAGCTGGAATTAGAATACAAAGCCTCTGACTCCCAGACCCATTCTCTTTTCACTAGGCCATGTGGCTTCTGAAATGATTGTCAATTTATTTTAGAGCTGAATTGAATGTTTTGTATGATGAGAGAGATCTTGATTGCATAACAACTCCAATTGTTTGCCACTTATGAAGTGGTTTGCTGATGTAATTTTTAAAAATCTGTCAATCATATTTATTGAGTGCTTACTGTGTATAAAGCACTGTACTAAGCGCTTAAAAAGTACAATATAACAATAAGCAGACATATCCCAAGCCCAAAATGAATTTACAGTCTAAGAGGGGGAAATAGGCATTAATATAAATAAATAAATTCAAGATATTTACATAAGTGCTGTGGGACTGGGAGGGGAGATGAATAAAGGGGGTAAGTCAGGGTAATGCAGAAGGAAATGGGAGAAGAAAGGAGGGCTTAGTTAGGGAAGGCCTCTTTGAAGAGATGTGCCTTCTGTAAGGCTTTGAAAATGGGGAGAGGAATTGTTTGTCAGATAAGAGGAATAGTAGAGGCAGGATGTGGGTGGGGGTTAGAGGTGAGACAGACATTATCGAGGTACAGAGAGAAGGTTAGCATTAGAAGAGAGAAGTGTGTGTACTGGGTTGTAGTGGGAGAGTAGCGAGGTCATGCAGGAGGAGTTAAGGTGATTGAATGCTTTAAAACTGAGACAGCAAACCCATTCGGCTACACTGCCCACATTAGCCAGTTCTTTTCAGGATTCCTGCTGAACCTGCCCATCACATGAATTGGCTTGTATGGTGCCATGATGGAAAGCCTTCACAACTGAAGGCACAAATCCTACAATAACTCCCCTACTGCTACCTGGTGCAACCTTCTATACTTGGTTTTCTCCCACATTGACAAAGACTGTGAGAGAGGGAATTCTCCCAATAGGTGGCAATCACTGTTAGTATCAGAAAACAGTGCAAATAATTACTGACTCTTCAAATTCTCGGATTGAGTTTTATGCTAAAATGGAGTGTAACAAAACTCTAAACTTTTATTTCAACTTCATTTTCTGCAGTGAACTTCATGAGAACTTTCAAATTTCATTCATCCCAAACCCTTTCACGGTACCATATTGAATGCAAAGGGCTTTGCCTTCCATTATCCTAATTGAGATTTGATTGATCTAATTTTTTTCAATACTTTATTAATTAGAAGAAAAAATTATGACATTTAAATGGTAAACACTTTTACCTATTACCTAGCTTGTAGCAGCACTGAAGACCAAACGAGGACAGTGATGATGATGATGTTATTGTTAAGCACTTCTGTGCCAAACACTATACTAAGGTACTGGGGTACATACGAGATAATCAAGATAAATTGAGTTAGTAGTAGAGTCAGGACTAGAACCCAGGTCCTCTGACTCCTGGCCCATGCTCTTTCCACTAGGCCATGTTGCTTTTTCTGTGCGTGGTGCAGCTATCATTAAAATGGATCATATTGATTAAGTGCTTACTGTGTGCAGAGCACTGTACTAGCACTAGGGAGAGGACAATACAATATACATAACATGTAGACATGATCTCTGCCCTCAAGAAGCTGTCAGTTTAGTGGTACTTACAACGGAATGCAAACACAGTGTCAGTTTCTTTGAATTGCAGGACCTTGGATCAGTCCTTTATGTGAAAGGGTAGATGGTTCCACCCTCCAAGAGCAAACCCCGACAACCCCTTTTCTTTGTAAAGGTCTTTGAAGGAGTCTCTGATCGGCTGAAGCTGTCTATGTTTTTCCTGTAAAATTAGTGGCCAAAAGAGACCAGCTACTTTAACCACTTATCTACTTTATAAGTGATTTCTGTTCTTAAATGAAAGATAAAGTAACTACAAACTGCCAGCCAGGTAACGCTTTGATAAGGATATATTTTCTGTCAAATTGTGTTAAAAAGGGGCATTTTCTTTCACCTTTATCTTTAGTTATTTTTCTCTTCCATGACAGTGCCTCTGTAGTCTTTGAAGGATACTATTGTGTTTCATTTTCCCATAAGAGTTGTAGAACTGTTACAACATCTGACCTCTAGAAAGAAAAGGATCATATTACTGTGGGAGAAAATTTGAGGCTTGTATTCATAGGAGGGGTGTTTGAATGTTTAGTAAAAATGGAATGTTTTAGGTTGCTATAGATACCTTTTTTCTAAAACAATATTAAATATGATTTATGATTATTAAGTGCTACATTACAATGAGTGCTAGAACTTGGGAAAAACTGGTAAAATAGAGTATAATAATAGAGTAATTTTTTTTATTTGTATGGGACTAGAGTTTTGCAGATTATATGATAATTTCTGTGTAAATGTATAACCATTGAGACCACCCCTATTTTAATAATGATTTATGCAGCTGTCCTTGAGGGCAGAACAAGAAATAGATTGAAGCTGGAACAGCATTTATACTTATTATAGAGAGAATTTCCTCAAAACTGAAGATGTTAAACACTGGATCTAGGCACCAGAGGAGGAATTTTTTTTGGAATTGTGATGGGAAAGCCTTGCATATAAAGATTAAAAAAAAAAGTTCTACTCAAAACCCTTTTAAACTAGTCTATCTAGTTTACTGAACAAGTTGTGGGAATAATAAATAAACTGAAGTCAACACTGCTTTTTCCACTCACTGGACTCGAATTGTATTTGCAAGAGACAGTTTGTGAGAATAAATACATACCTATTTCTCTAGGATAGATTAAGTGCTAGTCTATAATTCAAGATGGAAGCTGAGTGCTACAGCAAATGGCTTCTTAAAGTCATGTATTTGATTTTATGACTGAGGTATAATGCTATAGAAATGTGGAAAACCAAATTACAGAAAGGTATTGTGAGGTAAAATAAAAAACAGAGAAAAAATACTTGCCAGGGAAAGAAGCAAATGAAGTGATGAAACTCAGAGAGCATATGAACACCTGAGAAATATGGGCTGGACCAAAATCAATTAATGCTTTTATTTATTTTAACTAGGATGGTGAAAAAAATACAATGATTATTTAATCCATTGGTATGAAATTAATGTTGTGTTATAAGGATGATAGTAATAATGATAATAATTGCAGTATTTCTTAAGCATTTACTAGGTGCCAAGCATTGCACTAAGCATTGGGATAGGTACCAGGTAATCAGGTCAGACACAGCCTCTGCCCATCATGGGACTCACAGTCTAAAAGGGAGACAGAACAGGAATTTAATCCCATTTTATAAATGGGGAAACTGAGAAACAAATCAAGCAAGTGGTGAAGCTAAGAATAGAACTTAACTATCAGGGCTGTGCTCCTTCCTCTAGTTGCACTGTTTCCAATGAATTGTTTAAAATATATCAGAATAAACAGTATAAAAGAGTTTTTCAGGCCTATGTTACTAGACATGAATTCTATTTTGTGGAAAGGATTAATATTTTAGATGAAAGTGCAGTCAGTCCTGGAACATAAAGGAAACCACCTGCCCTGAATTTTGGTTTTGGGAAAAAAATCTATCACAGACATCTGATGTATCAAGGGCAGCAGAGTTTAGTACAATGTTCTTAGTAAGTACTCTTTTGTACCCAACTCTGCCAGATGTCATTTTTCAGCTCTCTGAGTTGATTCTATTTATTGAGTGGACATCATATAGCAGCTTGTGAAATAGACTTCGGGCCTTGGATATCATAAATCATAAATAGAATTTTATTCTCAAATAACAAAACATCAGGCATATTCATATTACAGTAGTCCAAGAATGTAAATTTATTGTATTTCCAACAGTTGCCATTGTGATATCATGAGCTATTTGTATGAAGGACAGGGGGTTAAAAGGGCAAGAAAATATGTGCTCTATCCAGATGATTCCCCAAAATGTATCTCCAATGCCTCCCCTTCTTCTCCTCCAATTCCTTAACCCCCTCCAATCTGGCTACTGCCTTTTTCACCCCACAGAAACTGCTCAGTCAAAGATCACCAATGATGTCCACCTTGGTATTTCCAGAAGCCTCTACTCCACCCAGAACCTCTGATCTCTCAGCTCCCTTGAACTATGGAAACATTATGCAACCTAGGCTTCAGTGATGCTGTATTCTCCTGGTTCTTCTGCAATTTCTCTGGCTGCTCATTCTCAGTCTCTTTTTCAGGATCCTCCTCTGTCCTCCACCCCTTAACTGTGGGAATTCCTTTAGGTTCAGTCCTGTGTCCCTTCTATTCTCATCTTCACCCATTCCCTTAGAGAACCTGGTCTCTCTCCAGGCTTCAACTACCATTTTTATGAGGATGTGTCCCAAATCTACATCTCCAGTTCTGATCTCTGTCCTTTTCTACAGTCACATTTTTCCTCCTGCCTTCAGAAAATCTCTACATGAATATCATTCTGACACCACAAATTTAACATGCCCAAAACAGAACCTCTCATCTTCCCACCCATCTTCCTCTGACTTCCCTATTTCTGTAGACAGCACCACCATCCTTCCTGTCTCACAAGCCTGTAACCTTGGCATTATCCTAATCACAAATCCTGTTGGTTTGCCTTCTTAAAATCCCTAAAATCCACCCTTTCCTCCTCATCCAAATTACTATACATCAGTCCAAGCACTCATCCTAACCTGTTTACTGCATCAGCCTCCTTGCTGACCTCCGGGCTTCCTCCTCTCAGCACTCCAGTCCATACTTCACTCTGTTGCCTGCATCATTTTTCTAAAAAAAGTTCAGTCCCTGTTTTCCCACTTGAGTGGTTACCCATCTATTTCTGTATTAAACAAAAACTCTTAGCATTGGATTTAAAGCACTAAATCACACTGTCCCCTTCTATTCTATCTCTCTGATTTCCTACTACAACCTAATCCTCACACTTCACTCCTCTAATGACAACCCATTCACTGTACCCTGATTTCAACTAACTCACTGCCCGCATCGTGCATCCGGCATGGAATTCCCTCCTCTTTTATATCCAACAGACCATCATTCATTCAATAGTATTTATTGAGCGCTTACTATGTGCAGAACACTGTACTAACACTTGGAATGTACAATTTGGCAACAGATAGACACAATCCCTGCCATTGACAAACAGTCTAATCGGGGGAGACAGACAGACAAAAACAATAGCAATGAATAGAATCAAGGGGATATACACCTCATTAACAAAATAAATAGGGTAATAAAGATATATACAAATGAGCAAATGAGCACAGTGCTGAGGGGAGGGGAAGGGAGAGGGGGAGGAGCAGAGGGAGGGGGGAAGGGGGCTAAGCTGAGGAGAGATGAAGGGCGGGGGGGGCACAGAGGGTAAAGGGGAAGCTCAGTCTGGGAGGCCTATTCTCCCACCTCTCCCTTCCTTTGAAACCCATATCATCCCCATTATGACCCAATCCACCCACTCACAGTCAGCTACCAACCCCAGTGCCCACCTCCAACTTTCTGAACCATTTTGATCCCTTTCTCTCACTCCTTCTCTCAGTCGCCATCCCTTCATTGATTCGTGGGGATTTCAGTAGTCATGTAAATGTTCCTGATGATATTTCCTTTGTCTACCTCCTCTCACTAATCTACTCCAATGACCTCCTGTTCCACCCCAGCTCACATACTCACTAATTTAGGCACACACTTGATTTTATAATCTCCAGTAACTGTTCAAGCTTTACTGGCACCAGTTTTGGAATTCCTCTACCTGACTACAACCTCTTCAACTGTTCTCTTTCCCAAACACCCACTCCCTACAAATCTGTCCTTTTCCCCCACAGAGACCTCTGTTCTTTTGACCTCCAATATTCTAGAGCCATCCTACCTGATTTTTCTCTCCATACTCAAAGCACCCTTTCCTGTCCACCCAAACGGCTATCTTACTGGTACAGGCTCTCGTAATGTCCCGGCTGGATTATTGTGTCAGCCTTCTCTCTGATCTCCCTTTCTCCTGTCTCTCCCCACTCCAATCTATTCTTCATTATGCTGCTCGGCTCATCTTCCTGCAGAAACGCTCTGGGCATGTCACTCCCCTTCTTAAAAACCTCCAGTGGTTGCCTATCAACCTCCGCACGAAACAAAAACTTCTCACTCTAGACTTCAATGCTCTCCATCACTTTGCCCCCTCCTACCTCTCCTCCCTTCTCTCTTTCTACTACCCACCCCACACCCTCCGCTCCTCTGCCGCCCACCTCCTCACCGTCCCCCTTCTAGCCTATCCTGCCAATGACCCCTGGGCCACATCCTCCCGCGGTCCTGGAATGCCCTCTCTCCTCACCTCCACCAAACTAATTCTCTTCCCCTCTTCAAAGCCCTACTGAGAGCTCACCTCCTCCAAGAGGCCTTCCCAGACTGAGCTTCCCCTTTTCCCTCTGCTCCCTCCCTGCCTCCCCCTTCACCTCCTCCCAGCTAAGCCCCCTTCCCCCCCCCCCCCGTCCCTCTGCTCCTCCCCCTCTCCCTTCCCCTCAGCTCCTCCCTCTCTCCCTTCCCCTCAGCACTGTGCTCATCCACTCATTTGTATATATTTTTATTACCCTATTTATTTTGTTAATGAGATGTACATCCCCTTGATTCTGTTTATTGCTATTGTTTTTGTCTGTCTGTCTCCTCCGATTAGACTGTAAGCCTGTCAATGGGCAGAGATTGTCTCTATCTGTTGCCGAATTGTACATTCCAATCGCTTAGTAAAGTGCTGTGCACATAGTAAGTGCTCAATGAATGCTATTGAATGAATGAATACCTTCTCCTGATGCACAAATCAATATACTCAACACCAATATCTCCACTGAACTGAGCTCCCTTGCTCCCTTTCCTTCCTCTGGTCTCCTATCACTAACCCAAGACCCAAGGTCCACAGTATGCTTCTTCCCTCCTGCGGAGAGATGTTGGAGGAAATCCAGACATCTCCCTGACCTTGTCCATCTTAAACTCATTCTTATCTGCTTCAATTTTGCCTTCTCCACTGCCCGAGAACAATAATTTTCCTTCCTAATTCACTCCCTTACCCACTGCCCCCACCAGCTCTTCCAGACATTTAACTCCCTTCTCAAACCTCCTGTCCCCCACCCCCACTATCTCTTTGCCCTAATGACTTGGCTTCATACTTCATCAACAAAATCCAAACCATCAAGCAATATCTCCCTAAAATCTCCCTGTTTCTCTCCAACCCCCCACCCTCCTCCTCCACCTTCTTCAACTCTCCCTATGTTCCCTGCTGTTACTCAAAATGAAATCTCCCACCATCTATCTAAATCTAGCCCTTCCAACTGTGATTTTGATTCCATCCCTTTATACCCTTTTAAAACACTTGTTCCCTCCCTTCTTCCCTCCTTGACTACCATTTTCAACGGTGCAAAATAGTAAACTGTTAAAAATGTGAAAATGAACCGTGAAAATACCCTTGACCCCATGGCTCCCTCCAGTAATCACTCCACCTTCCTTCTACCATTTTTCTCCGAACCTCTTGAGAGAGTTGTTTACACCTGCTGTCTCTACTTCCTAACCTCCAGTTCTCTCCTAGATCTCCTCCAATCTGGCTTCTACCTCCTTCACTCCACAGACACAGCCCTTTTAAGATAACCAATGACCTGCTTCTTTCCAGATCTGATGGCCTCTACTTCATTCTAACCCTTCTTCACCTTTAACATTGGAGACCACTCTCTTCTCCTTGAAAATTTAACCAACTTTGGATTCACTGACACTGTCCTCTCTTCATTCTCCTCCTATCTCTCTGACTGCTCCTTCTCAGTCTCTTTTGCTGGCTCCTCCTCTGTCTCCTGCCCTCTGACAGTAAGAGTCCCTCAGGGCTCAGTTTGAGGTTCTCTTCTATTCTCCCTCTGCACCCAGTCCCTTGGAGAACTAATTCTCTCCCATGGATTCAACTACCACATGTTTTGTGGATTATTCCTAAATCTTTTTCTCCAGCTCTGACTTCTCTCTTTCCCTGAAATCTCACATATCTTCTTACCTTCAAGAAATATCTACTTGGATGTCCAGCTGACACCTCAAATTAAGCACGTCCAAACTGCACTCATTATCTTTCCTCCCAAACCTTGTCCTCCCCTTGTGTTTTCCATCTCTATAGGCAATACCACTATCTTCCCTACCTCACAAGCCCATCACCTTGGTGTTGTTCTCCACTTATCTCTCCCATTTCACCCACATATTCAGTCTGTCACCAAATCTTGTCAGTTCTACCTAAACAACATTGCTAAAATTCTCCCTTTCCTCTCCATCCAAACTGCTACCATGCTGAACTAAACACTTATCCTACCCCACCTTCACAATTGCATCTGCCTCTTGGCTGACCTTCCAGCCTCCAGTCTCTCCCCACACCAATCTATACTTCGCTCTGCTGCACGAATCATTTATCAACAACAACGCTCAGTTTACGTCTCCCCACTTCTCAAAAAGCTCCAGTGGCTGTCCATCCACCTCCACATCAAACAGAAACTCCTTACCATTGGCTTTAAAGCACTCAATCAGCATGATCCATTTACCTCACCACATTAATCTCCTACCAAAGCCCAGCCTCCACACTCCACTTCTCTTGTGCCAGTTTATTCACTGTGCCCTATTCTCATCAACAACACCTTTCCCACATCCTGTCCCTAGCCTGGAACTCCCTCCTCCTCTATGAAAGTCAGACCGCCACTCTCCCAACAAGCATCTCTTCCAACAGACCTTCCCCCCATTTAAGCCTTCTTAACCCTGGCTTACTCTTTCTTCTGTGTTCTCTATGTACTTCGATCTGTGACCTTTGAACATTTGATAATTGCCCTACCTCCAACTCCACAGCACTTGATAGCATATCTTTAAATTATCTAATATAAATTACTCATTTATTCATGTTACTCTCTGCCTCCCCGTCTAGATCATAAGCTTGTCTTGGGCAGGGAACATGTCTGCTAATTTCTTTATATTGTGCTCTCCCAAGCACTTAGTACAAAGCTCTGCATATAGTAAGAACTCAATCAAGATGACTGATGATTGCTTAATCGATTCAATATGGATTTGAAAAGAGGGGAGGGTAATCATCTGTTAGATATGAAGGGGACGGGGGGGGGGGGGGGAACATTACAGGCCAGAGGCAGAATGTGGGCAAGGGGTGAGCAGCAAGATAGACGATATCAAGGTACAGTGAAAAAGTTAGTATTAGAGGACTGAAGTTTGTGGGCTGGGTTGTAATAGGAAAGTAGAGAGGTGAGGTAGGAGGGGGCAAGGTGACTGAGTGCTTTAAAACCTATGAAGAAGTATCTCTTTGATGCATAGTTATATTGGCAACCACTGGAGGTTCTTGAAGAGTGGGGAAACATGACCTGAATGTTTTTTGTAGAAAAATGATCCAGGTAGCAGAGTGAATTATGGACTGGAATGGGAAGAGAAAGGAGGCTGGGAGGTCAGCAAGGAGGATGATACAGTAATTAAGACAGGAGAGGATAAGGGCTAGGATTAACATGGTAGCAGTTTGGATGGAGAGGAAAAGGAGGAATTCATTGATTCTGTGAAGGTCTAACCAACAGGATTTAGTGATATATTGAATATGTGGGTTGAATAAGAGAAAGGAGTCAAAGATAATGCCAAATTTTTGGGCTTGGGAGCCAAGAAGGATGATGGTGTCATAGACAATGATGGGAAAGTCAGGGGAAGGTAAGGGTTTGGCTGGGAAGATAAGGAGTAGTTTCGATTTTGTTAAGTTTGAGGTGTTAGTGGGACAATCAAGAGATGTCTTGAAGGCAGAAAGAAATGCAAGACTTGAGAGAGGATGAGAGATCAGAGCTGGGGATGTAGATTTGGGAATCATCTTCATAGAGGTGGTAGTTGAAACTGTGCGAGCAAATGAGTTTTCCAAGGGAATGGGTGTGGATGGAGAAAAGAAGGTATCCCATAACTGAATCTTGAGGCACACCCACAGGTAGGGGGTAGGAGGCAGAGGAGGACCCCTCAAAAGAGATTGAAAATGAGTGGCCAGAGAGATAGGAGAAGAACCAGGAGAGGAAAGTGTCAGTGAAGCCAAGGTTGGATAATGTTTCCAGGAGAAGGGGGTGGTCTACAGTCTCAAAGGCAGCTGAGAGGTCAAGCAGGATTAGGATGGAATAGAGGCCGTTGGATTTGGCAAGAAGGAGTTCATTTATGACCTTGGATTTGTACCATTTATTCACCCCACCCTCAACAAGCCCCACGGCATTTATATAAATATCAGCAATTTATTGAAATATATGACATTCTCTATTTAGACTGTAAGCTCCTTGTGGCAGAGAACATGACTACTGTGGTATACAATACTTTCCCAAGCACTTAGTACAGCTCTGTGCACACAGTGAACACAAAATAAACCTGACTGATTGAAAACTTTCTCTGGGAGGGAACCTTCACAATGTCAATGGGAACTGAAAATATAATTTTCTCTTTCGCTTCTTGTTATGAGAATAATGGTTCTTTAATTCTGAACTTTTAGGCTGCCACTATATCTAACTAGCACTGGAGTGTCCCTGCTCCAGACTCTGCTTTCTTACGGCTTGGGACACTCAAGAATCTTTTTTGTTTGAAATGGGATTCTTTGAGCCAAAAACTGTGACTCTCTGGTAGGAAGTGGCACGTTTTCAGGAAATCTTGGATTTAGATCTTTGCTGGCCAACATAGTGGTTCTGTCATAACCTGTAGTTGATAGTGGTGAGCCATTCTTCACAGCTTCATTTGGCAGTGGTGAGCCATAAGGGTAATTTTCTTTCAACAAGACAACATACCATGTGGCCATTGTAGAACTGCTAATTAAGACATATCTCCTATTCCTTTGGCTTTAATAAATAGGAGTACCTGGGGCTAGCCTGCTGGTATAGTTTCACTGGCCGCTGGAATTAGCGGCTCGCCTCAGGATATTTCAGATCTCTCTTCCAGCACCATAGGGTAGTGTGTGTGCTTAGCAGATGTACTCAATTGCAGACCATATGGCCCTGATATTAGGTTCATGAGCTAACTTTAAACAAATAGAATTCAAATGTATTATAAAATTAAATAAAAACAAAAATAAATATTAGGGGAGCCATAAACTTTTTGAACCTCAGATTAACATAGTAGATATAACCTCAAATTTGGGAGAAAATAATGTTTGTACATTGCTGCAGAGCCAAAACAGATTTCTAGATTATAGCATCTGTTTTTGAGTTTCTCTTTCATATGAATTAGAGCCTTATGGGTTCACAACTTTGCTTCTGATATGTTAATATGTACATTTCTAATATTGTGGCTTGACTGTAACCACCTTGTAGACAGGGATCATGTCTAATAATGATAACAGTGGTATTTGTGAAGTAGGTACTATATGTCAAGGATTTTGCTAAACACTGTGCTGGTTACAAGATAATCAGGTCCCATATGGATCTCACAGTCTAAGTAGGAGGGAGAACAGGAATTGAATCCCATTTTGCATTTGACAAACTGAGGCACAGAAAGTTAAGTGACTTGTCCAAGGTCACAGAGCAGACAAGGGGTGGAGTCAGGATTACAACCCAGGTCCTCTGTTTCCAGGCCTGTGCTGTTTTCACTAGGTCCACTGATTCTACCAACTGTGTTTTACCGTACTTTCCAAGCACTTAAGTACAGTGCTCTACAACACCATAAATGCTCAATACATACCATTGATTGATTTAAATTCAATCATTTATTGAGCACTTGCTGTGTGCAGATCACTGTACTAAGTGCTTGGGAGAGTACAACACAATAAACTGACACATTCCCTGCCCACAGTAAGTCTAGAGGCAAGTTTACAGTCTCCTGAGATTCATTTCCTAAATTAAGAAAATTCCAGATGACCATTTTTGTATTTGTTTCTTACCTTTAGAGTACTCTGAGAAAGGGGCATGTCAATTCTACATAGTGAAGTCCTTCACACCATTATGGAAATTCACTGATTACCTAGTGTTCTAAAGACAGGGTTGATTCTCCTCCCAAACCCAAAGGATTCAGGAAGCATTGATGCTGTTTTACTATGATGGATTGGGACTGTGGATCCTGATAAAACCTTACAGTCTCTCTCTGTCTCTCTCTTTCTTTCTCTCTCTCTCTCTCTCACACACACACACACACACACACACACAAACACACATGCGTGCGCACACACACACACACACGCACACACACACATTTACTCTCATAGGAGCATTTAATCATTAGTGATGTCTTCGAATATGGACTAATATACCTGGAGATATATGTGTGAATATGTGTTGTCCTGAATATGTGCATATATATGGTATGTTAGTGATCTATTTTAGACATGATAATAAGAAAATATGCAGTTAAAAATCACTAAAGAACCTGATTTATTCTTTATATTTCATCCAATGCTTATAGCCAAAGAGGTGTCTGGTTGCTCTCTGAAAATCACACTGGTACACTTCAATAGATAGGCAATAGATAGTATATGACAAAAATTGGCAGTGTTTCCGGGGACATTACTGAAGAGCTGTCGTATTGCTGCAATATCTTAAAGAGTTAATACACACAGACACAACCTAGGAGTAACACAGATAGTGGTAGAAGCAACTTTAAGGAAGCCTTATAAGTTGTCAGTAAATGTCAAATATAAGAGCCTGAGGGGGTGCTTAGTGAGCCAGAAGAAAAATTCCCCTGCACTGGGGAGCTTTAAAATACACTTTGCAGCACATGGAAAGAAAGGTAGGTGGAGGAAGAATACTTAAATTATGCTCTTCTCCAATTTCCAAAAATGGTCATGCCTCTACTGGTAAATTAATTTATTTTCTAGGATTTGGAAACTTGTGTGGGTTAGTGGTTCTAGAAACATTTTGATCCCAGATGAGCGGCCTGTGTGGGTTTGAGGCCGAGCAGAATCTTCTGTGCCTCTTCACTCCCCTTCTAAATGGGAAGTGTCTGAATTTCAGACATTCATCTGTGATTGTTCAGAAAATATTCCATTCATAGTTTCCATGATTTGTGTTTAATCATTTTCTTCTTGTTTAATTCTAGTGGACTTATATTTGTACTCTGCCTTAATTATATAGGAAGTTGCCCTTCTTTTGATTATGTCTTTCTCATCTCTCGGAAGTAAGAGTCAGTAAATCATTAGCTTTTTTATTGAGTTCCCACTATATGCTTAATATTGTCCTGGGTGCTGAAGAGGAGCACTGCAAATTGTATCATCTCATTTAATAAGTATGAATTAAAGTAGTCCATTTGTTCTATTCTGTTCATTATTTAACTATCCTTTTTCATAGATGAAGTTGATTTCCATTTTAAATCATCCTTAACGTCTACAAAGTGTTGTTCCTACATTGTGAGGAAAGGGATGAAAAAACACATTAGAATGCTTCATTTTATCAGAAAAAAAGATGTCTTTTGTAAAAGCCTTATTTTAATTGATAAACTATTCATGATATAGGATGGAGAATGTGCAATAAAAATTTAAGAGTTCTTTTTGTGAGAACTATTCCAAATGAGTTTCAGTGTTTAATAAACAGACACAGTAAATGACTCCTACCATCAGATATCTTTCATAGAGTACTCACCGGGCTGAATATTACTCTTACTTTACTAAAAAGCCAGTGGATCTGCTTTAAGCAGAGTTGACTAGTTATTGCCTAGTACATATAAAATTCCCCTTTCAGGGTCACACCTGGAGAGTTTCCACTACTCTTCCAATCTCGACTACAGGAGGGAGTCAGGCAGAGGCCTATCCATTCCATTCCTAGCCTAATCAATAGCTAGCAAGTAGAAGTCAATCTGCTACAAGTCAAAACTCATCTGTGCTGGGCAGCAGTGGCATGAGAAAGAGTCAAGGGCAGAGACTCAAGTTTACTGTGCAGAGGAGGCAATAGTAAACCACTTCCGTATTTTTACCAAGAAAACTCTCTGTATCCACTACTAGAATGATTGCAGATAGAGTTGGGTGTTCGGGGGAGATGTGTCCATGGCGTTGTTATGGGTCGGCGATGACTTGACAGCATAAGACAAGACAAATATAAAATTAAAAACATTCCCCCCAGCACACATCAACATAACTAAGTAGTTAAATGACTGTGCTTTTTATTGGAACTCAGTATCTGCTTTTCATTTGTCTTGCTACCATGAGTAGACCGAATCCCAGAGAAGTTAAATAACTTAGCCAAGGCCAATCAGCAGACAAGGGGTGGACCTGGGTTCCCTGCCCCTTTCTATAGTGCTCCCAGCAGTAATGACATGGGCAAAAGGATGAGGCAAATAACTCCCCTTTCATCCATCATTGCTACTGTTGCTGCTGCTCCATACCCTTGCCCCCTCCTACATCGCTTCCCTTCTCTCCTTCTACAGCCCACCCCATACACTCCGCTCCTCTGTCGCTCACCTCCTCATGGTCCCTCGTTTGCACCTGACCCCACGTCGACCTCAGCCCCATGTCCTACCGCTGACCTGGAATGCCCTCCCTCCCCACATCCGCCAAATTAACTCTCTTCCCCTCTTCGAAACCCTACTGAGAGCTCACCTCCTCCAGGGAGCCTTCCCTGACTGAGCCCTCCATCTCCCTCTACTCCTCCTCCCCTCCCCATTCCCCCCTTCTCCCGGCCTCTACTCTTCCCCCTTCCTCTCCCCACAGCACTTGTGCATAGCTGTATATATTATTTATTACTCTATGGGGAAGCAGCGTGGCTCAGTAGAAAGAGCATGGGCTTTGGAGTCAGGGCTCATGAGTTCGAATCCCAGCTCTGCCACTTGTCGGCTGTGTGACTGTGGGCAAGTCACTTAACTTCTCTGTGCCTCAGTTCCCTCATCTGTAAAATGGGGATTAAGACTGTGAGCCCCATGTGGGACAACCTGATTCCCCTATGTCTACCCCAGCGCTTAGAACAGTTCTTGGCACATAGTAAGCGCTTAACAAATTACCAACATCATTATTAATGATGTGTATATATCTATGATTCTATTTATCTTGATGATATTGATGCCAGACTATTTGTTTTGTTTTGTTCTGTTTTGTTTTGTTGTCTGTCTCCCTCGTTTAGACTGTGAGCCCATTGTTGGGCAGGAATTGTCTCTATCTGTCACCAAATTGTACACTCAAGCACTTAGTAAAGTGCTCTACACATAGTCAGCGCTGAATAAAAAGCATTAAGTAGATCATCCACTTAAAAATTTCTGAAAGGCAGCCAGCAGCAGGAGTGCCTTTTATGAAACAAAAATCATAAATCTCTGCCTGATTTGAGAAGCATCGTGGCTCAGTGGAAAGAGCATGGGCTTTGGAGTCAGAGGTCATGAGTTCGAATCCCGGATCTGCCACTTGTCAGCTGTGTGACTGTGGGCAAGTCACTTAACTTCTCTAGACCTCAGTTACCTCATCTGTAAAATGGGGATTAAGACTGTGAGCCCCACGTGGGACAATCTGATTCCCCTGTGTCTACCCCAGTGCTTAGAACAGTGCTCTGCACATAGTAAGTGCTTAACAAATACCAACATTAACATTAATAAATATGAATGAATGAATGAATGCTGCTTTGGTCACCATCACTTCTTCTGCCCAAACAATGTGGATGAAGATGTTGGCAGGGGTAGGGAGGGCAACCCTCTAGCCAGCCTATTGGCAGGTCTTGTGCCACATCCTAATTTACTATTTGTGGACAAATTCACCTATAGTTTATTTTAATACTTATTCAGTTGTATTTAAGTGCTTACTGTGTGCAGACCACTGTACTGAGTGTTTGGGAGACTACAATACAACAATAGACACACATTCCCTTTCCACAATTATCACCTCATCCAGTCTGGGAGCTCACTGAGGGCAGAATCAGCTATACGTATTCTCCTTTACTGTGTTCTCTAAAGCACTTACTATAATATTCTGCACACAATCAGTGCTTAATAGGTACTATTGACTGATTGGATAAGGAAGTCTTGGTCCCTATGTTGGGTGAACTTGGGTCAATCACTTAGCCCCTCTGGTCTAGTTATCTGTTTTCTTCTCCCCCCAAAAGGTCATCCTCAACTCAGAGGAATCTTGGGAAGTAAGATGAGCTCAGGTAAATTTCCTATGCATCTGGATAATAGGAACCTCCGTACATGATAGCCAGCCATTCTTGAAGCAAGACTCTGGCCAGGCAGAGATTTATGATTTTTGTTTCATAAAAGGCACTCCTGCTGCTGGCTGCCTTTCAGAAATTTTTAAGTGGATGATCTACTTAATGCTATCCCCAGATGTTTCTACCAGCTCTACCCTGTCCTTGTTCCCTTCATTCAATACTTTCTCTGCCAATATTTATGAGTTTGTTTTTTTTAGTCGGTGTTCTGGGAGAAGTAGGGAAGGCCCATTAATGTGGAAATTGCATTGCTCCAGGGAAGGTTTCACCTAAAATTACATTAGAAGGAAGGAGCAGGAATGGGGGCTGGAGAAAAATACCAGAATGAATAGGCTGGGGGTGGGTCTTTAAAGTGGAGTGCCAAGTTGTGCATTAGACATGGAAAAGAAGCCTCCTCTCCCTCTCCTCCACATCTAGCACCTCCTGCAAACACCAATCTTCTCTCCAGCTGCCTGGTGAAAGTTTTAGAATTCCCCAGTTACCTCATAAAGTCACTGGCCAGTTGGATCAGTCAGTGTTATTTAAGGAGTGCTTCTGGGGTACAGCAGTATAATAAGTGCTTGGGAAAATGCAGTAGGAGTAGAGTGAATACCCTTCATGGGAGTATGAAGTGCTTAGGCAACATGGGAGGAAGGAAAACATTGTAGTGGCAGCCACCCCTGAAAGATAAGATGAGCAGGAGGAAACATTGGAGTGTGGGGACATATTTTTCTGTGCATAGAAAAGAACTTAGGTGTCTCGACTAGAGAGAGAAAGAGAGATAGAGAATATTTCTGAAAAATCAAAATTAACATTCTAACCCCGGTCCCACTTCCTCATGCACAAAATCCCATTCCCACAGCCACCCTGCTGTTGTTGCTGCTGAAGCTGCTTCTCCCCTTTCTAAGCATTAAAGCTATATTCCACAGAAACCAAGATGTAGAGGAAGGAAAAAAAAGAAAAAAAAAAACTGTAATACAGCAGCTATGATCTCTGGTAGCCCTATCCCTCAGGTGAACCATTCCAGAATGAGACAGAGAGTTGGTTCTGAGAGGGGTTCTAATCCCAACTTGGCCACTTGTCGTCTGGGTTATCTTGGACAAGTCCCTAAGCAGTGTGGTCTAGTGGAAAGAGTCTGGGTGTGGGAGTCAGAGGACATGTGTTTGAATTCCATATCTGCCATATAGCTGCTCTGTGACCTTGGGTAAATCACTTCACCTCTCTGTGTCTCAGTTACCTCATCTGTAAAATGGGGATTAAATTCTTCCTTCCTCCCACTTAGACTGTGAGCCTCATATAGGACAAAGTCTCTGTCCAACCTGATGAATTTGTATCTACTTCAGTGTTTACAACAGTGCTTGGCACATGGTAAGCACTTACCAAGTACCATAATAATCACCATTATTATTATAATTATTATTATTTTTTCTGCCTCAATTTCCTCCTTATTAATTGGGGGTTAAAATTAAAAAAAAAATTGTGGTATTTGTTAAGCGCTTACTATGTGAAAGACTGTTTCTAACCACAGGGGGAATAACAAGGTGATCAGGTTGTCCCTTGTGGGGCTCACAAGTTTTAATCCCCATTTACAGAGAGGAAGGCACATGGAAAGTGAAGTGACTTGCCCAAAGTCACCAGCTGGCTAGTTGCAGGATTAGAACCCATGACCTCTGACTCCAAGGCCGGGCTCTTGCCACTGAGCCACGCGCTGAAAGGGACTGTGTCCAACCCAGTTATTTTATACTTACCCAGCTTAGTACAGGGCTGGCACATAGTAACATAGTAAGCACTTAACAAATACCACAATAATCATAGTTAATTATGAAGTCTAAATCTAGTTTTGGCTTCTGAAGTTGAGTAAATATTAAAACATTTCAGATTTACTTTGGCTAACTCATGTGCATATAAAACGTTTTGAGATTCACAGGAAAGGATTCAACTGGTCCCATATAAATTTATTCGTGATAAAAGTACATAATGCTAAATACCAAAGATTTACTATAATGGTCCACACTCCACCAGGGGCATGATCCTCTTAAAAACAGTGAAGTTTGTCCCAATCAAAGCAAAATGGATGTTGAAAATTCTCTAGTGAATTTAAGGTTTTGTAGACATACTGGATTTGTGTTTCTTTTTTTTAAAAATCATCAGGTTTATAAATAAACATTTTTTACCATAGGAGGTACATTTCTTTCTTGCATGTCCTAAAAATCCAAAACACTGCCGTAGAAGAGATTTATTTTGACGTTACTCTCCTTCCTTAAAACAAGTCTTTGACAGAGGAACATGTCCTTTCCAAAGGGTATCTTAGTTTCCCCGACTCACTTGCGCTCAGATCCCCATTGCCTATTAAATATGAAGTATTACTAACGTTGCTTAGTATGGTGTGTGCTATTCTCTGGGAGTGTTTAATAAATACAGTAAGCGCTCAATAAATATGATCAAATTGAATGAATGAAATGGTAGTTGGCTGACAGTTAAATAAAATGGTTTCAATCATTTTCTCATTTGTGTTTTTGCAGGGTTCTTGAGTACCGGCGATCAGGCTGCCAAAGGAAATTATGGGCTCCTTGATTTAATACAGGCTTTGAGATGGACCAGTGAGAACATTGGGTTCTTTGGCGGCGACCCATTAAGAATCACCGTTTTTGGATCCGGTGCTGGTGGTTCATGTGTCAATCTGCTGACCTTATCCCATTATTCTGAAGGTAACCGTTGGAGCAATTCAACCAAAGGTATTATGCAGGTTGCAAATTTTGACAATTTTGGTGTCTGCATGCCACCAATGTGATGCTCTGTTGATATCCCCCTGTTCATCCTGAGTGTTTAGTTCAACTAAATAATAGCCAACCCTGCTTAATGCATCTTTAAATTGTAGGTGGTAAACACTCTTCTAAGTCTCCTATGGAGCAATAGCAGAATTCTGAGCAACACATAGTGGCCGGGTTTGCCTAGGGCATGTATATTTTCTCAGGGAAGGAATTGTCTGTAAATAGCTATTTTGGGCCTGATTCTGCATGGCACCAACAAGCATTTATATTGAGAGCGGTGTACTGCAAGAGAATATCTGTAAAAAAATGCATAAGAGCCCCCTTCCTTCTCACCATAGACAAAGATATCTGCTTGGTCGCTAGAAGGCATTTCTGGTTTCTGCACCTGCAAACTTATTTTTCCTTCTCCCCGACTAGAAGTCCTTATGACAATCCCAGAGCTTAGGGAAACTGGCAGCAAGTGAAGTGGGGTGGGCAGAGTCAACAGTGCTGTGGACAGACAACAATGCTAACTGGAATTTACTTGTGCAATCCTGGCTGCCTGTGTCTCTATTCAAGCTGTAACAGCTATTTACAACTGATGAATAAAAATGTCCGCAATTCAAATTCTGTAATTATTGATTACAACTACAAAGTTATTTGTTAGGCAAGTCCTACATGCTAACAGCTGAAGCAAACAGAAAATTAATCATATCCAACAAGGGACTTGATATCTGAGGCAGGATCTTCAAGTATATTATCCTCATTTTACAGATGAAGAAACAGACCTAGAGACTTTACATGATTTGCCCAAGGGGATTCAGCAGGACAGTGGCAGACCTGGAAGTAGAACCAGGTCACTCAGTATTCATGCACTTCTACCAGGCCATGGTACCTCTCTTTGTTTGATTGAGAATAAGTCCGTGAATATTCCTGCCTATGCATCATGTTTACGGATTTATTTTGCTCCAACTAAGCATTAAGTTGCCAAAAGTGGAGATTGCCATTAAGGAGTTCTTTTTAATTGCTTTTCTTTTAATCAGTAATCAATGGATCACTTTATTGAGTGTTACTGGGTGGAGAGGACGCTACAAATGAGTTGGTAGAGCATGTTAGACTAGGGGAGACAGTGAATGAATAAATAGGATGTAGTTAAGTGCTGTAGGGATATGGAGAGGGTGAATTTAGGGAGCAAATCGGGATGACACAGAAGGGAGTGGGAGAAAAGTTGAGGGAAGGCCTCTTAGAGGAGATGTGCCTTCAATAAGGCTTTGAAGGTGGGGAGAGTAATTGTCAGTCAGATATGAAGAGGTAGGGCATCCAGACCAGAGGCAGGGCATGAGTAAGTAGTCAGCAGTGAGATAGATGAGATTGAGGTACAGGAGTAGGTTGGCATTAGGGGAGTGCGGTGTGCAGCCTGGTTCTAGTGGGAGAACAGGTAAGGTAGAGGGAGCAGGAAAATTGAGTGCTTTAAAGCTTTTAAGACATTTAAAGTAAGGAGTTTCTGTTTGATGTGGAAGTGGATGGGCATCTACTAGAATTCTTGAGCAGTGTAAAACATGGACTGAACCTTTTTGTAGAAAAGATCTGGGCAGCAGAATGAAGTATGGATAGGCATGGGAAGAGAGCAGGCAGGAAGGTCAGCAAGGAGGCTGATACAGTAATCATGGTGGGATAGGATAAGTGCTTTGATTAACATGGTAGCAGTTTGGATGGAGAGGAAAGGGCAGATTTTAGCAGCGCTTTGAAGGTTGAACTGACAGGATTCAGTGATAGATTTATTATGTGGGTTGAATTAGAGAGAGGAGTAAGGGATAATGCCAAAGTCATAGGCTTGAGAGGCATTATCTTGAAAGGCAGGAAGAATGGTGGTGCTGTCTACAGTGATGGGAAAGTCAGGGGAAGGAAGGGTTTGGGTGGGAAGATAAGGTGTTCTGTTTTAGCCATGTTAATTTTGAGGTGATGGAAGGACACCCAAGAAGAGGTTTCTTGAAGACAGAAGGAAATGCAATACTGCCAAGAGGTTGAGAGATTAGGGCTAGTGATGTAGATTTGGGAATCATCTGCAAAGAGGTGGTAGTTGAAGCCATGGTAGCAAATGAGTTCTGCAAAGGAATGGGTGTGGATGAAAGTAGAAGGGATCCCAGAACTGAAGCTTGAGGAACAATCAGTTAGAAAATGGGAGGAGAGGAGGAGTCATTGAAAGAGACTGAGAGTGAGTGGTCAGAAAGAAAGGAGGAGAACCAACAGTGGACAACGTCGGTGAAGCCGAGGTTGAATAATGTTTCCTGGAGAAAGGCGTGGTTGACAGTGTTAAAGGTAGCTGAGAGGTAGAGGAGGATTATGATGGAGTAAGGGGCCCTTTCTGAAAAATCAGATGGTGATGTTCAAAATTGTCATATCAACCCCATTCTATAATAAATGGCACAATTTTTAAAGAATGACTTAAATTTCAGAATAATAGATACAAAACTTTAAACAATTGCTTATTCATATGAATAACAAACAAGTCAAAACAACTCTGACAGAAAATGCACATTTTTCTCTTCACATCTGAGAAAAGAATTATTGACTGCTGTGCATGCCCAATCCAAAAAAATGTTGTGCATCAAGATCCAAATGGAGCTGTTCACTTTGTAAAAATTCCTTTATTTTATTCCTTTTTCTACTTCAAAATGTTAACTTAATTAGAATTAGATAAGCAGCATGCAACATTCTGCTTAAATCCATGAATTATTTTTCCTGATTTTATTGACTAAGATGACCACATAGTTCACCTGGTTATCGGGGTATAATTTTTGTAGAAGATCAGGATATCAGAATAACAGTTCTAGTTAGTACAGCTTCTCCTGGGAGACAATGCATTCATTTGGAGGGAATAGTGAAGTTAAATTCCTGCAATCAATCAGAAGCTGCGTGGTCTATTGGAAAGAACATGGGCCTGGGAAGCAGGGACCTGAGTTCTAATCTCTACTTGCCACAATGTCTTGCATGTGACCTTAGGCAAGTCACTTAACTTCTCTGTGCCTCAGTTATCTCATATATAAAATGGGGATTAAGATTCTGAGTGACCACTGAGGCTCGAAGAAGTGAAGTGATTTGCCCAAGGTCACAAAGCAGACAAATGGCAGAACCATTTAGACTGTGAGCCCGTTATTGAGCAGGGATTGTCTCTATCTGTTGCTGAATTGTACATTCCAAGCGCTTAGTATAGTGTTCTGCACATAGTAAGTGCTCAATAAATATTATTGAATGAAAGAATGAATGAACCAAGTTTAGAACACAGGTCCTTCTGCCTCACAGCCCATGCTCTATCTATATGGCCAAATTTTGTGCGAGACCTTCTGAAAAATTGCACTATTTCAAATTTCATGTATTTTAGGGAGAAGTTTTTAATGTATAGGTTTTCTTTGTATTCTAATTTGAAAACATTTCGAAATTTAAAATGTGCTTGAAAAATGTTGGTATGAGTGAATAATTAGCCTTATACTGTTCCAAGTATATTTGTATTTTATTTACATTAATAACAAAGTAGTTTCTCTAAGGCATTTTACTGTAGGACTTTTGCATAAACTATCCACTAAAGTGAGACAAGTAGAAAACCATGATCAAATATAATTTATATATGAAGTTACCAATTTTAAATAGTTTATTAACTTTCACATAGCCTCTTGCGTATGCAGCCTATATGGTCAGTGACTAATTTAAAGCAATCTCCATTTAAGATATGTACTTAAAGAAAAAATACTGCATAATCTTTTTACAGTTGAGACTGCTTTGGTAATCCTGCGAATATAGTTCTTATTTAATTTTCATTCTTGAATAGTTGAGCATGTGGTCAATTCACAGATCCAGGAAGTAGTATTTGAAAAATGATTTGAAATATGCACTTCCCTTTAGTTGAAAAGAGTTATTCATCAGTTATAATTTTAAAGTCAGACACTTTATATGAACAGAGCTTCAAAGCTAAGTCACATTAGGAATTCAGGATATTTTACTGCCTACTTCAGACTATACATAGCAATATGATATGCAATTTGTAAATGCAATAAAATACTATGCATTGTTCATTTTTATTTTAAAACATGGTTCTGAACATTTTATCAATGTTGAATCGTCTCCATTAAAGCAAACTACCGAGGACTTTTCCTTCAACCCATAGATCACATTTTAGTATACCATTATTGAATATTCATTTTACTTAGAATTACATATACCACTGAGGGATATCTTTGTAAAATGATATTTTGTTATGTGTATTATTCATTTTAGTAAAAGTTTCTCTATCCATCTTTTCTTTTAGAGATACTTATAGAATCTTATAAGTATCTTAGAGTTCTATGAAATGTCAGCTATTTTTAAGAAGGAAATCAGGCTTAAACTGCTGTTCTTTCCCTTACCAACAATTCGAGATCATCCAAGTATTTTTCTGTTGTTGTTTTCCACAGGACTTTTTCAGAGAGCTATAGCTCAAAGTGGAACAGCTCTTTCCAGCTGGGCTGTGAGTTTCCAACCTGCGAAATATGCCAGGATTTTGGCTACAAAAGTTGGTTGCAACATGTCAGATACTGTAGAGTTAGTAGACTGTCTACAGAAGAAGCCTTACAAAGAACTTATTGACCAGGATATTCAACCAGCACGATACCATATAGCCTTTGGACCCGTAATTGATGGTGATGTAATACCTGATGATCCTCAAATATTAATGGAACAAGGGGAATTTCTCAACTATGACATAATGTTGGGTGTTAACCAAGGGGAAGGGCTGAAATTTGTGGAAAATATAGTTGATAGTGAAGATGGCATATCAGCTAGTGATTTTGACTTTGCAGTTTCCAATTTCGTTGATAATTTATATGGATATCCTGAAGGCAAAGATATTCTGAGGGAAACAATCAAATTTATGTATACTGATTGGGCAGATCGTCATAACCCTGAGACCAGAAGGAAGACATTATTGGCTTTGTTTACCGACCATCAGTGGGTGGCCCCTGCCGTGGCTACTGCAGATCTTCACTCAAACTTTGGTTCACCAACATACTTCTATGCCTTTTACCATCATTGCCAAACAGATCAGGTACCAGCTTGGGCTGATGCGGCTCATGGAGACGAGGTTCCTTATGTGTTAGGAATCCCCATGATTGGTCCTACAGAATTGTTTCCCTGTAATTTCTCCAAAAATGATGTGATGCTGAGCGCAGTAGTGATGACATACTGGACTAATTTTGCTAAAACGGGGTAAGTACCAAATTAAGGAGTACTGTTGAACTGAGTTAAAGATTTAACTACTCAAGACCAGATATATATTATTTTAGAAAATAGAACTATGTAATTTTTAGTTACCACTAACATAATGAATGAGAATATTCAATTAATTTATTTTAAATGTTGGTCTCTCCTTCAAGATTTGAACTCCTTGTGGGCAGGGAATATGTCTACAAGCTCTGTTAAATCGTACTCTCCCAAGATCTTAGTTCAGTGCTCTGCACAGAGTAGGCCCTCAATAAATACCATTGACTGATTAATAGGCAGAGTGTTGGCAAAAAAGTTGTTTCTTATAACATTAGTTTTAAAATGAATTCACTTGGTTTTCCCTTGGAGAATGTTTTAAGACATTATAATGGCTCTTTCCCCAACCTGACAACAAAGAGAGTGATTGCACTTAGAAGAGCATTAGATCCATGTTATCTTTTTGGAGAAAAACTTGTAGTTACTTTTCAAGACCTCATTTGAAATGATGATGCATATTTCACATGAAAGTCTAATTGACTTCTATTAGTTTCCAATCTACAACCGTCTCCATGGCATTCCCAAATGACAATACAAACAATAAGGCATAATAATGGAACAATCAATCAACCAATCATATTTATTCAGTGCTTACTGAATGCAGAACACTGTATTAACCACGCGGGAAGTACATTACAACAGATGTATTAGATGTGATCTCTGCACACAGCTTACAGTGGGAAGACACGTTAGATTAGGAATAGGGGAAAATAGTAGAATATAAGATATTTACCTAAGTATTGTGGGGCTTGGGTGAGTATCAAAATGCTAATAGGGTACACTGCCTAGTGCATCTTTGACACATGAGGATAGATAGGGGGAATAAAGGATTTAGTCTGGGAAAGATTCTTAGAGAAGATGTGATTTTAGGAGGGTTTCGAAGGTGGGGAAAGTGGTAGACTGTTGGATATGAAGGGGGAGGTAGTTCCAGGCCTAAGAATGAATGTAGGCAAAGGATCAGTGTTGGGATAGATAGATCAAGGTTTAGGATGGTGTTAGAGGAGCAGAGTGTGTGGGTTGTAGTAGGAGATAAGAGAGATTAGGTAGAAAAGGGAGAATTGAGGGATAGGTAATGATGATAAGGAGTGTAGCTTGATGAGGACATGGATGGGAAATTATTGGAGGTTTTTTAAGAGTTGGGAGAGTCATTCATTCATTCATTCATTAGTATTTATTGAGCACTTACCATGTGCAGAGCACTGTACTAAGCTCTTGGAATGTACAATTTAACAGCAGATAAAGACAATCCCTGCCCATTGATGGGCTTACAGTCTAATTGGGGGAGACAGACAAAAACAATAGCAATAAATAGAATAAAGGGATGTACATCTCATTTACAAAATAAATAGGGTAATAAAATATATACAAATGAGCAGACAAGCACAGTGCTGAGGGGAAGGGAGAGGGGGAGGAGCAGAGGGAAAAGGGGGGAAAATGGGGGTTTACCTGAGAGGAGGTGAAGGGGGGGCAGAGAGGCAGCAGAGGGAGCAGAGGTAAAAGGGGAAGCTCAGTCTGGGAAGGCTTCTTGGAGGAGGTGAGCTCTCAGAGCTTTGAAGAGAGGAAGAGAATTAGTTTGGCGGAGGTAAGGAGAGAGGGCATTGCAGGACAGCGGGAGGACATAGGCCAGGGGTCATTGGCAGGATAGGCGAGGACGGGGGACGGTGAGGAGGTGGGCGGCAGAGGAGCGGAGCGGGTGGGGTGAGCAGTAGAAAGAGAGAGGAGAGGAGAGGTAGGAGGGGGCAAGGTGATGGAGAGGCTTAAAGACCAGAGTGAGAAGTTTTTGTTTCATGTGGAGGTTGATAGGCAACCACTGGAGGTTTTTAAGAAAGGGAGTGACATGCCCAGAGTGTTTCTGCAGGAAGATGAGCCGGGCAGCAGAATGAAGAATAGAATGGAGCGGGGAGAGACAGGAGGAAGGGAGATCAGGGAGAAGGCTGACACAATAATCCAGCCAGGATATTATGAGAGCCTGTACCAGTAAGATAGCCATTGGGGTGGAGAGGAAAGGGCGGATCTTGGCAATATTGTAAAGGTGAGACCGGCAGGTCTTGGTGACGGATTGGATCTGTGGGGTGAATGAGAGAGATGGGAAGGATGGTCGTACCATCACAGTGATAGGGAAGTAAGGAAGAGGGCAGGGCTTGGGAGGGAAGATTAGGAGCTCAGTTTTGGACATGTTAAGTTTTAGGTGGCAGGCAGACATCCAGGTAGAGACGTCCTGGAGGCAGGAAGAGATACGAGCCTGAAGGGAGGGGGAGAGGACGGGGCGGAGATGTAGATTTGTGTGTCATCTGCATAGAGATGATAGTTGAAGCCGTGAGATCAAATGAGTTCACCAAGGGAGTGAGTGTAGATGGAGAACAGAAGAGGGCCGAGAACTGACCCTTGAGGAACTCCTACAGTTAGAGGATGGGAGGAGGGGAGGAGCCCGCGAAGGAGACTGAGAATGAACAGATAGAAAGATAAGAGGAGAACCAGGAGAGGACGGAGTCGGTGAAGCTAAGGTGAGATAAGGTGTGGAGGAGAAGGGGTGTGAACTGAATGTTTTTTCAGAAAATTCATCTAGGCAGTAGAGCACAGTATGGCTTGTAGATGAGAAAGAGGATGCAGAGAAATGAGTGAGGAGGTTGATCCAGTATTCAAGGAGGGAATTATGATGTTTGGATCAGCATGATAGGAGTTTGAACAGATAGAAATGATAGATAGATAGATAGATAGATAGATAGATAGATAGATAGATAGATAGATAGATAGATAGATAGATAGATGATGATAGATAGATAGATAGATAGATAGATAGATAGATAGATAGATAGATAGATGATAGATAGGATTATAAAGATGTTGTGAAGGTAGAACCCACAGGATTTCATGACAGATTGCATGTATGGATTTAATGTGATAGATGTCTTGAGGAAAATGCCAAGTTTGCAGGCTTATGAGACAGGTAGGATGGTGGTGCTGTCTACAGAGATAGGTAAGTCACGGGCAGGTCAGGGATTGAGTGGAAAGATGAGGAGTTCTATTTTGGACATGTTTAATTTGAGGTGTCAGTGGGTCATTCAAACAGAGATGACTTGAAGGAAGGAGAATATAGGAGACTACAGAGGAGAGTAGTCAGGGCTGGAGAGGCTCAACCAGAATTTAATAATAATAATAATAATGTTGGTATTTGTTAAGCGCTTACTATGTGCCGAGCACTGTTCTAAGCGCTGGGGTAGACATAGGGGAATCGGGTTGTCCCACGTGGGGCTCACAGTCTTAATCCCCATTTTACAGATGAGGGAACTGAGGCACAGAGAAGTTAAGTGACTTGCCCACAGTCACACAGCCGACAAGTGGCAGAGCTGGGATTCAAACTCATGAGCCCTGACTCCAAAGCCCGTGCTCTTTCCTCTGAGCCACGCTGCTGGTTAAGAAGCAGCATGGTCTAGTGGGAAGAACATGGCCCTGGGAGTCACAGGACCTGGATTCATCCCAGCTCTGCAATTGCTTGCTCTGTGACCTTGGGCAAGTCATTTAATTTATCTGTGCCTCAGTTCCTCATTTGTAAAATGGAGATTCAATATCTGTTCTCCCTGCTACTTAGATTATAGGACAGGGACTGTGTCCAACCTGATTAACTTATATTTATCCCAGCACTTAGAATAGTGCTTGACACATACTAAGTGCTTAATAGAGAAGCAGCGTGCTAGAGAGCAGCGTGGGCTCAGTGGAAAAGCCCGGGCTTGGGAGTCAGAGTTCATGGGTTCGAATCCCGGCTCTGCCACTTGTCAGCTGTGTGACTTTGGGCAAGTCACTTAACTCTCCGGTGCCTCAGTTCCCTCATCTGTAAAATGGGGATTAAGACTGTGAGCCCCATGTGGGACAACCTGATTCCCTGTGTCTACCGCCAGCGCTTAGAAACAGTGCTCGGCAACATAGTAAGCGCTTAACAAATACCAACATTATTATTATTATTATTAATTGCTATTATTATCGTTTAACTTGGTTTCACCGTGTCTGACCTCTGCATAATCTACCAAATTTGAATAACGTTAATACTACCTATTGACCCGCACATATTTTTAACATCACTATACAGACGCCTTATTGAAAGTTGTCTATGAAATAGGCCATCTTCAGTAATTTTAGTTTTGAGAGGATGAAAACAGTTTAAGTACAAATTCTCATCTTTTCTTCCTTAGTGATCCAATCAGCCTGTCCCTCAAGACAACAAAATTCATCCACCACAAAACCGAACCGTTTCGAAGAGGTAGCATGGACCAGATATTCACAGAAAGATCAACTGTACCTCCATATTGGATTAAAACCAAGAGTAAAAGAACATTACAGGGCCAATAAGGTGAACCTTTGGTTGGAAACTGGTCACCTCATCTGCACAATCTCAATGACATTTCTCAGTATACCTCTTACGACAACTAAAGTGCATCAACAGATATTACTTTCAGCCTACAAGGAAAAACTCTGTCCCTGTAACTTCAGCCTTTCCTACAACCAAGCAAGACGATTCCAAACAGCAACCAAGTCCGTTTTCAGTGGATCAAAGGGACTATTCCACAGAATTGAGTGTTACTATTGCAGTGGGAGCATCTTTGCTGTTTCTGAACATTTTAGCCTTTGCAGCATTGTACTATAAAAAGGACAAGAGGAGACATGATGTTCATAGGAGATGTAGCCCACAGCGTACGACTACCAATGATCTTACCCATGCACAAGAAGAGGAGATAATGTCCCTCCAAATGAAGCACACTGACTTGGATCATGAATGTGAGTCCATCCATCCACATGAGGTGGTTCTTCGGACCGCCTGTCCCCCAGACTACACACTAGCTATGAGGAGGTCCCCTGATGATATTCCTTTAATGACACCCAACACCATTACAATGATTCCCAACACTATACCAGGGATTCAGCCCTTACACACATTCAACACATTTACTGGAGGACAGAATAATACTCTGCCCCACCCTCACCCCCACCCCCATTCACATTCAACAACCAGGGTATAGCCAGACAAGATGAAACAAACTCTATTTTTTGATGGATTTACAGTCAGTGATATTACTGAAGATTACTTGGCTTTTCAACCTACAAGACTTACTATTTAAATAAGGAGGAATATTATGTGAATATACATATCAAGAACTTTTGGGGTTTTGAAAAAATGAATTGTAAATATACGAGTGAACTTGAAACAAAACTGATCTTAATTGCTTGAAGCAGTTGTTCTGAATGATACTTTTTCATTCACATTCAAGTATTACTTTTTTGAAGATTTAAGTTACATAATGAAATTAGGCATGTGCAACACCAAACAGGAAAGACCTATGACTGAAAATTCAAAACAAAAAATATATAAATATGCAACAAGGGACACACTAAATGGAATGTCAAATGATTTTCACGAGTTTTTATTTGGAACTGTTTTATTGTCTAGACCATATTTACATGTTGGAATAAATACACAAAGCACCAATGCTGTTAAAGCCTTAGTAGGGGCTTATGCTGAAATGTGCCAGTAAGACAAAGAAATCAAAACCCTGGCAGGTTCAACATTATCACATAAGTGCTGACAGTATAAAGTTGTGGGGGTAAAGGAAACTGGATATTTTTAGCACGATGTGCATGATAATTTTATATGCTTGGTGGCTGTGCTGCTGATTAAGACGTAATTAAAATTCTTCTCATCCCATTGGAGTTTTTAATAGAAGCTTCCTTCATCATTGGCAGAAAACTGAAGAAGATTTTAAGGGTGAAAAGTAATTACAATAAAATGATTCACAGTAACTTGGATAATAGCAAGAATTAGTTATTAAGGGAACTTGATGATATTGTAGGTAGAGCAGTGAACACTCACTGTTACAAATCCCAGAGAAAAGTCTTTCTGTGTTTTCAATGTTCTTTTTCATTTCCATATAAATAATTTATAGAACTATAACCGCAATGGAACTTGTGCTGAAGGATCTATAATTTGCTGTGGTTTAGTTACACTGTATTTAGGTCATACTGGTAAGGTGAAGTGTGTCCAAAGATTTATTTTAACAAGATAAAGGTGCCCCGGTATTACCACTCTGATTACAGTTCTCAATTATTGATTTACTCATGATGCATGTCAAAATGTTTACTAATACTATTTCAATATAAAATTCATTTCCCTCCTCACCATTGCATCTCTTTATCACTGAACTTCATTCACCAGAATTTACTAATGAGATCTACGTAGAGAATGATGTAAATGGTGAAGTGATAAGGGAAGTTGACAACTGGAAATTTTTAGTCTTACATGTATGTGTGATTTTAAATGAATGTTCTAAAATCACAAGAAATTCTTCATTCCCCTGTTGTTTACCAGTAACAGTATATCACAGACCTTTCCAAATGTTTGTATATGTAATCAGATGTACATTTATATATAAAAAAATGAGATGGACTTAAGAGCACATCCCTGATAAATACTTTCTCTCTTACCTGTACTATATTTCTATTAGACTAAAGTTATGTGATTTTTTTTTACATTTTTTCAGATTACTAGCAATTTTGATAGTTTGTAAGATAATGCAAAGAACTTTCTCTGACAAACTAACTGCAGTAACAGAAACATTTCTTTTCAGTTACTCTTTTTCAAGAATGAAAGCTTATTACACACAAAAATTGTATACTACTTGATGGAAATTACTTTGTACTTCTTGGCCATGTTACTGGTCATTGAGTGAAATAAAGATAATCTGGATAATGACTACTATTCCAATACTAAGAGACCTGATCTTTGCTCATTAAAGAGCTAAACTGTTTATTGCTGTTTTGTCATTTTTTAAAACAAGTGATGATAACTGTCTCAAAGAGTCATTTCTCTAGACCAGTCGGGTTTTTGAAGACAGGTTCAGGCCTTCTACATACAAATCAACTGCATAGTATACATTTATATGATAGTGTATATATATGTATACGATATGCCCCACCTCTGTGTCAATCTCATTCCAGTGTAAAATCAGAATGTGCCACTACTAACAGTATTGGTTTGCTATTTTCATTGTATAGTATTCAAAGATATTGTGCCTCTGAAACTTGTCAGTGTTTTCAACTAGAAAGAAATAAAATCATGTTTCAAATAGTAAACATCAAGGATCAGTAGAGTGTCTCATGGCATGAGAGTTACCTGGTTCATAGCTAAACTTTCATTTAGTGATAGAAAGTTATCCTTCTAAGGAAATTTAAGAGAATTAAGATATTAAAAATGATCATAAAAGATGAAATCCTGAAATTTTAAGCACTTTGTTTAATTTCAAACACATACCCACATGCATATTCATGTAGGTGTCAGTCCCCAATTTTAAATGAAAAGTTCTACTGGAAGTATTAAGTTGAAAGTCTTCAAAATCCAGAGTGGTCTATGTGCAGTTTCTACCTGATGTGGTTGTACTTTTAGACTGTGAACTGCCAATGTGAACAAATAAAGAGAATTGTTTGCCATCTGATCTTGTTTGATAGGAAGATTGTACTTGCTTTATTGAGTCAACAAAAGAAAAAAAAGGACAAAAATACTGGTGTCCATTAAATAAGAGATAAATGAATATGATTTATTGTGGGTTATTTAACTTTGGCAAAACCAAAATTGCATTCTATTTTGTTGGTGGCCAAATATCTATATTTCTATGAATATAAAAACATAGAAATATATATATACACACCATATCAGTTACTTACTTGTTTGCCTCTGTTAGTTCAGAAAAGCATGATTTAAGAAATAAAACAGAGACCTCTTTTTTTTTTATTTCTGTCACACAAGAATATCTTATTGGATAGAGCTGGAGTGCAAATGTTATACCACAAAAGTGGTTCTGTTTGCTAATTTTATCATTACAGTGACCAAAGTTTCTGAAAGCAAAATGATTTCTCATATTTTCATAGAGCATTTAGAATTTTTTAAAGCTGAAATAATAAGATAATTTTTTTCATATGCTTTAAAATCCATTTTCAAAAGGTAAAATCCACATTTGCCTGTTCTTTTTACCTTCCAAAACTTATCATGTATAACCAAATTATGTGTGGAATTTCCTAGTATTTTCATTGGTTGAATCAGATTAAACATCAAATAAGCAAACATTCTTATAATTGGTTTTCAGAAGTTCACAAAAACAATTTGCACTCATTATTTATTCTAATTATGTCACTTCATCACTGGATATTGTTCTCTTGGCTTACTTAGTTGCTTCAAATAGAGAATTAAGATTGATTTTTTTTCTCCACTTTCAAATGAATTTTCTGGCAACTATGTTGGAACCTTTTTGCCAATGACAAGAAAATCAATACAAAACCTGTGAAAGTTAGTTGATATATAAGGTTGTACTAGTATTTCAAGGTGAAGTCAGAAAAAAAATGTAATTTCCTTACCTTGAGGGCAGAGATTGTGTCTACCAACTGCATTGTGTTCTACCAAGCACTTAGTACAGTGTTCTGCACACAGGAAATGCTCAAAAAATATCAGTGATTGAATTCTAACTAAACATCTTACACACAATTCCACTACCTGAGTTGAAATGTGCGTCTTAAAGGGAAGTAGCCGACCAAGGAACTAAGCCATTTATACACAGTTTCCCACACGAAAACAGCATGCACTTATTTTAGTTGGGTAACCTATTCCAAATTAGATTTTTGAATACAAAGTAAAATCTCTATTGTATTTAGTTATAGTTAATACTGATATAAGTATTAGTATTATTGTTCAGGATGGATGGATGTAAGGAATGCTATAAATATGTTCCAGCTGTAAAGACACTTCTGTATAAAAGTTACTGGGATTCTTTCCCTTAGCAAGTTTTACAGAAATAGTTTAAAGACAAAAAAAGTTGATAAATGGAAATTCCTGGGAAGCTGTCGAGCATCATGGTAGTTCTTCTATGTTTGTAATTTTGTTTTCCTCCTGTGCAATTAGCTCAAAATACTGGACTTCTTTTCTTTTTACAGTAATTAGTTGTTATAGACTCACCTTTTAATGTCAGTGAAAATTAGTTCATTTGGTTATATTTGTGGAAACATGATCCCAAATAAATTAAATTAATGGGTACTTCCCTGCTGAGATTTTGTTATCATTCATTTAATTTCCTTGTCAACCTTTCCTTTGAAACAGTCGTTTTGTCTTTTGAGTCAACTAACTAAAAGAGAGTCTGGAACGGACTTAGCCTTATCTCATTTTTACTTGATGTAAGAACAATATAACCTTCAGATTTCCTTCAGCAGTCTCAAGAGAAGTTTCCCAACCAACTGATGTACAGAGGCCAGACTTTTTTTTTTTTCATAAACTTTCCAATTTGATTTGATTCTAGCACTTTGTATGTGAGCCAGAAATTAATAAAATCTCGAAAACGGTCTGTGCAGAAGATTGAAGGGAATAATCATGTGCTGCACATGAAGAACTTTCTGGCTGGGTTTTATTTATATTATTGGGTCATTGATTTATTATTTGCACATTCTTTGAAATGAAATGGTAAGAGATGCAATAGGATGGTAATGTAAGGGCCCAATACTCTCTAATGAAATGCTTTTGTTGGAAAGAACTTTATCATCCCCAATGCAACTTGATCCAAAAACAGATGAATGTAAATTTCTATAAAATCTAAAACGCAGCTGTAGTATCTTATTTACAGGAAGATAAAATGACCAGGCAATCAGTATATGAAGTAAAGTGTACTACTAAATGTCAATGGTATGTGATTGTTGACTAGAATTAAGTAACATCAGTACTCCGATCCCGGAGGACATTCGATTGTCATTGCCATTTTTTCTTTCCAGTTGTGTCAATACATAGTAAACTTCTTGCACAGTCCTTACAGATATTGCTTTACATGTCTACCATTGTGCTGATAGAACAAAATTAAAAGCTCTGAAGTAATTCGGGACCCAGTAGTAGTATTCTGTCTGGAATCGAAATTGATATTCATTAAAGCTTCACTAAATTTTTATAAATAACAAAAACTCAGCAGCTGGAATTATTACAAAGGGAGTGTTCGCTAAATGCCACTTATGGAGTGGAACTATATTCTATATGGTACATTTAAAGGGATTTTTCAGTGGGTGCTTTGAATTATCCTTTTTTCCCCACTCCTGCCATAGAAGGAAACATATTTCATGGGTTTTTTTGTATGAGGTTGCCATAAGTGATGCCGTTTGTGTTTGAACATCCATGGCTTTCATAAAAAAACATTTATTCTCATTAATAAATATTACCATGTTTTTCAACTGGTGTTGACTATTTTTAAACTCGTGGAATACTGTATTTTGTTCTTTTATTTATTTTTTATTTTTTAATGGTGTTTGTTACATGTGTACTATGTGCCAGGAACTGTACTGAGTGCTGGGGTACATACAAACTAGTAAGATTGGAACCAGTCCCTATCCCAGGTGGGGCTCACAGTCTTTATCCCCATATTGCTGAAGAGGTAACTGAGGCATGGAGAAAGTCACACAGCAGAGAAGTGGCAGAGCTGGTATTAAAACCCAGGTCCTTCTGACTCCGGGTCCATGCTTTATCCACTAGGCCATGCTTTGTTCTGTCACTAACATGAAACCTAGTTACTAAGATGAGACACTTTCAGTTTTTACATGTCGCCCACATACACCTGTCAAATTTCTGAATAGATTAGCATAAAACTGGCTTTTTGTTTTATTAGTTCCTTTTGTTAAGGTGTGAATTGCTCTTAGAATCGACTTTCTTAAAAGAAGGATTAGGTATGTGTGTGATTTAAATGTTTCCATGAAAAGTTCAATTTGCCAAAGGCAGAGATTTTGCAAACTTGTATGAAAGATGTTTCAAGACCTGCTGCAGTTTATGGGTTAGGAGCTCATTGCCAGTTGCTTTGTAGGTTTATGTATATATTAAAATTTTTAATAATGTGTTATACAGTGTAGTAAAACAAAGTTTCCTTAACTGAGACCCCTAGACTGTGGAAATCCTGTAAAATTAAAAGCAGTATTAAAAGTCTTATAAATTGCTTACAGATAATGTATTTTGGCCCAAGACTACCCTAATTGTGGCATTAGGTGCCCAGAAATTATCCTGATAGACAATCCTTCCACTCAGAATCCACCTAATAATTTCTCCAGTGCAGAGGACTCTCTGTAATCCTCTTTAGCAGAAAATTAATCTCAAATGTAGATTGATCATTTGAGCATTTACACATCACAGTGGTAATTAGACCAAAAATAAATGTGACTTAATAATCATCATAATAATAATGATCATTAACATTTGCTTGGTGTGGCCAAACAGTAGAATAATAATAATAATAATAATAATTATATTTGTTAAGGACTTCCTATGTGCCAGGCACTGTGTTCTGCTGGGGTGGATAGAAGCAAATTGGGCTGGACACAGTCCTGGTTCCACATGGGCCTCCCAGTCTTAATCCCCATTTTACATATGAGGTAACTGAGGCCCAGAAAAGTGAGATGACTTGCTCAAGGTCGCACAGCAGACAAGTGGAGTCAGAATTAGAACCCATGACCTTCTGACTCCCAGGCCCATGCTCTATCCAGGAGGCCATGCTGCTGCTGAGGTAGATATAAGAAAATCAAGTTGGATACCATCCCTGTCCCACATGGAAATCACAGTCTAAGTAGGTGGGAGTAGGATTTAATACTCATTTTACTGATGGGGAATTGAGGCATACAGAAGTTAAGTAACTTTCCAAAGGTTACACATCAGAAAGAGGCAGAGCCAGGATTAAACCCAGTCCTCTGACTCCTAGTCCCGTACTATTTCTTCTAGACCACACTGCTTCTCACTTCTTAGGAAATATTTATTTTTCCATGCATTGCCAATGATCAAACTTTTGATATCTATGCCTTTATGAAATCTGGTAAAGAATTTACATTGATTTACAAAATTATTTGGCAGCAAAAGAAAATGATTCTTTTTTTTAAAATGGTATTTGTTACATGCTTACTATATCCCAGGCACTGTACTAAGGTTGGGGTAGAGACAAGATAATCAGGTTGGACAAAGTCCATGTCCCGGATGAGGATCACTATCTCAGTACCCATTTTACAGATGATGTAACTGAGGCCCAGAAAAGTTGTGACTTGCCCAAGGTTACAGAGCAGACAATTAGCAGAACTGGGATGAGAGCCCAGGTCCTCTGAATCCCAAGTCTATGTTTTCCCACTAGGACATACAACTTTCCATAATAAGTAAATTAAATGAATAAATGGCATCTCAAACACTGAAACACATGCTTTTGGCATTGCAACAAATCTAATATAATAGTCTTATTTTATTTTGGCAGATACTTATGGAAAGTATGTAGTTTTGTTATGTCATGGATCTAGCATGTGATTTCTCTCCATTATTTCAGTGAGCTTATCAAGTAGTAAATTTTCAATTTTTTTTTTTCCCCTAACAAATCCACTCATGATGTTGTCACAAATTTGATTAACATTTGCTAGCATGATTACACAGTAATACTTTCAAATGTGATTAATCCATCCCAGGGAAAGTAGCCCTTATGACCCCAGAAAAAACTAATGGGTTACCAATTAAATTAGATATTGAATTGTGCCTCTGATGAGGCAAGGATAAGAGAAAGTGCTCTAGGCTACCCCGGATGCTAGGTTTGGACTAAATGCAGTTTGGAGAAGTGCAGGCTTTTTGTAAAAGCATGGAATATAATTTCATAATTCTAGGGAAAGTGATTTACAAAGGTCACCAAAATATTCTTTACTAGGTGGGCACTACTAATCTCACTCCTCCTCCTCACAGGTATGTCTGGAAGGTAATGGCTTAGTGAATAGAGCATGGACATGGGAGTCAGAAGGACCTGGGTCCAATCCCAACTCTGCCACAGTCAGCTGTGTGACTTTGGGCAAGTCATTCAACATCTCTCTGCCTCAGCCACTTCATCTATAAAATGGGGATTGAGACTGTGAGCCCTATGTGGGATAGGGACTGCATCCAATCTGATTATCTTGTATCTATCCCAGTTCTTAGTATAGTGCCTGGCACATAGTAAGCACTTAACAAATACCACAAAAAAATAATAGTAATAATGCAACCTTCAGAGTCCCAGAAATTTGGTTCCACCTCTCTGGAGTCTGAAGCTCCAGGTCAGATTTCCTTTCCTCTTGGATGGTTGCGGTGTTCTCAGATAATTTGAAGGGTTCTGGTGACAGAATGAAAGCAGGATGGGTTTGGACAGAGTAGTAGCAATAGAGAAGTGGGAAAAGCAAAGGTCATAGATTAGAGAGGAGTGGTTGCCCCATCACTGTAATCTTCCCTGAATCTCCATTCTGATTGCTGGGGAGTCTTCAGTTGACTCAGCTTGGAGATACGAGTGAAAAGCTGCAAGGCTCAGAAGATGATCCAGTCTGGGCTACCTCTCTGGATTCCAGTTTGAATGCATTGTTTTTCTCTGGAAATCATGATTCTTCTGCCAATTTAAGCCTAGTGAAATCCTGGTCGCAAGCTGGAAAGGAACAAGCTGATTAAACATTTCCCAGATGGTACAGTCCCAAAATTTAAGATATTGTCATAGGTTCTAAAAAGGAAAAATCCTCAGGCCAGCCACATTAGGTCCTACTTCAAGTGTGGTGACCAAGTAATAATAATAATGATGATAATAATAATAATGGTATTTGTTAAGGGCTTATTATGTACTGTACTAAGCTCTGGGGGAGATAACAGATAGATCAGACACAGTTCTTCTCCTAAGTGGATTCACAGACTAATAAGGAGGGAAAACAGGAATTTTATTTCCATTTTACAAATGAAAGGGAAGCAGCATGGCCTAAGACTGTGAGCCCTACGTGAGACAGAACTGTGTCCAACTAGATTTGTTTGTATCCAACCCAGAGCTTAGTACAGTGCCTGGAACACAGTAAGTGCTTAATAAATGCCACAGTTATTATTAGTGAAAAAAGCAAGGGCCTAGAAGTCAGAAGAACCTGAGTTCTAATCCCAAATCCTCACATGTCTGCTGTGTGACCTTAGGCAAGTTATTTCATTTCTCTGTGCCTCAGTTACCTTGAATGTAAAATGGGGATTAAGAAAGTGAGCCCCCTGTGAGACATGAACTGTATCCAACCCGATTAGCAGGTATTGCACTATAGTACAATAGAACTTTAGTACAATGTCTGACATATAGTATGCCCTAACCAAAACCATCTTTAAAAAGCATCAAACCCTCCCCCTCAAAAAAAAAAAAAATGAGGAAACTGAGGTACAGGTATGTGACTTGCCTGGAACCTCCAGAACTGAGCTGGCAGGGATGGGGTGCTACACTGGACCCAGGAGCAGTCAGTGGTGGGAGCCCTGCCATAGGAATTTGAGAGATAAAGGTAGGTGTGTGTTTGTATTTGTCAGTCATTCAGTCAATTGTATTTATTGAGTGCTTACTGTATGCAAATCACTGTATTAAGTGCTCAGGAGCTTACACTATAACAATAAACAAATACTTTCACTGCCCCCCAACAAGCTCACAGTCTTGGGGGGGGGGGGTGGAGCAGGCAGACATTAATATAAATAAATTACAGATGTATACATAAGTCTTGTGGATCTGGGAGGGGGATGAATAAAGGGAACAAGTCAGAGCAACACAGAAGGGAATGGGAGAAGAGGAAAGGAGGGCTTAAGTAGGAAAGGCCTTTTAGAGGAGATGTGTCTTCAGTTAGGCTTTGAAGCTGGGAGGAATCTGTGGATATCAGGAAGGAAGGAGGGCTTTCCAAGCCAGCAGCAGGATATGGGAGAGAGGTTGGAGGTGAGATAGATGAGATCAAAGTACTTTCTCAATGTACTTCAATGTTACATTGAGAAGGTTAGCACTAGAGGGTCAAAGTGTGAGGAGTGGGTTGTAGTAGGAGAGTAGCAAGGTGAGGTCAGAAGGGGAAAGGTGATTGAGTGCTTTAACACTAATAGTGAGGAGTTGTTTGAAGTGGAATTGGTTGGCAACCACTGGAATTTCTTGAGAAGTGGGGAAACAGCTGAATGTTTTTATAGAAAACATGTGTACACTCCCATGGGAGTATGTATCTGTCTTTATGTATGTTGTTCCTGAGTATCCTCATCCTTATATCCTCTCGTTGTTCCTCATCCCCTCCCCAATGGGCCCTCTCATGTAACCCTCTCTTCTAGACCCTCTCAGAAGCCTTCCATTCCTCTCTGGCTCCCTCCTTGTCCGACCTACTTCTCTGGTCATTTTCTTTATCTTTTTTGATAATAAAACTAAACGAACCCAGAACTTTTGAAAAGAGTCAGGATTACAACTATTTTCCTAAATTACTCAGTTTCTCCATTTTTTGATGCAAAACATATTTCTCCTGTAACAAGTTGAGCCGCTAATAAAGATCAGAATTATTTTGAAACCCAATGCAGAGGTACAACAGATTTCTGTAGCCCTCTCTCACTTTCTAATCCTGGCACAATAGAACATGTAATCTGAAAAACTACTGCTGTCTACCTTATGGAATCAGGTTTTTAAAAATTCAATTTGGAAACTCATATTTTTCCCTAATTGCTGGTTTACAGAGATGATATAAACTTTAATAGTGCTGTAGACAAAAGGATACTTTTTTCTTTTCATGTCAGTGTTTCAAGGGATAGGCCTTAAAAGCCCAGTGATCCATCACCAAGGTTTGTATTCATACAAGTATGAATTAGGAGTTTTCTTTGATGTCTACAGCCTGTCATACATAATTGTCCCAGTAGTTTAATCTTCATTCAGAGAACTCACCGCTCAAACTGAGGAGATAGCTAAACCTTTCAATATTTCATCTTTATTCCATTTTTTTTTTATTTCTAGTAGGAAACCATTATAGAACTCTTTGAAATAAAATTTTTAAAAGTCACCAGTAGAAAAGCTACTAGAATTTATTGTTGTTCTAAAATGCATTTTTAATTCATTTCACATTAAAGATCAAAGCCTATCTTTATGTTTCCTTAATTTGGCTTCCCTACCCCTGCCCATCCTTCCATTCTATCTTTTTGGACAGGGAATGAGACACTTCTTTTTTCTGTATTGTTCAAACACCTAGTATAATGCATCACACCAAAGGAGTGCTCATTAAATGCTGCTATTGCTATTGCTTCTACTGCTCTTAATATTAATAATGATAATAGTAATAATTATTATTATGGTACTTGTTTAGACCTTAATTTGTGCCAAGCACTGTTCTAAGCACTGGGGTAAATACAAGTCAATCAGGTTGGACACAGTCTCTGTCCCACATGGGGCTCACACTCTTAATACCCATTTTATAAATGTGGTAACTGAAACCCAGAGATATTAAGTGACTTGCTCCTTCTGCTCCTCCTCCTCCTCCTCCTAACACTATGATTACTGCAAGGATAATACCTGATTAACTTAGTACCAAAGAGTATATAACCCTGTTTCCAGGCACTTAGCTGAGAATCCCCCAAGTTTTCACACTCTTCTGCCCCATTGGTCCCTGCCTACTAGTTCTTTCACTGTGCCCCATTCAACCTGCCTAACTGCAGACATTAACACCGAAGGCCTCTCCTCTCTTCTGTGGCCTCTGTTCTACATGTCAGATCCTTCTTAGGAAATCCTCCTCCCCTGCCTGCCTTCCCCATAGCTCTTCCCAGGGTCCATGACCTTTTTTCTCCTTGTTCTTTGTCTGATATTCTCTTGTCATGTCTCTGCCAGAAGACAAAAGATATGCTAATGAAAATATGGCATTTTCCCCCCAAACTTGGATATGCCAAGGGGCAAATCACAGGGCTGGAGGCTGGTATTCGGCTGTCCCTGGCCAGTTATGTCAAGATTTAAGATCCCACCCTAAGTGTCCCAGAGGCAAGGCCTATGGTTGGGGAACAATGGGCTAAGGGGAGATCCAAAGGCTGTGAACTACAAGTGGCATGCAGGGAGAGAAGGGGAAAGGGCACTAGATTGACAGGGTCTGGGTAGAAGGTACTAGCCTGGGAAGGATTTTGTGGACTCAACTGTAAGCTCCTCTTGCTTCATGGATGGACAGTGGGAAGTGGACATTTCTGTGGTCCCAGAAAGGAGTAGTCTTGGACAGGGAATGTGGCTGTTATATTGTACTCTCCCAAGCTCTTAGTACAGTTCTCTGCCCACAGTAAGCACTCCAAATTGATAATGTAATAATAATAATAATACTGTTAAGCGGAGTACTTGCTATGCTCTTATTATGTGCCAAGCACTGTTCTTAGTGCTAAAGTAGATATATGTTCATCAGGTTGGACACAATCCCTTTCCCACATGAAGCTCACACACTTAATCCCCATTTTACAGATGAGGGAATGGAGGCCCAGAGAAGTGAAGTGACTTGCCCAAGGTCACACAGCAGACAGAAGGTCATACAGCAGCACAGCAGAATTTCTCTTCTCCAACTCTCTTCTGGACCCCATCCAATCTGGCTTCTGTCCCCTCCATTCCATTGAAACCATCCTCTCAAAGGTCATCAGTGACCTCCTTGCCAAATCCAGTGTCTTCTATTCCATCCTAAACTTTCTTGACTTCTCAGCTGCCTTTGACACCATGGACCATCCCCTTCTCCTCAGCAGGTTAGCCAACTTTGGCTTCATTGACTGTCTTCTCCTGGTTCTCCTCATCACTCTGGCTGTTTATTCTCAGTCTCCTTCATCCCATCCCCTAACTATAGGGATTCCTCAAAGGTCAGGTCAGTTCTTGGTCCCCTTCTATTCTCCATCTATGCTCAATCCCTTGGTAAACTCAATTGCTCCCATGGCTTCAACTATCATCTCTAAGCTGATGATACCCAAATCTATATCTCCTCCCCTGTTCCCTCTCCCTCCCTCCAGGCTCACATCTCCTCCTGCCTTCCGAACATCTCTACTTGGATGTCCTCCTGACACAAAAAACTCAATGTGCCCAAGACAGAGCTCCTTATCTTCCCTCCCAAACCCTGTCCTCTCCCTGACTTTCCTGTTACTGTGGACAACACTACCATCCTTCCTGTCTTACAAGCCCAAAATCGTGGTGTCATCCTTGACTCACTCATTCATTCAATAGTATTTATTGAGCGCTTACTATGTGCAGAGCACTGTACTAAGCGCTTGGGATGAACAAGTCGGCAACAGATAGAGACAGTCCCTGCCATTTGACGGGCTTACAGTCTAATTGGGGGAGACGGACAGACAAGAACAATGGCACTAAACAGCGTCAAGGGGAAGAACATCTCGTAAAAACAATGGCAAATAAATAGAATCAAGGCGATGTACAATTCATTAACAAAATAAATAGGGTAACGAAAATATATACAGTTGAGCGGACGAGTACAGTGCTGTGGGGATGGGAAGGGAGAGGTGGAGGAGCAGAGGGAAAAGGGGAAAATGAGGCTTTAGCTGCGGAGAGGTAAAGGGGGGATGGCAGAGGGAGTAGAGGGGGAAGAGGAGCTCAGTCTGGGAACGCCTCTAGGAGGAGGTGATTTTTAAGTAAGGTTTTGAAGAGGGAAAGAGAATCAGTTTGGCGGAGGTGAGGAGGGAGGGCTTTCCAGGACCGCGGGAGGATGTGACCCAGGGGTCGACGGCGGGATAGGCGAGACCGAGGGACGGCGAGGAGGTGGGCGGCAGAGGAGCGGAGCGTGCGGGGTGGGCGGGGTGGGCGGTAGAAAGAGAGAAGGGAGGAGAGGTAGGAAGGGGCAAGGTGATGGAGAGCCTTGAAGCCTAGAGTGAGGAGTTTTTGTTTGGAGCGGAGGTCGATAGGCAACCACTGGAGTTGTTTAAGAAGGGGAGTGACATGCCCAGATCGTTTCTGCAGGAAGATGAGCCGGGCAGCGGAGTGAAGAATAGACCGGAGCGGGGCGAGAGAGGAGGAAGGGAGGTCAGAGAGAAGGCTGACACAGTAGTCTAGCCGGGATATAACGAGAGCCCGTAATAGTAAGGTAGCCGTTTAGGTGGAGAGGAAAGGGCGGATCTTGGCTTGACTCCACTCTCTCACTCACCCCACATATCCACTCTGTCACCAAAATCTGCCAGTATCACCTTCACAACATTGTCAAGATCTGCCCTTTCCTCTTATCCAAACTGTTCCATGTTAGTACAATCACTCATCCTATCCTGACTGGATTACTGCATCAGCATCTTTTCCAACCTCCCAACCTCCTGTCTCTCCCTACGTCAATCTATACTTCACTCTGCTGCCTGGATTATCTTTCTACAAAAGTATTCTGGGAACGTGACCTCCCTCCTCAAAAACCTCCAGTGGTTGTCTATCAACCTCCGTATCAAGCAAATCAAATCAAATCAAAAAATCTTCACTATTGGTCTCAAAGCTCTCCATCACCTTGTCCCCTCTTACCTCACCTCCCTTTTCTCCTTCTATAGCCCAGCCGGCACACTCCGCTCCTATGGTGCTAAGCTTCTCTTGCCTGTCCCACTGTTGACCCCTGACCCACATCTTATCTCTGGCCTAGAATGCCTTCTCTCCTAAAATATACCATTCACACTTCCCCCTTCAAGCCCTACTGAAGGCTCACCTCCTGCAAGAGGCCTTCGCAAACTAAGTCCCCTTTTCTCCAGCTCCCCTTTCCCATCTCCCTGACTCACTCCCTGTTCTCTACCCCCCTCCCCACCCCATAGCACTTGTGTATATATGTAGATATCTATAATTCTATTTATTTACATTAATGCCTGTTTACTTGTTTTGATGTGTATATATCTATAATTATATTTTTATTGATATTGATGCCTGTTTACTTGTTTTGATGTCTGTCTCCTCCCTTCTAGACTTTGCCAGACTATTTGTTTTGTTTTGTTCTGTTTAGCCAGACTACTTGTTTTGTTTTCTTCTATTTTGTTTTGTTGTTTGTCTCCCCGGTTTAGACTGTGAGCCCACTGTTGGGCAGCGATTGTCTCTATCTGTTGCCAAATTATACATTCCAAGCACTTAGTACTGTGCTCTGCACATAGTAAGCGCTCAATAAATACAATTGAATGAATGTATGAATATAAGCCCGTTGAGGGATTTTCTCTATTTTTGAATTGTACTTTCCAAGTGGTTAGTGCAGTGCTTTGTACACAGTAAGCATTCAATAAATATGATTGAATGAATGAATGAATGAACAAATATGGCAAAGTCATCTTTAGACCCTAGGTCCTTTGCCAGTGCTCTATCCACTAAGCCATGCTGCTTTTTAGTAAATATAATTTACTGAGTAGGGTCAGGTCTTTGATGGGGACCGGGGCTTGGCATGACTGACTATGGAAATTGCTGTTTTGCCACATGCAACAACACAATTTAATGATCCCATGTCACCTGAGGCACTCGAATCTCTACCTGCCTCAGAATGCAGAACTGCTGAAACAACCTATGCACAAGACCAAAGATCTGCACCACTGCAGTACTGTAACCAGATATGCCACTGATCACATCCTATTTGGGGGAAAATCAGTAAGTTTGGCTCTTCTCAATGCTACTATATATCTCTTTGGGTAGAATAGAGGATTTGGTTCGTTGTATCCCTTAGCTTTCAGTTCTGTTTAGTTCCTTTAATCTTATCTCAAAAGTGCTCATAAACCTATGCCAGCCTTTCATTAGCAATTTGGAAAAATGTTCACATCCAAAAATTAAAGAATTGACGTGTAAATAGATTCCTCTACTAAATAAAGTGTCACTGGAAGTATTGTCAGGAAATAGTCTTTCCATCAGCCCTTCATAGTCACTCCACTTTCAGCCCCTCAGAACTTCTTCATATATCTATAATTTTAATGCCCAGCTCCCACTCTAGATAGTAAGTTCCTTATAGGCAGGGACCATGTCTACCAACTTTGTTGTACTGTGCTCTTCGAGGTGCTTAGAAAAGTGCTCTAGCAACACTAAGTTCTCAATAAATACTATTGTTTGATGCAATCGATTGAGAATTATACTCATTTGGCACTCCAGATGGGAAAACTGAGGAAGATGAACCATTACAAAGTGGGGAGAAGGAAAGGGAACAAACACTATTTGATTCACTCCAAGGCATGTGACATGGCTATTGTTCTCCCTCGTATGCATCCAGATTTCTCTCTCAGGCTTTCAAAGAGAATAGTTTGAGGCCAAATACAACTGTCCGTGTTTTGTATAACAGATAAATCAACGGAATATCTTTGACAGCAAATGCTGCTTCTTATTTCCGATCTGCTACAGTTATTTTAGCAGGTCACCTGGCATCGAAAGACATCCTGACTTCTGACCATTTATTATTTCAGAATTGACAGCTGTTGCTGGTGGTTCCAGGTTTTCCTTCCTCTTCACCAACTTACTGTCCTCCAACCTGCACTTATTTAGGAAGACTGGTGCCTAACATAAGGTCTGGGGCAAAGTTGGTGATTTCATCAGAAAAGCAGAAGGGGAGAGCAGAAAAACTGAGTTGCATTGAAAAACTGAGTTTTCTACAGGTCAGTTCTTTCCAAAAATGTGGGATTGGATGTGCATACAAGGTTTTTTGGGTTTTTTTCGACAACTTCAAAAGTGGTTTATTACTAATCTTCCTACCATCCATACTCACGAAATATATATCTCCATTTGGTATGTTACCAGAGCTACCAATTAAGGAACATGCTCACAGTCATGGAACAAGTTAGTGGCAGGATAGAATTGAAACTGACATCACTTGTCTGCTTAACAAATGCTCGCTCCAGCAGAGCAGTAATCCTCATGTTGTTCTCTGCCATAAATTTCTTTCAGAAATTGACTATTACATGTTTCACCCACATAAACATGTTGGCAGGCCTAAGCATATAGGATAGGTCAAGTGAGTGAGAGGGTGGGTAAGTGGGTTTCAATAATACTTGAAACAAGGGAATGCTTTCAGGAGCACCTCCCATATCATTAACTCACTCTGTAATCTTTAGGGAAATGAACATCTTATGATCTAGAATAGACAAAACATCCTACTGACAATTGCTTATCTTGCTTGCAGTAACAATCAATCAATCTGATATTTACTGAGTGCTTATTGGGAGCACAGCATCATATAAGTGTCTGGGAACACACAATGCAACAAAATTGGAAGTTGCTATCCTGGGTCACAAAAAGTTTACCAGGTAGACAGGCATTAAAGAGGATAAGGAATAAGGTAAATGGTAAAATATAAGAATATTTATATAAGTATTTGTGAGCTGGGGTGAGTAACACAGTGCTTAAGAGGTACACAGCCAAGGACATAGTCCAAGCAGAGGGGAAGACAGATAGGAAAAATAAGGAAAGGAAATAAAATAGCCTGAGGTGCTTCTCTATTAAATGAAATTGCTGTATTGTCTTCTTCTTTGCCCACTGACCAGGTATTATAAAGAAGGGTTATTGGTCAGGACAAGATATCCTTTATGAGAAGTTTGGTAGAAGGAGAGGAAACAGTAATTTGAGGATTGAAACGCGGGGGAGAGTCCTGACTGTTTGAGTTAGATATGGGATTTTGTACCAGAGGTAAAAAAGGACACTCCTGAACTTTGAAGCAATAGCAGAGGTGTGTTATCATTCAGAGGATTGGAGCAGCTATCTATGCAATAAGGAAGATAATGTTGTCAAAACTATAAGGCATTTCACAGGGCTGAACTGGGAAAAGAGTAATAATAATAATAATGTTGGTATTTGTTAAGCGCTTACTATGTGCCGAGCACTGTTCTAAGCGCTGGGGTAGACATAGGGGAATCAGGTTGTCCCACGTGGGGCTCACAGTCTTAATCCCCATTTTACAGATGAGGGAACTGAGGCACAGAGAAGTTAAGTGACTTGCCCACAGTCACACAGCCGACAAGTGGCAGAGCTGGGATTCGAACTCATGAGCCCTGACTCCAAAGCCCATACTCTTTCCACTGAGCCATGCTGCTTCTCTAAAAGAGGAGCACGGATTGGGTGCATTAAAACTGATGGACATTTCTCTTTGATGTGGAGATGGGTAGGCAACCACTGAGAGCTTTTGAGAAGAGGGGAGAAGTGGACTTGATTTATTTTTAGAAAAATGATCTAGGAAGCAAAGTGAAATAGAGACTGGAGAGGTATTTGGGTCAGTGAGATTAATGCAGTAGTTGGGGAGGGATAGTACAGTGTTCTGCACATAGTAAGAGCTCAATAAATACTATTGAGCTCCCTCGGTGAACTCATTCGCTCTCACTGCTTTGACTACCATCTCTACGCAGATGACACGCAGATCTACATCTCCGCCCCTGTCCTCTCCCCCACCCTTCATGCTCGCATCTCCTCCTGCCTCCGGGATGTCTTCACCTGGATGTCGGCCCACCACCTAAAACTCAACATGAGCAAGACTGAGCTCCTCATCTTCCCTCCCAAACCCGGTCCTCTCCCAGACTTCCCTATCACCGTGGATGGCACAACCATCCTTTCCGTCTCTCAGGCCCTCAATCTCGGTGTCATCCTTGACTCGTCTCTCTCGTTCACCCCACACATCCTATCCGTTACCAAGACCTGCCGATTTCACCTTTACAATATTGCCAAGATCCGCCCTTTCCTCTCCACCCAAACGGCTACCTTACTGCTACGGGCTCTCGTTATATCACTTCTGTGTCAGCCTTCTCTCTGACCTCCCTTCCTCCTCTCTCGCCCTGCTCCAGTCTATTCTTCACTCCGCTGCCCGACTCATCTTCCTGCAGAAACGATCTGGGCATGTCACTCCCCTTCTTAAACAACTCCAGTGGTGGCCTATCAACCTCCTCTCCAAACAAAAACTCCTCACTGTAGGCTTCAAGGCTCTACATCACCTTGCCCCTTCCTACCTCTCCTCCCTTCTCTCTTTCTACCACCCACCCCGCACGCTCCGCTCCTCTGCCACCCACCTCCTCACCGTCCCTCGGTCTCGCCTATCCTGCTGTCGACCCCTGGGTCACGTCCTCCCGCGGTCCTGGAACGCCCTCCCTCCTCACCTCCGCCAAACTGATTCTCTTCCCCTCTTCAAAACCCTACTTAAAACTCACCTCCTCCAAGAGGCCTTCCCAGACTGAGCTCCTCTTCTCCCTCTACTCCCTCTGCCACCTCCCCTTCACCTCTCTGCAGCTTAACCCTCTTTTCCCCCCATTTCCCTCTGCTCCTCCCCCTCTCCCTTCCCATCCCCTCAGCACTGTACTCGTCCGCTCAACTGTATATATTTTCATTACCCTATTTATTTTGTCAATGAAATGTACATCGCCTCGATTCTATTTAGTTGCCATTTTTTTTACGAGATGTTCTTCCCCTTGACTCTATTTATTGTCATTGTTCTCGTCCGTCCGGTCTCCCCCGATTAGACTGTAAGCCCATCAAACGGCAGGGACTGTCCCTATCTGTTGCCAACTTGTTCATTCCAAGTGCTTAGTACAGTGCTCTGCACATAGTAAGCACTCAATAAAGACTATTGAATGAATGAATGAATGAATGAATGTATATTGAATGAATAGTTTAATGCATGGATCAAGAAGGTAGCAATATGGTGGGAATATGTCCACCAATCCTGCCATTTTGTATGGAGAAGCAGCGTGGCTCAGTGGAAAGAGCACGGGCTTTGGAGTCAGGGCTCATGAGTTCGAATCCCAGCTCTGCCACTTGTCGGCTGTGTGACTGTGGGCAAGTCACTTAACTTCTCTGTGCCTCAGTTCCCTCATCTGTAAAATGGGGATTAAGACTGTGAGCCCTACGTGGGACAACCTGATTCCCCAATGTCTACCCCAGCGCTTAGAACAGTGCTCGGCACATAGTAAGCGCTTAACAAATACCAACATTATTATTATTATTATTACTCTCTCAAGCACTTCGTTCAGTGCTCTGCATACAGTAAGTGTTAAAAAAATATAATTGATTTATTGATTGATGGGTGGAGAAAAAGGGGCATATCCTTTGGGATTTGGTGATAAACTGAATATGTGGATTTAACGAAACAAATGAGTCCAGTAAGGGATAGGGTCTGGGTGGGAAGATGAGGACATCTGTTTTGGCCATGTGAAGTTTGAGATGTGAGTGGGACAGCCAAGAAGAGATGTTCTGAAAGCAGAGGAAATGTAAAATTGCAGATATGGAGAGAGATTGGAACTGGGGAGCTTACTCTGATGTTAACCAGTTTGGGGTATAAATTTTCTTATTCCATCTCTATTAAGCGAAATGAACAACAGAAAATGGATTGCTAATATCAGTCATATTTACTGAGCACTTACTGAGTGCTGGACACTTTACTAAGCTCTTGGGAGAGTACAACATAATAGACATATGCCCATCCCACAGTGAATTTACAGTCTTGATGTGGCTGCAGACATTAACATAAATAAATTGCAGATATGTACATAAGTGCTAAAGAGTTGTGAATAAAGGGAGCAAGTCAGGGTGATGCAAAAGAGAGTGGTAAAAGAGGAAATGAGGGCTTAGTCAGGGAAGGTTTCTTGGAGGAGATTTGTCTTTAATAAGGCTTGGCTTTGAAGGTGGGAATAGTAATTGTCGGTTGAATGTAAAGGGAGGGTGTTCCAGGCCAGGTGTGGAGGCTGGTCATTAAATAGGAGAGTAATGAAGTAAGGTAGGGAGGGGAAAGGTGATTGAGTTCTTTAAAGCTGTTGGTAAGGAGCTTCTGTTTGATGTGGGGGTGGATGGGCAACCACTGGAGGTTCTTGAGGAGTGGGGAAACATGGACTGAGTGTATTTTTAGTCAGCAGAGTGAAGTTTTGAGTGGGTGGAGAGAAAGAAGAAAGGAAGGTCAACAAGACGGCTAATATAGTAACCAAGACAGGATAGGGTAGGTGTAGGTGATTGTATTAACATAGTAGCAGTTTCATTGGAGAGGAAAGGGCAGATTTTAGCTATGTTATGAAGGTTGAACCAAGAGGATTTAGTGATAGATTGAATATATGGGTTAAATGAGAGAGAGGAGATAATGTCAAGGATATGGGGTTGTGAGGCAAGAAGATGGTGGGGCTGTGTGCAGAGCACAGTGATGGAAAAGTCTAAGGGAAGACAGAGTTTGGGTGAGATGATAAGAAGTTCTGTTTTGGACATGTTAAGTTACTGGTTCATTCATTCATTCAATCATATTTATTGAGCACTTATTGTGTGCAGAGCACTGTACTAAGCACTTGGAAAATACAATGCACCAACAGATAAAGACAATCCCTACCCAGCAACAGGCTCACAGTCTGGGGGACATCCAAGTAAAGGTGTCTTGAAGGCAGGAGGAAATATAAAACTGCAGAGACGGAGAGAGATCAGGGCTGGGGATGTAGATTTGAGAATCATCCCCACAGATGTGGTAGTTGAAGCCATGGAAGGGAATGAGTTCTCCAAGGGAGTGAGTGTAGACACAGAATAGAAGGGGACGTAGAACTGAACCTTGAGGCACACCCACAGTTAGCGAGTAGGAGGCAGAGAAGGAGTCTACTAAAGGGACTGAGAATGAGTGGCCAAAGAGATGAGGAGAACCAGGAGAGGACAGTGTCAGCTGAAGTTGGATAATGTTTCAAGGAGAACAGGGTGGTCGACAATGTCGAAGGCAACTGGAAAATTCAGGAGGATTAGGATGGAATAGAGACCATTGGATTTGGCAAGAAGAAGCTCATGTATGACCTTTGAGGGAGCAATTTCGGTAGAGTGAAGGGGATGGAAGCCAATTGGAGGGGTTCAAGGAGAGAATTGAAGGAGAAGCACTTAAGGCAGTGGGTGTAGACAACTCATTCAAGAAGTTTGGAGAGGAATCGTAGGAGGGAGATGGGGCAATAACTGGTGGAAGCTGAGTGATCAAGGAAGGAATTTTTAGAAATGAGCATGTTTGAAAGTACTGGGAAAAAGCCATTGGATAGTGAACAATTGAAGATGGTGGTCAGGGAGGAAGAAGGAAAGGATCCAGTGTTTCGATAAAGTGCAAAGGGATGAGATTAGATGTGCTGGTGGAAGAGGTGGATTTTGAGAGAGGGCAGAAGATATCCTTTTGAGATACTGCTGAGAAAGGTGAGAGAGTTGAAGAAGGGGCTAAAGGAGAGAGGGACTTGAGAGGAGCAGGGGAGATATTAGGAAGATCATGCCTGATAGTTTCAATAAAAGTAGGTAATCAGGGCATTAGGGGCAAGAGATGGGGGGTGGGAGGAGACAGGAGATTTGAGGAAGAGGAAATTAAATATCTGGAATAACCAAAGAGGGCATGGATCTTGATATGGATGGAGAAATAATGTTGCCAGGCAGAGGAGAGGGCAGAGTTAAAGCATGCAAATGTGATAAACTTGATTTAGATGAAGTCAGCCTGAAATCTAGATTGATGCCAGCAATGTTCTGTCTCTCATGCCCGTGAGTAAAGGAAATGGACTATGTAGATGATCCAAGGTAATATGTGGAGAAAATTTCCCATATCACATTTTGAACTTCTGTATGGTCTCTACATCTAGTAGATATGTGCTTAATATGATAAGCTACTGAAAGATTCTCTAGAGCCATATTTAGGTAATGTTTAAATCAATGAGAACTATACCTTTGCTGACAAGAATGAATAAAGTAAATAAAATTGGGAGTTAAAGATTCAGTAGGTGGTTATTCTCAATTCAGTTGCAAATGCTCTTGGAGGATTCTCACAACCACTCATCTCAATTATTCAGCAGTTCAAGATTAAGCTCTATTAACACTAAGGAAGCTCCTACTTTTGAGAACAATGTGCTATCCACTCTTTGAGGGTAGTTAATCCTGTTCTCAAGCTGATTTCAAGGTGGATCAAAGCCTCTTTAGGTTTTTTGAGTGTTGATTGAGATAAATTATTTTTAACATATTAATTACTGATATTCATTGATTTAAGAGTCGCCATACTTTTTTTTTCTTTAAATATAAATTCTTTAAATGATGTCATTTTTCTAATAAGTTCATAGACATGTGAAGTGGTTCCTAACTTTTTTCCTTCAGTATTCTTTGGGCTTCATGAATAAATTCCCTGAGCTACTTTTCCATTTTCAAAATTTCATGTCTAGTTCTCCCAGAAATCCTTCTCAAAATGACCTCTCTTTTCCTCCCTATTTTATTCTCTTTCTCCTCTACTTTCCCCATCAAATTGCACATTAACAGCTTCGGATCCTGAGTTCTCTTCAAAAACAGCTGAAATCCCTTGGAAACCCTCAGACCACATAATTTAATGTCTTGCAGGAATAAACTGGATATTGTATTGAATCATTAATTTCAGGGGTTTTTCTTTTATATTTTCCCCTAGGTATTTCTTTGAAATGACAGGGGATAAACCCTATGGTTTTTTGAATCATTTCAGGTCTTCCATCATTTGGAATGTGATGAGGCTGATGATGAATATTTATAATGATAATGACATGGCAAGTAGGGAACCTACATCTTCCATCATTAAAACTATGATCTGTTCCTATTTTTAAGGAAGGTTTAGTTTCATATATCCAATACTCTCTCCTTATTCAGTTACTGTTTACCATTGTTCCTTTCTGTCAGCTTTTGGATAATTTCAAATTCTGCACATTTATACTTAGCAACTGATCCTGAATTTGTTACCACTGTTTACACTTCATAATTTTGTCCAGTTCTTGTTGACTCAAAATTTGGTCACTTAGTAGGCAAAGCTCTCTGGTCCACTAAATTAATGCAATTTATGATTTTTATTACTGGTGTCAATGCTACGACATGGGACATTGTCAGGTGAACTCAGGTTGAATAGGTGTGCAACATGTTTAATCTTCAGATTAACTTGGTTCAGTTTACACTTACTGAAGATTGTTCCCAGAAATGAGGTTATTAAACACTTCCACCTTCATGATTTATATCTTCTCTTCTAGGAAGAACAACCCCCCCATGTCCTTCGTTTCTTTTCTCAGAAGATAATTCCATCTCTTCTAAGTGACCAGACTTCCGGACGAGGCATGGTCTACATGGGATTAATTACATACGTCATTGGCAGTCCCTCTGGTACTGAAGAATAAAAACATTACTATTATCTATGGCAATCACTCACTGCAGTAGAATGCAAACACCATGGCTTCTCTAGTACGACCATCTGGATCACTGGGCATGCTAGAAAGCTCATACTGCGATGATGAGGAAAATGATCAAAAGTATGAATTGACATTGGGAATGTCTCTATTTAATATGAAATAGAGCCTCGAGAGCTCAAATTTTGGCTAATGTAAACATTATATAATATAAAACTCCTTAAAATATGTTTTTATACCAACTACTAGGAAAATTTTGAGGTGAGATGGGTAAATTGTAGAGAGAGGCAAAACTGAAAAATCAGAGTGTGTTAAATGGGAAAATTTTAAACAGATAGCAGAAGAAAATCACATCAGACTCTGTCCTGAACAGAAATGACAGCCTAAAGGGGAGGTAAAACGAGTATTTAACTTCCATTTTACAAATGAGTAAATTGGGGCACCGAGATGTCAATTAACTCACCCAAGGTCGCACAACAGGCACGTAGTTGAGCAGGGATACTCTGGCTCCTAGTCATGGGCTCTTTCCACTCATCCTGTCATATGCTGTCTTGTCGTCTCTGACCCAAAGCGACAACATGGACACACATCTCCCAGAACACCCCACCTCCATCTCTAATCATTCTGTTAGTGGATCCACAGAGTTTTCTTCGTCAAAATATGGAAGTGATTTACTATTGCCTCCTTCCGTGCAGTAAACCCGAGTCTCCGACCTTGACTCTCTCCTGTGCCCCTGCTGCCCAGCGCAGGTGAGTTCTGACTTGTAGCAGATTGCCTTCCACTTGCTAACCACTGCCCAAGCTAGGAATGGGTAAGCCTCTGCTTGAGTATGGGTATGGGTAAGCCCTCCCATAGTCAAGACTGGTAGAGCACTGGAAACTCTCCAGGTGCAACCCTGAGAGGTACTCTTTCCACTAGGTCAAAATATATTTCAAAACTAATTCAAGGACTTAAAACGTGATCATTTATGCTAAATTTAGGGGTGATGTGGTCTAATGAAAAGAGCATGGAACAGGGAGAAATAAGAGGCAGGATCTTAATCCCAGTTCCATCACTAGTTAATCTTGGGGAAGTGATAGCTTTTTGGGGCCTTATCATTCGTCAATCAATCAATCAATGGTATATATTGAAAGCTATGTGCAGAGCACAGTATTAAGCGCTTGAGAAAGTACAATATGATTATTATTATGAAAACATTTCTTCTAAGTTAATATGTCAAACTCAAACAACCATGATAAGGCATGTTTTTGTAAATAATACTAATGACTGTGGTATGTGCCAAGCATTATACTAAATTCTGGGGTAGATACAAGATAATCCAGTTGGACACAGTCCCTGTCCCACGCAGGACTCACAGTCTTCATCCCCACTGTACAGGTGAGGTAAATGAGACATAAAGAAGTTAAGTGACTTGTTCAAGGTCACACAACAGACAAGTGGCAGATCTGGGATTAGAAACCAGGTCCTTCTGATTCTCAGGGCCCAACACTTCTTCGGGAATAAGTATTATAATGATTTAACATTCCCTGGGCCTATAATATGAAAAAAATATATAATATGGTAGAATAAAAAGTAATATTTAAGTACTTACAGTCCACAGTAACTCTAGGAGAGACTTCACAAGTGAAATAAGACATGAAAGCTGTACCTAGGTGAGCTTATAGCCTAAGAGATTAACAGGAGAGAAGGGACTGAAAACAGACACATCAGGTATATGAAAAGATTAGAATGTAATACAGACATAAACACAAAATGGAAACAAAATCAGTAGGGTACTGTGCCTGGAGGAGCATAATTTCAGTTTTCTCAAAGCTGAGAGTTCAGGATATACCTGCAGCCACCATAACCACCACAACACCCTCTATTCAGTACCTGACCCAAAGAATTTGAGGCCAGTGAAAATGGAGGTCGAGCTGGCTAGAGTCAGAGCCCCATATTCTCAGCAGGATGTTCTCTGGCTGCCACTTAATGCACCTGGATCAGGATAGCAACCGTCATTGCATAGTGGATAGGGCATAGGACTGAGAGTCAGAAAGTCATGGGTTCTAATCCTGTTCCAGCATTTATCTGCTGTGTGGCATTGGGCAAGTCACTTAACTTCTCTGTGCCTCAGTTACCTCATCTGTAAAATGGGGATTAAGATTGTGAGCCCCATGTGGGAAAACTTTCAGAGTTCTTTTAAAATCCCACCTCTCCAGAAGGAAAGCATTTCCCAGATCATATCCTCCAATTACAGCCTTAGCTCTTATGCATTCGCTGTTCTGGGACTCCTGCCCTGGTGACCGAAGGCTCACATAACGTTTTGCACTACAGCAGAGAACCTGAGCCGAGTAGTTGGTACAAGATAACCTTTATTGCTCTGTTTCCATTGCCTCCACTTAGAGTGCAGTTAACCCGGACTCAATACAGCCTGAATGATTTTATTATTAATACATTTCTAAACTGGGTCTGCCCTTTCCATGACAGGGTAATATACCATGGATTTTTCCAAGCTGCCTATTCTTCCCAAAGGAACAGAGCAAGAAGAGGCAGGTAGGCCTCCGATTTGTTGATCCTTGCCCCTTGTCAGCTGTGTGAGTGTGGGCAAGTCACTTCACTTCTCTGTGCCTCAGTTCCCTCATCTGTAAAATGGGGATGAAGACTATGAGCCTCACGTGGGACAACCTCATTCTCCTGTATCTACCTCAGCGCTTAGAACAGTGCTCTGCACATAGTAAGCGCTTAACAAATACCAACATTATTATTACAGGAGCCCTGCCGTCTCATTTCAACAAGCTTCAACTACAGGCTGTGGGGCCCCCTCTCTTCTATGCCTCCTGACTCAGCTCCTCAAAGCTTTATTGAAGGTATATCTCCTCCAAGGCGGCTTCCTGACTTAGCTTTCATTTCGTCTTTTCCCACTCTCTTCTGCGTCACCCTGACTTGTTCCCTTTATTCACAAGTCCTCATCATATATCCATAATTCATTTATATTAATGTCTGTAGCCACCTCAAGACTGTAAGCTCATTGTGGGCTGGGAATGTATCTGTTATATTGTTGTGTTGTACTCTCACAAGTGCTTAGTTAAGTGACCTGCACACGGTAAGTGCTTAATAAAAATGACTGATATTAGCAATCCATTTTCAAGTTACTCATTTCACTTAGAGATGAAATAAGAAAATTTCTACTCCAAACTGGTTATCACCAGAGACAGCTCTTCAGTTCCAATCTGTCTCCTAATGGTGCAATCTTACATTTCCTCCTGCCTTCAGGACATCTCTACATGCTGTTCCACTGACATTTCCCCCAAATCATTTCTCTGTAAAAACGTTCAGTCCATGTTTCCCCATTACTCACGAACTTCCAGTAGCTGCCCATCTTCCTCCATATCAAAAAGAAACTTTACTCCATAGGCTTTAAAGCACTCAATTATCTTGCCCCTAGGTATCTTACCTCCTTGATTTCCTATTACCACTCAGCCCTTCTATTCTCCAACTACACCCACTTCCTTCGAGAACTAATTTGCTCCCAGGGTTTCAACTACCATCTCTATGTGAATGACACCCAAATCTACAACTCCTCCCCTGTTCTCTCTCCCTCCCTCCAGGCTCGCATCTCCTCCTGCCTTCGGGACATCTCTACTTGGTTGTCTTCCAGTCACCACAGACTCAACATGGCTAAGGCAGAGCTCCTTATTTTCCCTCCCAAACCCTGTCCCATCTCTGTAGACTGCACCACCATCCTTCCCATCTCACAAGCCCATAATCTTGGTGTCATCTTTGATTCTGCTTTCTCATTCTCCCCGCATATCCAATCTGACACCAAATCCCACCAGTCTCACCTTCACAACATTGCCAAAATCTGCCATTTCCTCTCCATCCAAACTGCTACCACATTAGTATACAATACACTCATCCTATCCCACCTGGTTTACTGTATCAGCATCATTTCTAACCTCCCAACCTCCTCTCTCTCCCCACTTCAGTCCATATTTCACCCCAATGCCTGGATTATATTTCTATAGAAACAATCAGGGCATGTTAACCCCTCATCCTCAAAAACCTCCAGTGGTTGCCTATCCACCTCCATATCAAACAAAAACTCCTCATTATTGGATTTAAAGCTCTCCATCACCTTGCCACTCCTACCTCACCTCACTTCACTCCTTTTACAACCCAGCTGGCTCACTCTGTTCCTCTGGTGCTAACCTTCTCATTAGGCCTCGATCTCACCTATCTTGTTGCCGACCCCTGGCTCATGCCCTCCCTCGTTAATTCTTCCAGACACTCTTCCCCACCTCAAAGCACTACTGAAGCTGCCCCTCCTCCAAGAGGCCTTCCCAGGCCTCTTTTCCTCAGCTCCCACTCCTTTTCCCCTTCACCCTGACTCACTCCTTTTGCCCTTCCCCCTCTCCCCACCCCACAGCACTTATATATGTACATATCAATAATTCTATTTATTTATATTAATGTTTGTCTCCTCCATCTCTAGACTGTAAGTCAGTTTTGGGCAGAGATTGTCTCTTTCTGTTGCTGTATTGAGCTTTCCAAGTGCTTAATATAGTGCTATGCACACAGTATGTGCTCAATACAATTGAAGGAATGAATGAATGCACGCTTTGATCCTCTAACCCCAACCTACCCCTTGTACCTTGATCTCATTTATCATGCCACTGACCTCTCTTCCTCAGCCTGCCTCTGGCCTGGAATTCCCTCCCTCTTCATATCTGATAGATGATCACTTTGCCCATCTTCAAAGCCTTATTAAAAGCATATCTCCTCCAAGAGACTTTCCCCATGTAAGCCTTCATTTCTTCATCTCCCACTCCCTTCTGTGTCACCCTGACACTAGGATTTGCACCTTTTATTTACCCCTCTCTCAGTCCCGCAGCACACACACATACATATATCCATACTTCATTTATTCATATTAAGGTCTGTCTTTCCCTCTAGACTGTACGTTTGGTATAGGCAGGGAACAAGACTACCAACTCTGCTTTATTGAACTCTTCCAAGTGTTTGGTGCACTTCTCCACACACAGTATGTGACCAATAAATAAGATCAATTGATAAATGGTACTCTATAATGTTACCGACTGCTGATTTCAACATACAGTAGCCACCTGTAGCATTTTAGGAAAACAGAAGCTAAAATAGGTTTAAGTTGAATTAAAGAGTAATAGAATGCAAGAAGAGTAGAAGGGGTTCGTCTTCAAGTACTGGTGGAAATTTGGTTGGAACCCAAGAAGCCCATTTATGGGGAAGGACTAGGAAAGGGAAAAAGGTGCTTTTTTTGGCTTCAATCCTCCTCTTCCTTACCCCATCCTCAATCTGAACACGTAGGATCTCCATCTCTACAGCCTGTGCCAAAGTTAGGATGTGAAGGGAGATGGCAGAAATTTTACTGGAAAGTCCCTTTCTCTCTGCATCTTGTAATAATAATAATAATGTTGGTGTTTCTTAAGCACTTACTATGTGCAGAGCATTGTTCTAAGCCCTGGGGTAGATACAGGGTAATCAGGTTGTCCCATGTGAGGCTCACAGTTAATCCCCATTTTACAGATAAGGGAACTGAAGTCCAGAGAAGTGAAGTGACTTGCCCACAGTCACCCAGCTGACAAGTGGCAGAGCCAGGATTCAAACCCATGACCTCTGACTCCCAAGACCGGGCTCTTTCCACTGTCATGTTGCTTCTGAATGTATGCCACTGGCTCTAAGAGATATTCATTCTAGACAATCCCCCCATCTCTGAGAAGATTATACTGAACTATCCCAATTTTTTCACTCTTTCCTCAAACAATTCAAAGCAGGTGATTCAGTCACCCACACCCCTTCCTCAGTAATGTTCTTATATTTCCTAATCCCTATGCTCAGGAAGGTTTTTCTATTATTAAATTGAAATCCTTCCTGCATCTTTTGAAACCTGTTCCTTTCTTCCTGCTTGTTGGCAATGGAGATCAGCTGTTCACAGTCAGTGAGATAATCTCTCTTCATATACTCAAAGACTGTTATTAAAACACCTTTCACCCTTCCCTTCTCTAGGAGAAAAATCAAATTTCTCAGTTTTAGACTGCAAGGCCTATTTCCCCCAAATTATAATATGTTCCCTTCTCTACCACATTTCCTTCCTGGCCATCCTGAACTTGTAGAGTCCAGAATTTGTCTCAGTACTCTCATATGAGTCTTTTCAATGCTCATTCTTATCTTCAAAAATAATTTTAATAATGAGTTATTCATTGCTTAAGCTAAACTAGGGGAAAAAACTAGCAAGCAGTGTACTGTCAATAAATTGTTAACTTTCCCAAGAGATGACTGACAGAGAAATAGTACAGTTTCAATTAAAGAACTAACCAAAAATTGTTGAAGCATACCATCCCTATCACTGTTTCTGAGAACAGAAGAATGAAATGCAAGGGATTAAATTCATTCATTGAGTACTTTCCCCTTTGTAGCTGGCCTTTGTTTTTTTCACTGGGGGTATTCTGCAGCCATATAAAAACCAAAGGGAAAGATGTGAGCATTTATCTGCCAATTAAAATCCTCTCCCTGCTAGAATCAATCATTGCTCTAGACTTCTGAGTTAATACCTTTCTGCTACTCTTAATTTTAGATCAGCCAGGCATTCTGAAGCTGATTTAGCAGCATAATTTAGAGCTACTGTTTCTCAGACTCCAAAGTACCAGAACCAAAGAGGGTTGTTTAGTGAATTTCTGGTGAACTTCAACAAGCTAAATGAAAAATCAATAGCTCTCCACAAAAACTATCTTCTTCTGTGAGCCTGGCACTTGCCCTTTGTTGATGAATGGGTAAAGCAAAAACCACACCGATGCCTACTTTGGAAACACACAAAAAATGCATAAAGGTGAAAAAGTAAAACCAGACTTCAAAATTCAGGCATATTTTAGTTAAGAACTATTATGCCTTTAAACCCTCAGCATTTTGTATGGTATGCATATTCCATTAGTAAGAACACCATGGTCTAATGGATAGAGCATGGGCCCGAGGATCAGAAGTACATGGCTTCTAATCCCAGCTCCACCACTTGTCTGCTGTGTGGACTTGGACAAGTCACTTCATTTCTCTGTGCTTCAGTTCTCAATGGAGATTAAGACTGTAAACCCATGTGGGCCATGGGCTGTATCCAATCTGAATAGCTTGTATCTATGCTATTGTTTAACACAGTGCCTAGCACATAGTTAAATCTTAACAGATGCCATAAAAAAATTCTACTCACGCTGATGTTTCATTTAAGCATAGTCACTCTACTACCTATTTGATTTTGTCCTTCCTTCTCATCCCACGTTTTATAAATAATGTTACATGTCTATCTCCTCCAGTGGATTTCTCATGGGCTGGGAAAATGCCTTGCTTCTCTTATGCTTTGCCAAAATCTTGTTGTTAATCAAGATTGAACAGTAAGAGTAATATCTACTTGGCACATACTGAAAATAAGTAATTGTGCATTTGAAAGTCAGTATACTGCACTGCAGCAAGTCACCAATAAATGCTACTATCCTTAGATAAGTCTACTGCATAACTCTCTAAATCAATTGATCAATCATTAGTATTTAACACTCTAGAGATATACTCTGCCCTAATGTGTTAAGAACAACAAATATTCTCCATGCCTAGCATATTGTGAAATCAAAAATAATGAACAATTATCTCTAAAAACCTGCAGAACTAGGTATTTAAACCTAGCATGCAGTAAGCCTGATCTGAGGATCCCATACCCCAAAAGTCATCATAGGTCAGCAGAAATCCAGCTCAGCTAGGGTTGACTAGGCTAGACTGGATTTAAATAGCATTATTAGGCACCTGCCCCTCTCAGGATCACACCTGGAGAGTTTCCAGTACTCAACTATGGGAAGGAGGGTCAAGCAGAGGCATACCCATTCCATTATTCCCAGACTAAGCCCCCCTTTTCCTCTGCTCCCCTTTCCCGCCCCATTTCCCTGTCCTGCTCCCTTTTTTCTACCCCACCCCTGCCCCACAGCACTTGTGTACATATAATAATTCTATTTATTTTTACTTTTATTAATGATGTGTATATATCTATAATTATATTTATTTATAATAATGCTACTGATGCCTGTTTACTTGTTTTGATGTCTGTCTCCCCTCTTCTAGACTGTGAACCCTTTCTGGGCAGGGACTGTCTCTATTTGTTGCTGAATTGTACTTTCCAAGTGCTTAGTACAGTGCTCTGCACCCATTAAGTACTCAATAAATTTGAATGAATGAATGAATGAATGAATGAATGAATTCCTAGCTAAGGAAGTGGTTAGTGAGTGGAAGACAATCTGCTACAAGTCAAAACTCACCTGTGCTGGGCAGCAGCAGTGTGGGAGAGAGTCGAAGGTGGAAACTTAAGTTAATTGCTCAGAAGAAGACAATGGTAAAGTATTTCTGTATTTTTACTAAGAAAACTCAAACAGGGACTGTCTCTATCTGTTGCAGACTTGTTCATTCCAAGCGCTTAGTACAGTGCTCTGCACATAGTAAGCGCTCAATAAATACTATTGAACGAAAAACTCTGTGGATACACTATTCATTCAATTATTTGATTGTATTTATTGAGTACTTATTGTGTGAAAAGCACTGTACTAAGAGTTTACTATTAATAGTACGCTACCAGAATGATTGCAGAAGGAGGTGGGGTGTTCTGGGATAAATGTGTCCATGGAGTCCCTATGAGTTGGAAATGACTCGACAGCGTAAGACAAGACTGGGCTGTAAAGTTTTTCATTTCAGGTATGAATCTTGGCAGAGGACCTCTCCTCCTCGCCCCCCACCCCACAAAAAATTTCCCAAAACAACAAAAAACAAAAACCCCAGAACTAATAATAGTAATTATATAATAATAATGATAGTAATATAGTAATAATGATAATAATGATGATTGTGGTATTTGGTAAGCATTTAGTAAGGACCAAGCACTGCACTAAGATCTGGGATCAATACAAGATCATTGGGTCAGACACACCTGAGGCTCATTGTCTAAGGAGAATAGATATTTTATTCCTATTTCACATGAGGAAACTGAGACATAGAAAAGTTAAGTGACTTGCCCAAGGTCACACTGCAGGAAAGTGGTAGATTCAAGAAGTACATAGAAACCAGGTCATATGATTCCCACTTCTGGTTCTAACCAATAGGCCTCTCAGCTCTACTTATGATACTTATTCAAGAGCAGTCTCTATCCAGACAGCAGTAAGAAGCGTATTTCTCTAATCTTCTTTTTGTGAGACCTAAATTACCAATCAATTCTCTGGGACACTAGAATTCTATGTCAGGAGATGAGATCAGCCAACAGGGAACATGCGCAGAGCTCAGCCAATCAGAGCCAGATGTGTTTTAAATTTAAGGGAGCAGAAAGGTGTTCCTTTTCTTTTACTCCTATGAGGGGTAAAGTTCAGTCAACTCCCCGCCTGTGGTAAACTGTAAGTATATGTGTTGAAGTTTAAGAAAACTTGTGTTCTCTGTAGCTCATGAAACTTTTCAAGTTTGTCAAATGAGGTATGAGAAGTTAGATTTAGTCATCTTTCTCTCATTTTTCTCTTTTCAGTCAAATTCCTCAGTTTGGGACTCTTGAAGTGTAAGGTTGTTATGGGAAGGGAATGTTTCTGCTAATTTTGTTGTACTTTCTCAAGCACTTAGTATAGTGCTTTGCACATAGTAAGCTTTCAATAAATACAATCTATTGATTTGTTTGAGAATGGTTGGAACAGCCATAAATCTTTCCAGATTTCATATTACGGTGGTCAGCCAGCATTCCACAAAATGCCCCAGAAATAAAGCTTCAACTGTGTGGTATGGAACTGGGCCTTCACAAACTTTTGGAGAACTTAAGATTTAACTGTGTAATCATTCTAGGGACTACAACTCTCAGTACTCCTTAGGGAAACTGTTCATGTAAAAGTTGCTTTCTTAGGTATTTGATGATGTTAGTATTTAATTGCTTAGTATGTGCAAAGCACTCTTCTAAACCCTGGGGGGGAATACAAGGTGATCAGGTTGTCCAATGTGGGGCTCACAGTCTTAATCAGCATTTTACAGATGAGGGAACTGAGGCACAGAGAAGTGAAGTGACTTGCCTAAAGTCACACAGCTGACAAGTGGCAGAGCTGAGATTAGAACCCATGACTTCAGAGTCCCAGGATCATGCTCTTTCCACTGAGCCACGCTGCTTCCAGGTCCAGTATACCTGGACCCACTTCCATGTCAGTTTGGTGTTTCAACACTGTCACCTGGGACCACTACCAGCCTGATTGGTTGTAAGGAGAGATCAGTTTGGATCAAGCATTGCCAGAATCTGGGCTAATTTGGCTCTAGATTCGGGATGAGGGGGGATTTTTTTTTTCTTTTAAGGATTCTACAGTGCATGACTTGTGTATTAAATACTTTGATAATACCAGTCTCGAGTATTTCTTTGGCATTAGGTACCATAGTTGTACTTTGTAATTTATAATTGAAGAATCAGGTAATATTCCTTAATTTTTGAGTAGATGAAAAACGTGGATCTCTTTGATATGCCACAAGTTGTTTTTTTTTCCTCCTCTAGCCATAGAGTGATTAGGAGAATTTGATCAGCTTAGGCTGTCAGCAGTTGGTATATAGGATCTACCAGATGTCCTCCTTTAAAGGAATGGATCCTTTTTAATGCTGTGTCCCAGCGACCCAAAAAGATTTTGCTCTCTCTTCCTACAGATAGGAAAGGAAATGAGAAACATCTATGCTTCATAAAGACTTAAATATATTATATTACCACTTAGGAGTTAAATATATGGCTGTGGATAAATTGTCTGACTTTATTTCTGTAATTGAAACCATAATACTCCCTTCAACTTCCGTCAGTGATTCAAGCTCATATATACAAACCCACAAACCAACTCACCACACACACACACACATTGAATTCTGTTTTAATCCTGGAATGCTAATTTACTACAATATTGGAACTACTAATTTAATTGAATCAATGTTGTCGTTGTTTGAGCTGGAAGAAAATCAAACCCACTCATCTATAATTACATGTAAAAATCACTCAAACTAGACTGATAATTTGGGGTATCATCACGTATTTTCCTTCAGTTGCACGTTCACTTAAATTGTTTACCACTGGCTGTTGAGCAGTGACCAGTGTAGTAAGGGATATTATTCTGATGCATGTTGAATGCTTAAGTTTGATTATAGTGCTAAGGGCAGGACAGCAAGTAGAAGAGAGGGGATCCATATTATACCAGAGAAGGTATGAAAGAGCCCAAGAAAAAGAATCAGAGGAACTAAAGATCAGATAGGAATAGGACCAAGGTACAAGGAAGTGGAACATATTCTTGTCTGTAGATACCAGTTTCAATTCTAGAGCCCCTGAGGAACAGGCAACATATCTAATTCCTACATATGCATTCTCACCCAGCACTAAGTACAGGGCTCATGAAGCAGTGTAGTCAAAACACGGGCCTGGAAGTCAGGTCATGGGTTCTAATCCTCACTCTGCCACTTGTCTGCTGTGTGACCTTGGGCAAGTCACTTAACTTCTCTACGCCAGTTACCTCGTCTCTAAAATGGGGATTGAGAGAGTGAGTCCCATGTGGGACAGGGACTTTGTCCAACCAATATGCTTATATCCACCCCAGTGTCTACAGCAGTACAGCAGTCTGCTTGATATAAAACAGGGACTTTAACCCAAATTGTGGAACCTTGTTTGAGCACAGAAAAATCACTAAAGTCCATATTATCCTTGGAAAGAAAAGGAAAATGTGGCACTTGGCAAAACTGGTCAGAATCTAAAAATCCATGTTACAACAACTGCAGGGGGTTTGTGGAAACAGGCTCTTGAGATGAAGTGCTATTCACTGATCACACATGTGATCATTTCGCCTGTGGGTTTAAGTAAAAAGTCTCTCTTCTCTGCTTACTCTACCCAATTTTGATAGACTTGTGGAGCTATAACTCTTTTAAGAAATTACTCCTAACTGATGAGTCTATATTCAGTTAAGGTTACAAAACACACATTTGAAAAAATGAAGCAAGTAACAAGCATCATTATACAGGATAAGATAGATGGACATTTTTCTCCAAAGCACTGTTTATACTTGCTGCCTCCACTTCCTCTCCTCCAATTCTCTCTTTGACTTCTTCTCCCCTCGCCCCTCCATCACCCCCATGCCCCCACACCAAATCTGGCTTCCTCATATTTTGTTCCATGAAAACTGACTTTAAGGTCACTAATGACCTCCTTCTTGTCAAATCCAATGGCTTCTACTTCATCCTAATCCTTGACTTCTCAAATGTCTTCCACACTGTGAACATTGAAACATTGTCAAACCTTGGCTTCATTGACACCGTACTCTCCTGGTTCTCCTCCTGTCTTGCCGATGCTCCTTCTCAGCATGTTTTGCGAAGTCCTGGTTTCAACTACCATCACTATGCAGGTGAATCCCAAATCTAATTCTACAGCTCTGACCGCTCTCCTTCTCTTAAGCCTTACATTTCTTCCTTCCTTCAGGACATCTCTAGATAGATGTCTCACCAAAATCTCAAATTCAACATGTCCAAAACAGAACTCATCTTCCCACCCATACCCTGTCTTTCCCATCTGTGTAAACAACACCACTCTCCTCCCTAACTCACAAGCCCATAATTCTGATGATTTCCTCAGCTCTTCTCTCTCCTTCAACCCACATATTCAATCTGTCAGCAAGTCCCGTTGGTTCTTCCAGTCAATCAATTGGTGGTATTTGTTGAATGCTTATTGTTTGCAGAGCACTTAACTAAACCCTGGACCTTTACAACATTGAGAAAACCCACCCTTTCTTCTCAGTCCAAACTGCTACTAACCTGATTCAAGCACTTATCTTTTGCTACCTTGACTTCTGCATAGCATTTCAGTCCTTACTTCACTGTCCTGCCAGGATCACAATCAGTCCATTTTCTCCCCCCTCCACTAGACTATGATTCTATTTATCTATTTTGATATTAATTCATTCAATAGTATTTGAGTGCTTACTATATGCAGAGCACTGTACTAAGTGCTTGAAATGTACAATTTGGCAATAGGTAGAGACAATCCCTGCTCACTGACAGGTGTCTACTTGTTTTGTTTTCTTGTCTGTTTCCTCTTTCTAAATTGTGAGCCAGTTGTTGGGTAAGGATTATCTCTATCTGTGGCTGAATTGTACTTTTCAAGTGCTTAGTACAGTGCTGTGCACACAGTAAGCACTCAATAAATACAACTGAATGAATGAATGAACTGCCCCAGTGGTTGTCTCTCAACCTCCCCATCAAAGAAAAACCCAGTCCCTCCTGTCACATTAGTCAAATTAATCATCTGTAAAATGGGGATTAAGATTGTGAGCCCTAGGTAGGACATGGACTTTGTCCAACCTGATTAACTTGCATCTACCCCAGGGCTTAGTACAGTACCTGAAGCACAGTAAGCATTTAACATATATCATTAAAAAAAGAAAAATAGCATGTGACTCATGTTAGTTTGTCCAACCACTTTGTGCTCTGTTAACATGAGACACTTAGCATTAGGCTTCCTTCATGTAAATTTGGAACAGGTTTGTTTTTTGTTTTGATATTCATTTACTCAATAATATTTATTGAGGGCTTACTATGTGCAGAGCACTGTACTAAGTGCTTGGAATGTACAATTTAACAACAGATAGAGACAATCCCTGCCCAATAATGGGCTCATGCTCTAAATGGGGGAGACAGTAAAGCAAAAGAACAAAACAAAACAAGTAGTCTTTGTGCCAGTCATTTTACTAAGTGTCTGGGAAGCAGTGTGGCATACTGGATAGAACCTGGGAGTCAGAAGGTCATTGGTTCTAATCCCGGCTCTGCCACTTGTCTGTTGTGTGGCCTTGGACAAGTCACTTAACTTCTCTGTGCTTCAGTTACCTCATCTATAAAATGGGGTTTAAGGCTGTGAGCCCTATGTGGGACAGGGACTTAAGTGCTTAAAAAATACTATTATTATTATTATTATTATTAGGGTAGATGCAAGCTAATCTGGTTGGACAGAGTCCATATCCTACATGAGGCTCAAAGTCTTAATCCCAATTTTACAGATGAGATAAGAGATAGAAAAGTGAAGTTGCTTGCCCAGAGATACACAGCAGACAAGTGACAGATTGGGGATTAGAATGCAGGTCTTTTTGACTCTCTTACACCTATGCTTTATCCACTAAGCCATGCTGCTCCTCAAGTGACAAGTTGTTGAAAAATCAACTCCAACCCACAAAAACAAACTTGTTTATTGCACACAGATGCTAAACAAAGAAAAAGGATTACATGCAAATATGTCTGAAGCAAAATTCAGAAACAAAAAGGAAATCCGAGGACAGACCTCTTCATAAGGAGGAGTTTTCTACCATTTGTTTAATACTTTCAAAGAATGAAAATCTAATTTAAGAAAATACCATCTTAAATGCTAATTTAAAAATAATTATCTGTTTTAAAGTGAGCTTGGCTCCATCTTTATTTTCACAGCACAATAATTTACCTTAATATATAATCATACAGATTGTAAAAGTTCATGCACCTGATTAAAGATCTCTCTGGCTTCAGAAAAGGAATTGGAAATACATTTTAGAAATGAAAACTACTTACAAATATGAAAATCTACTGTAAATTACAGTAAAAAAAAATGGCTTGCCATTCACTCGTTTCCTTTCAGATGTTTCTTCACCTCTTTCTGCAAATCCTCCTGCTGTACTCTTCAGCTATCCATCCCCCTCTTCTCATTGATGTCCAAACTCCTTGAATAAATTGTATAAAGCTGCTGTTTCCATTACCTCCTCCAACTCCCTTAACCTTCTACAATCTCCTTCCTGCCCTTTTCAATCTATGAAGAACACATACCCCATGGTTGCAAATGACCTCCTCTTGTGAAATCTGACACTCTACTATGTTCATATCTTCATCGACCTCTCTGCTGCCTTCCACTCCCTTTTTCTGCAAACACTAACCATGATTTTCCAGCTACAATTCTCTTAACCTAAATGAACTTCTCACCATCCATCCCAAATTACTTTCAACTAATTTTCCTATCATGATGACAACTGGACTATCATCCCTATCACTCATCCCTAACCTTGGCATTATTTTAGACTCCTAAGAATAAAAATTAATTATATTTGCTAAGCATTAGCTATGTTCCAAGAACTGGGTTAGTTACAAGATAATCAGTTTGGGCCTGGTTCCTAGCCCTCATGGGCCTCAGAGAAAGAACACACATTTAATCCTCATTTTACAGATGAGAAAATGGACACAAAGATAAGGGACTTGCCCAACATAGATAAATGGAATAATTGGGATCAAAACACGGGTCCTCTGACTCCCAGACCTCCCCTCTTTCCACAAGGGCACCTTGCTTTCCTCTTTCAACCCCAGAATTCAGTCTGTCCCCAGATGTTGTTTTTTTCCTTCACTCCATCTAATAATAATTGTACTTGTTCAGCATTTACTATGTATCAGGTACTGTACTAAGCACCTGGGTGTATACAAGCAAATAAGGTTGGGCACAGTTCCTGACCCAGGTGAGGCTCATAGTCTCAATTCCCATTTCATAGATGAGGTAACTGAGGCACAGAGAAGTGAAGTGACTTGCCCTAGATCACACATCAGACAAGTGGCAGAGCCAAGATTAGAATACATGACCTTCTGACTGCCAGGCCTGTCCTCTGTCATCTCAGAATGTGCCCCTTTAAAATTTAAAATGCCTCCACTTCAGGTCAAGGATTTGTCATGGTATTACTTAACTATTAATCAACCTTCAAGTTTTGCTTCTGTCTATGTCCTCAACAATCCGTGGTGATGATGGTATTTAAGCGTTTACTATGTGCCAAGCACTGTTCTAATATCTGTCTGATGCCGGAGTCATTTTTCTAAAACTTATTTTGTGCAAATCTCCCCACACCTCAGAAACTTCCAATGGTTGCCCTTTCCTCTATGCATCAAACAGAAACTCCTCACCATTGCCTTTGCTAATCTGTTTTCTTCTGGCTACTTACCTGCAGTCCTCTACCACCAGATCCCAGCTCATCATTTTGCCTCATTTTTGCTCATGCCACTGACTTCTTGCTCATGCCTTTTTCATCCTGTAACCCCTTCTCCATCCTTCTCTGTACTCTTGCATTTACTCCAACCCTCATGATATTCCTACCTGGATAGCTCACCAAAATTTCAATCTCAATATGTCCAAAATTGAACTAGTCACCTTCCCTTCCACCTCATTTTCTTTCAATACTCCTGTTCGGTCTATTACCAAATCCTGTCTACTTACCCTCTACCACATCTCCAGGACTTGGACCATCTTCTCAGTCCAAATGTTGGTCCAGGCAGTTTTCATATCCCAGCTTGAATACTGCACTAGCCTTATCTTCAATCTCCCTACCTCCAGTCTAATCCCACTATACTCCAAAACTCACTATGCCGCCTGCATCAGTTTTCTGAAACTTGATTGTCTACAGCTTTGCAGCTTTCCACTCAATCCATCATATTTACTGATCACTTACTGTGTGCAGACTGCTTAACTAAACTCTTGGGAGAGACAATATAACAGAGTTTGTAGAAACGTTCCCTGACCACAAGGAGCTTAGAGTCTGGAGGAGGAGAGAGACATTGAAAATAAATTATAGATATGAAAGTAAGTGCTGTGGGGATGAGGATGGGGTGAATAAAGAGTGCAAATCCAAGTGCTTGGGTAACAGAAGAAAGAGGGATGAGGGGAAATGAGAGCTTAGTTGAGGAAGGCCTCTTGGAGAGGTGATCTTAATGGAGGAGATGTGAGTTTTGAAAATGGGTAGTGTGTTGGCTCTCCCTATTTTCAAAGACCTTCTGAAATTACATCTCTTATCAATCAGTCATATTTACTGGGCACTTTCTGTGTGCAGGGCACTGTACTAAATGCTGGGAAAGTACAATGCAACAATATCAGACACATTCCCTCCCCACATTCTCTTATATTACTATTCCTCCCCTGATTAATTTCTAATGTCCCTTGCCTATATCTCCCTACTTGCCTGTTCTGCCTTAAGTTTCTATTACCTTCCATAAATCTTTTGGATACATTTTTATGTACTCTTTTCAGCACTTACTATTAGGTAACTTGTCAGAGGCTGGAATAATATCTACTAATTCAGATGAACTCTACTCCGTGGAGCTTGATCAGTACCATTGATGGCTATTCATTTCCTATTCTACAAATGGTTTTCATTTAGGAATTTGCTTTAGGATATCATATGCATCGCTTTCTATTTAGATGACTTTAAATTTCAGGAATTTAGAAGACAGGTGTTTGGTGAATAGTGCTAAACTAATTCCCTTTTGTAATCCTTTCTCCTCATGTTCTGTCTTGTTCAGATCATAAATATCCTTTTATTTTCTAATTCCTGTCACTGCTTTTTACATCTATCATTGTTGGGATGTTTCATCAAGAATGTTTACAGAAACTGAACAATTATTCCTTGTTTTTTTCCTCTGATCATATGTTTCATACTGACAATTTTATTGACCTGCTGATCCTGATTTCTAAAACGTATATTTTATGGTTCACTTATGTGATTTAAAAAAAAATTATTGGTTTAATGTGTCACTTATTTCTAAGGATTCAATAGCATATTGATTGTAATAGAAAATACATGTGTACTCACTTCCCATATGGATAGTTTGTGAATTTAACTGATTTTCTTTGATTCAGGAGGCTTCGGAAATCTAATTCTGCATAGAGAGTATTACAATTAATGGTATTTATTGAGTGCTTTCTGCATACAAAGCAATGTACTAAATGCTTGGGAAAAGTTGAAAGAAATGTTTCAAAGTTGAAAGAAAATCACCTTATTTTGCAGTTTGAAGAGTAAAGGATAAAGTATGATTTTGTTCAAATCCATGTGACAATATACATCTGTCCTCGATTTTGATGAGAGTCCATCTCTGGTGGGGTTGTTGATTAACCATTTCACACTGTGAGTATTCACTGTTTTCAGGTCTAGTCCCAGTTTTCAATTTTGGCTCCTTATTATCACATTCCTTCTGAAGTCTTCACTCTGAAAGAGTCAAGCCAGTATATTAACTCCTGGCCTGATCTTTCCGTTACTGGGCAGGAATTGTCTCTATCTGTTGCTGAATTGTACATTCCAAGCATTTAGTACAGTGCTTTGCACATAGTAAGCACTCAAATACTATTGAATGAATGAATGAATCTTTGAATCTTTCAGTTGTTGCTCCTCTCTCAGCTAATAATAATAATTATGCAGGTTTTTGTTAAGCGCTTACTATGTGCCAAGCACTGTTCTAAGCACTGGGGTAGATACAGGGTAATCAGTTTGTCCCACATGAGGCTCATAGTTAATCCCCATTTTCCAGATGAGGGAACTGAGGAACAGAGAAGTGAAGTGACTTTCCCACAGTCACATAGCTGACAAGCGGCGGGGCTGGGATTCAAACCCATGACCTCTGACTCCCAAGCCCGTGCTCTTTCCATGAGCCACGCTGCTTCGGTACATGGTTTAGTGGAAAGAGCTCGGGCTTGGGAGTCACAGGTCATGGGTTCTAATTCCTGCTCCGCTAATTGTCAGCTATTTGACTTTGGGCAAGTCCCTTAACTTCTCTGTGCCTCAGTTACCTCGGTGTCATCCTTGACTCATCTCTCTCGTTCATCCCACACATCCTATCCTTTACCAAGACCTGCCGGTTTCACCTTTACAATATCGCCAAGATCCGCCCTTTCCTCTCCACCCAAACGGCTACCTTACTGCTACGGGCTCTCGTTATATCCCGGCTAGACTACTGTGTCAGACTTCTCTCTGACCTCTCTTCCTCCTCTCTCGCCCCGCTCCAGTCTATTCTTCACTCCGCTGCCCGGCTCATCTTCCTGCAGAAACGATCTGGGCATGTCACTCCCCTTCTTAAACAACTCCAGTGGTTGCCTATCAACCTCCGCTCCAAACAAAAACTCCTCACTCTAGGCTTCAAGGCTCTCCATCACCTTGCCCCTTCCTACCTCTCCTCCCTTCTCTCTTTCTACCGCCCACCCCGCACGCTCCGCTCCTCTGCCACCCATCTCTTCACCGTCCCTCGGTCTCGCCTATCCCGCCGTCGACCCCTGGGCCACGTCCTCCCGCGGTCCTGGAATGCCCTCCCTCCTCACCTCCACCAAACTGATTCTCTTTCCCTCTTCAAAACCCTACTTAAAACTCACCTCCTCCAATAGGCCTTCCCAGACTGAGCTCCTCTTCTCCCTCTACTCTCTCTACCATCCCCCTTCACCTCTCACAGCTTAAACCTCTTTTCCCTCCATTTACCTCTGCTCCTCCCCCTCTCCCTTCCCATCCCCTCAGCACTGTACTCGTCGGCTCAACTGTATATATTTTCGTTACCCTATTTATTTTGTTAATGAAATGTACATCGCCTTGATTCTATTTAGTTGCCATTGTTTTTACGAGATGTTCTTCCCCTTGACTCTATTTATTGCCATTGTTCTTGTCTGTCCGTCTCCCCCGATTAGACTGTAAGCCCATCAAACGGCAGGGACTGTCTCTATCTATTGCCGACTTGTTCATTCCAAGCGCTTAGTACAGTGCTCTGCACATAGTAAGCGCTCAATAAATGCTATTGAATGAATGAATGAATGAATAAAATGGGGATGAAGACTGTGACCCCCACATGCGACAACCTGATTACCTTGTATTTACCCCAGTGCTAAGAACAGAGCTTGGCCCATAATGTGAGCCCATCACTGGGCAGGGATTGTGTCTATCTGTTGCCAAATTGTTCATTCCAAGCACTTACTACAGTGCTCTGTACATAGTAAGTGCTCAATAAATACTATTGAATGAATGAAGCGCCTAGCAAATACCAATATTATTATTATTATTAAGGTCCTATTGTCGGTTGTACATGGGGAGAATTGTCATTTTTCCTGATGTGTTTTAAATGTGTCTTGTATCCTGTTTGGTATGTTTCCTCACCTTCAGGCCCCTCATCCAAAAACTATCTGGATAGTCTATCATCTATTCCCCTTGCCTGACTGATTCACTGGCACAGCTATGATTTGGCAAACCTCAATTGCTTTGGTTCTGATGAATTGATGGCTCCAGGATAATGATGATATGTTATCTTTTATTGTTATTTGATTTTGAACAAGACTCATAAGTGAGGCTCATGATATTTCTCAAGCCTTGGGATGTGGTGATGTTGATAGATTTGGGCTTAGCAGCTGTATAGAAGATTGAGCAGTACAATTGTGCTACTGTTCACTGGGGTCTGAAGGATGCAATGGGGATTTGCATAATAGGGGTTTGGTTGGCTTGTGAATCCGTCTGGGTGTCCCATCAATTCTAGCAATTTCTAGCTCAGGGAATTAACTATGGTGCTGCCTCAGCCTCCCCAACCCACTCATATCATGTGAAATAACATCACCTGGTGCAGTTATATCATGCAAAATGACATCAGCCTGGTGCTTGCCCCATGTGTGACGCTACTTTTGGTGTCCCCCACCCCCTCACCCGCCTGCCTGGCCAATCATAAGATGCTGTCTGACACACTCTGGTCTCTCCCCACCCCTCCCCTCTTTACATGACCCAATTAGTAATTGCTGATGCTATTGCCATCACCACTAGGCTGTGTGGGTAAAGGTAGATTCAATCATTCAGTAATATTTATGGGGAGCTTACTATGTGCAAAGCACTGTACTAAACTCTTGAAATGTACAATTCGGCAACAGATAGATACAATCTCTGCCCAATGACAGGCTCACAGTCTAATCGGGGGTTAGGGGAGAGTCATGCATTCAATTGTTTAATTGTATTCATTGAGTGCTTGCTGTGTGCAGAGCACTGTACTAAGCACTTGGGAGAGTGCAATACAACAATAAACAGATACATTCCCTGCCCACAAAGAGCTTTCAGTCTAGAGGGGCCCTTTTCAGTCCCCTCAAAGCAGAAAGTCATTGCAAACCATAGTAGTTTATTACTAGCTTCTTGGGAGGGCCCATCCTATCTGAGGTCACACTGGACCTTGGGCAGCCGAAGTGGCTCTGTACTAGCTCTTAAAGCCATAGTTCAGAGAAGCAGCAAGGCCTAATGGCGAGACCATGGGCTTGGGATTCAGGGGATGTGGGTTCTAATCCTGAACCTGTTACTTGTCTGCTGTGTGACCTTGGGCAAGTCCCTTAACTTCTCTGTGCTTCAGTTACCTCATTTGTAAAATGGGGATTAGGACTGAGAGCCCCATGTGAGACAACTTGATTACCTTGTACCTACCCCTGCACTTAAAACAGTGCTTGGCATGTATTAAGCGCTTAACAAATGCCATAATTATCCCAGCACTTAGAACAATGCTTGGCACATAGTAAGCACTTAACAAATATCATTATTATTAACTGATACATGAAGCAGTGTAGCCTAGTGGAAACAGTTTAGGCCTAGGAGTTAGAGAGCCTGTGTTCTATTCCCAATTCTGCCACTTGTTTGATGTGTGACCTTGGGGAAATCACTTAAATTCTCTGGGGCTCAGTTTCCCTGTATAAAATGGGCACTCAATATCAGTTCTTCCCCTTATTTACACAGTGAATTCTATGTGGGGCAGGACTGTATCTGACATGGTGGTGATTGTGGTATTTGTTAAGCACTTACTATGGGCCAAACACAGTACTAAAAATTGGGTAGATAAAAAGTAATCATGTTAGACACAGTCCCCGGCCCATATGGAGTTCAGAGTTTTAAAGGGAGGGAGAACAGGTAATTAACCTTGTATCTACCCCATATAAGTGCTTGGTTTTCCATAAGATTAGGCACTTTTGATTAAATTTTATACTTCTTGGTCTAATACAGGTAAAAATTGAAGATCAGCTAAAGAGAAAAATGTTGGATTACAAAATTATCCAAAAGCTGGACAGTGAAAAAACTGGATAGAAAGAGCATTGATTCTTTTGAAATGTGGTGCTGGAGAAGGCTTTTGCTAATATCATGACTGCCTGAAAAACAAATGGGTTTTGGAGCAAAATAAGCCAACCAAATGACTCGACTTAGATTAGCATATTTTGGACACATCATCAGGAGGACTAATTCTCTGGAAAAGACACTTAAGCTAGGAAAAGCCCAGGGAAAACATGGAAGAGGCAGTCCAGTAGCTAGAAGGATAGAAACCATAACAATGATAACCTGTTAGCAAGGTTAATGATTATGGCAGAAGATAGGACGTTCTGGAGAAAATATATTCACAAAGTTACTATCAGCAGGAAATGACTTGATAGCATTTAGATAATAATAACACCATTATTCCATAAGATTATGTAGATGTTATTTAAGGAAAGTGAAAAAGGTAGGTGAGGAGAAATTTTAAAGTTGGAAAAAGAAGGAAAAATTTAAACTTAAATAAGAAGGGCAAAGATAGGACAAAAATCAAGCATTTCAAAAAGGTGTGAAAGTGAGATTTTTGAAAAAGAAGGTCGTATAGAAAATACCAAGAAAACTGCTGAGGAGAGAGTGCTGTTTTAGCACTCATGCAACTTGTGACCAAGGGAGCCAAAATGAGATGATACAGTCAGTCTTCACAGGGGAGTAACAGTCTAGCTCACTCTATCACCCTGTAAAATGACACTAGCTCCAGGTTAGTATTGTCTAAAACTATGAATAATGCATGCAATGTTTAGCCAGTGAAAAACAAAATCCCTAAAGAATAGAGATCAGAAAAGAACAATGCTTTTGTGTGTGTGTGTGTGTGTGTGTGGCAAGATACTCATCCTGAATAACTTACATGGTAGAAAATGTAGATGTGAAAGAGTGACCTTTTGAAAGAGTTATAGATGACACTTTCACTAGAAGGACAAAAGAAAAACTGCTAAAATACGAATATATTTATGGTTATATAGTGCCACCCCCTTTTGTAGCAATCACTACAAATAATATTGCTACCCAGAACTCTGAAACTTGCAAAATAATTGCATAGAAATTAAGAGTCATAAAAACATTATATGAACTGAGATTAACTGCGTTATCTTTCAACCAGGGTGACATAAACTTCAGAGAAATCCTCTATAGACCTGATTGCAAAAATTTAATCAAAATACCAAGAAGCCTATAATGAAATAATTTTAACACAAAATGCTATTGTAAAAAATGATGACTTTCATGGATGGGGGAAAGGGTGGCAGAGAAAGCAAGTAACTAAACAAATAATTTTATACAGTTTTATTTGTAATTGTTTTATAAGAAATGCTCCATTCAAACCTTTTCTTACTAAACTTCCCCTCTGCCTATTACACTCTCTCCCATTGCCCTGTGTCTGTCATAGCCAGGTTCTGCCTAAGAACCTAGGCAGTACAAGGGCCTTGTGAAAGAAGGTAATCCAGAAAAGTGAATGCTATCCCATCTCCACACACACCTTCTACTTGCTGATGCTTTTTAAGAGCACGAATTCCTAGGTGGAGGGTGGTTTTATAGTAGCAATAATAATGAAATTACTGTGTTCCAAGAACAGTGCTATGAGTTGGAGTAGATGTAATTCAATAAGAACAGACACAGTCCCTGTTCACCCTTGATCCTTTGCCCACATCCTGCCTCTGGCCTGGAACACCCTCCCTCTTCCAATCTGACAGAGAATTACTCTCCCCTCATTTCAAAATCTTACTGAAGGCACATTCCCTCTAAGAGGCCTTCCCTAAGATCTGTTTACTCTTCTCCCATTCCCTTATGCATCATTACCTGACTTGCTCCCTTTATTCATCCTTTCTCCCAGCCCCACAGCACTTAAGTAAAAAAAATCTGCAACTTATTTATATTAATGTCTGTCTCCCCCTTTAGACTGTTCATTTTGAGCAGGGAATATGTCCATTTATTATTTTGTACTCTCCCAAGCAGTTTGTACAGTGCTCTGAACATGGGAGTCACTAAATAAATATGACAAATGAAAGAATTAAATGCTCTATCTACTACACTGTGCTGCCTCTCCCTATACCATGCTGTTTCTCAATATTCTTAAAATTATTCGTAACAATTTAACAGTTATTTTCAATTATTATCCTTCTGCTGCTTTCCAAATCATTGGGATATGATGCCTAAACTTTCCCCAATACCCTTGAAAAGAAACACAATTGTAAAGACAAAAATCTAAAAGCAAAAGTCTTTGCAGAATAAGGAGCTTCCTCAGTTCTCAGAGGCCTTGCAACCAGTCCCAAATTCCTCCAGTGCTGTGGGCTTCGTATCAACCACATGATACATTATTGGTGACAGTTGTTCCCACTTGTCCAGAATTGTCCGGGATGAAAGTGCCAACTGATGGGTGCAGGGGTGGGGGATACAGGTCTTGTTGAACTAGATGGTCTGGTGGGAATAGGTCCCCTTCCTTGATGTCGTCGCCACATGCCTAAGATTGAAGACAGGCTTCCGAGGAGACAGTTCAGCCATGATCCCTTTGCTGGACCTGTCTGAAAGTCATTGTGTCCCAAAGGACCAAAAGCAAAGAAGATGCAATCTTGACCATAGAATTTGGGGGTAGAGAAGTAACCAAGAAGTATCATATAGCCAGATACAATTGATAAATTTTTAAATAATAGCTCTTTCCCGGGAATATTTAACCATTCTTAATTTGTTCTTAAAAATTACTCATCATTATTAATATGTGTTGGGCTGTCTGCTGGAATTGCCTTCCAACAGTCTGCCACTACACCACATACTTTAAAAATGTGCTTCATTTTATCTTTTAAGTCTTTCCTCTAGACTGTAAGATCACTGTGGGAAGGGGTGACGGAGAGACTGTCTCTCTCCTGTGAAGGCTGACTGCATTATCTCATCTTGGCCCCCATGGTTGCAAGTTGCATGATTGCTAAAACAGCACAGTCTCTGCAACAGTTTCCTCTGTTTCCTGTAAAAGTTAATAACAATGTTGGTATTTGTTAAGCGTTTACTATGTGCAGTGCACTGTTCTAAGCACTGGGGTAGATACAGGGTAATCAGGTTGTCCCACATGAGGCTCATACTTAATCCCCTTTTACAGATGAGGTAACTGAGGCACAGAGAAGTTAAGTGACTTGCCCACAGTCATACAGCTGACAAGTGGCAGAGTCGGGATCAAACCTGTGACCTCTGACTCCCAAGCCCGGGCTCTTTCCACTGAGCCATGCTGCTTCTCTAAAATTCTCTAAAATTTCAGTTTTACTCCCAAGTGTTAGTACAGAGTTCTGCACACAGTAAGGGCTCAATCAAAACCACTGATTGATTACTCTGCTCTCAATTCTTATTCACAATGCTATAACTTGTTAGATGATGGCTAGGCTCCAAGGAGAGGAGATAAATTACTTTCCAGAATTTCATCATGGGTGATACAATCTTGCTCAATTGATAGCAGTATCGCTCACTCTTAGGTGATAGAGAAACTTCCTGAGAAGCTAGATATGTCTCCTATGGAAGGAATGGTTCTCAAAATTATGTAGAGAAAAATTGGAGACTATAAGCTAGGAAATCTGTTCCCATACACATTAGTTGAATTTGAGATGAATTTTGTAATTATCTGCTATTAGAACATGGACTGATGGATGTTCTAAGCAAGAGGAGTTTAATAGACACTGAATAATCAAAACTTCCCCAATATGTACTATGATAATAATAATTATAGTATTTGTTAAACACTTATTATATACCATGCACTGTACTAAGCACTGGGGTGGATACAAGCAAATCGGGTTGGACACAGTCCCTCTCCCACATGGGGCTCACAGTCTCAATCCCCATTTTACAGATAAGGTAACTGAGGCACAGAGAATAATAGTGATGGTATTGTTTAAGTGCTTACTATGTGCCAAGCACTGTTCTAAGTTCTGGGAAGGATACAAGATAATCAGGTGGACCCACATGGGGCTCACAGCCTTAATCCTCATTTTACAGTTGAGGTAACTGAGGCACAGAGAAGTTAAGTGATTTGCCCAAGGTCATAAAGCAGAAAAGTGGCGGACCCAGGATTAGAATCCACATCCTCTGACTCCCAAGTCCATGCTCTTTCCACTAAGCTGACCTGCCTAAGGTCACACAGCAGACAGGTGGCAGAGCAAAGATTAGAACGCATGACCTTCTGACTCCGAGCCCATGCTCTATCCACTATGCCATGCTGCTCAGGATGGTATAAAAACTCAGTAATTGTTTTAATATTTTCTACTTTCATAATTTGTAAACAACCTTGGAAATAGTATTCCTCTCATTGTTTCACAAAAGATGTATCTAAGACATAAAGATTTGAAAGAATATACTTTGATCATGCAGATAGTGGAAAATTCTTGCATATGATGCTTTCCTTCTCGCCAAATATCAGAATGCCAGGAACTAATTTTAATAATAATTGTGTTATAAACTTCTTAATGATGATGATTTTGGTATTTAAGCTCTTACCATGTACCAATACCTTGCTAAGTAAGCCAATAATAAATTTACACCTAGTCCTGTCCTACCTAGGGATCAAAGGTAGGAAAAGCAGACATTTTATTCCTATTTTTTAGATGAAGAAACTGAGCCCAGGAAAGTTGTGATTTACCCAAGAGCACTTATCAGGCCAATGGAAGGACTGAAATTAAAATCCAGGTCTCTTGACTCCCAGACCCTTTCTCTTTCTGCTGCCAGAAAGTTGTAAAAAATACATTTTGTTCTCCTTCAATGAGTCCGTGAACATCTACTCATCATCATTTGTCATGGCCACACAACCATTTTGCTGAGTTGTTAAAATGACTCCCCACTTGCCCAAACCTCTTTTAATGACCTCATTATTCTACTAAAGTGATTAGAACCTCCTTATCCCTGCCGCGGTTGCTGCTAAACGATGTGCAAATCCCTATCATGCTGGGATTATCCTCCCAGCAAAATTCAAATGACCCACCAACAAATAAATCTGCTGTAACTTGACTTTCTTTGCCCTTGTTGCTTTTTCAATTCATTCCTAAAGAATCTACACTATTTCCCTTGGAGCTCTGTGTTATTTGTCTTAGTTCTTCAGGTTAATTGTACATTTGCACATTTTCTTCCACTATTTCAAAGGTCACAATTCCTTCTTCTGTACCAGTACAGACTATCATGAGAATTTTAACATTTTATTTCAATGATTATAATGACCAGTGGAAAGCTTGTCTAAAGCTAGGGTGGCTTATATTGACCTCTTCATGGATCTCATTCAATTCTCCTAGTTAACTGTAGTTATAGTTTGCGAAGCCTAGCACCAGAAGAAGCATACTACTTCAGAATCATTACTTTATTAATTTGGTAGTATTTACTGAGCTTCAACTCTATGAAAGCACTGTATCACTTGCATAGATGTAAGACATTGTTCGGGACCATATTATCCAATGGGGGAGACTAGCCCATATAAATTAACAGTAAGTGAAAGACAGGAGGGAAATGTCATGTATAGAGCTAGTCATAGAAATACTATAAAAAAAATACTGATGGATAATAAGTGAAGGAAATAGATTGATCTGTGGGGTGAGAATGGTAATTAAGATATGCCCAGAAGTAGGTAAATGGAATTAGGGAATGTCTCCTTGAAAAAACACATTTCCAGGAGGACTTAGAAGATGGAGATCATTGTCATCCCGGGAATTTGAGGGTCTAGGGCTTGTAATCTAGACTGTAAGCTTCTTGTGGGCAGGGATTGTGTCTATTAACTCTACTGTTTACACTCACCCAAGCACTTAGCACAGTGCTCTTTACACAGTAAGTGCACAATAACCGGATGTTGAGGTTGTGGCAAATAAGGAGTTTATTGGAGAGGATAATTCAGAGTGGGTCAAGAATGATTCGGTGTCTGATAATGACGAAATCCACGTATGTCCATATTGGGAATAAGAAGCAGGAAGTCAGCACAGTTGAGTTGTGGGGGATGCAGATAGCCAAGGGGACAATTAGATTCTGGAGGTTTTAGTTTGAGGGACAGTTAGGCAGGGCACCCATATCCGGTTACTGAAAGAATGTGGATTGAGGGTAAGTAAAATTAGCTCTTGGTTTTCCTCCCAGCCCTTAGTTTGTCACACCCTTCCATTGTTCTGAGAGTTGGGACAACCTGGATAAGGGCTGTGATTAATGCAGGAACATTTTAGATGGAGAAGAAAAGAAGAATTTTTAGCAATGCTTTGAAGGTTAAATGAACAGAATTTGGTGATATATTGAATATATGAGCTGAATGAGAGAGATGAGTTGAGGATGATGCCAAGGTTACAGGCTTAAGAAACAAGAAGGATGGTGGTGCTGTCTACAGTAATAGGAAAGTCAGGGGGTAGGTCAGGGTTTGGGTGCGAAGATAAGTTCTGTTTTGGATATGTTAAGTTTGAGGTGTCAGCAGAACATTCAAGTAGAGACGTCTGAAAACAGGAGAAAATGTGAGGCTTTTGAGAAGGAGAAAGATAAAGACTGGAGATTTGGATTTGGGAATCCAAATCACAAATACAATCACAGAGATTGTAGTTGAAGCTGTGGGATTCCTGAGCCTTGAGTGATTCCCACAGTTACATGTGGGAGACAGAGGAGTCTGAGAAAAAGACTGAGAACAAGTGGCCAAAAAGAGAGGAGGAGAACCAAGAGAGGGCAATGCCAATGAAGCCAATGTTGGATAATGTCTTAGAAGAAGGGGATGGTACATAGTGTCCAAGGCAGGCAAGAGGTTGAGGATGAGGATGGGATAAACTAGAGGGAGGATTTGGGGAAGGGATCAATGGTGAAGTAGACAAGATGTAAGTATGAGTAAATTGCTGTTAGCGGACCGCAGTGTGCAGACTGGGTTGTAGTAGGTTGGGGAGAGCTGATTGATTTCTTTGGGCCTTAGTTTTCTCATATGAAAAGCAGGAATTAAAGTTTTTTTCCCCTGCCCTCTCAAATTCTGAGTCCCATGTAACACAGACCCTATGTCTGATCTGGCTATATTGTAACTCCCCCAGCCCTTACTACAGAGTAACTACTTATTACTATTACCATTATTATTATTGCTATTTAAGAAGGTAACAGAATCTTGATTGGATATGGTGCTTTTACTTAACACTGTTTAATGTTGGTATGTGTTAAGCGCTTACTATGTGCAGAGCACTGTTCTAAGCACTGGGGTAGACACAGGGTAATCGGGTTGTCCTACGTGAGGCTCACAGTTAATCTCCATTTTACAGATGAGGTAACTGAGGCACAGAGAAGTAAAGTGACTTGCCCACATTCACACAGCTGACAAGTGGCAGAGCCGGGAGTCGAGCCCATGACCTCTGACTCCAAAGCCCAGGCTCTTTCCAATGAGCCACTTGTCCTCACACTTTCCCTGTGAGAGAGGGAGAAGCAAACATTATAATCCCATTAGACAGTTGAGGTAATGGAGGTTCAGAGAAGTGAAGTGAGTGGCCCAAAGTAGCATAGCAGCCAAGTGACAGAGCCAGGACCATAATGCAGGTCTTCTCTTTCCCATTTTTTCTCTAGGCAGTGGAGTTGAGGGGAAGGAGCTGGGCTTAAGAGTCACATTCTCACCTCTCAAGCCCTGCACCATCCAACCATTCAGTGTCTGAGGATAGAGTGGTGGAGTGGGAGATGAGAAGGGGAGAGAGAGCATATCACAGGAAGCTCATACTTTATTCCTGTTATGCAATAGGCCCACCAGGCCCCTCTGACTCAGGGTTACAACAGTGGGGATGCGGAGGGAATTTCTGGACCTAGGGGTAACAACATATACAGGAAGGGGATGGGGGTGGGAATCACGATATATCTTTCATGGGGGAAATCACTTCTCCCCTACATTCTCCCAATGTCCTATCCCCTGAAAAACCCAAACCTAAACACTAAAAAGTGGAGGGGGAGCAAACTTGCTAGTCCCTGAGTTTCTGCCAGAACTAAGTGGGAGGGGCTTACATGGGTGGTGTGGGGTAGGGGGCGGTGGGAGTTGCTGCTTCCTCTCTTTACTCAGTACCAAGCACTATAATATATTTGGGGATAGGGAAGATGAAATCAGATTGGACTGTGTACCCATTCCTCATGAAGTCACAATCTGAGACCTCAATCTGGGAACAAGAGTGTTTGAATGACTTGTCCAAAGTTCCTCAGCAGGCCAGTGGCAGAGCTGGGACTAGAACCCAGACCATCTCACTCTCAGGTCTGTGGTCTTTCTGCTAATCCACACTGCCTCCCATAACCAAGGGATTATAGGGAGGGAAAACTATCAGAATCACTTGTCAGCTGTGTGACTGTGGGCAAGTCACTTAACTTCTCTGTGCCTCAGTTCCCTCATCTGTAAAATGGGGATGAAGACTGTGAGCCCCACGTGGGACAACCTGATTCCCCTGTGTCTCCCCCAGCGCTTAGAACAGTGCTCTGCACATAGTAAGCGCTTAACAAATACCAACATTATTATTATTAGTGATAGGTTGAAGGAGAAGAAGACGTTGAGGACAGTATAGAGGTTGTGCGGTTCAGGAAAGGGGTTGACAACTGTCTTGGCAGGCTTAAGTGGAGTAGAGTACTTGATCATGAAATTGAGGTTGCTGTTGGGAGATGTCCTGAAGTTAGGAGGAAATGTGAGATTGCAGAGAAAGAGAGAGGTCAGGTTTTGGAACTTATCTGAATCGAGGTGGTAGATGAGGATGTTGGAGTGGATGATCTCCCCAAAAGCGCAGGTGTAGATTGAGCGGGGAACTTGTCTACCAGGTCTGTTGTATTGCACTCTCCCACATGCTTAATACAGTGTTCGGCACACAGTAAACATTTAATAGATACCATTAACTGAGACCAAGAACTGAATCTTGAGGGACACCTACAGTTAGGAAAAGGAAGGCAAATAAAGAAGTGGTATTAGAGACTAAGGAGGAATTAACAGAGAGGGAACAGGAGAAGCAGGAGAGGATGGTAGAGGGTGCTTGCAGAAGAAGTGATTCACAGGGTACAAGGGAGTTCAGAGGTTGATGAAGATTATGATAAATTGAGTGCATCATATATTGCAAGGTTACTGATGACCTCGGAGACAGTGGTCTTACTGGAGTGAAGAGTGGAAACCATATTATAAGGGTCAGACTGGGAGTTGGAAAAGAAAGAAGAGATGGTGGGTTATGTAAAACCCCTGTGAGATTGTACAGTAATCAGAGGAGGAAGATAGGGTAATAACTTTAATGTGCAGAAGCATCCAGAGAAGGTTTTTGTAGGAGAGGAAAGATGTTGGAATTTTTAAAGAGAGGAAGATAAGTTGTGTCATAACTAAGCATACTATTTTGGAAGATTCTAAAGATTTACATTTACTCTGGTTTTTCTATAGTAAGAACCTACTATAGAGGAATGGCTGTTCTACTATGTTGACTTGTGTAAAAAACAAAACAAAAAAACCAAGACATTGTCTAGATGGATTAGATGCTTGAAAAATACCTCAATCTGTTAAAAAAAAAAAAAAAAAAAAAAGAAAGAAGATACCTTCTATCTCCAATTTGCACAAATGTATATAAAAGTTTATATGTATGTATAGAAGAGGTTACTTGGGTGAAAGTTGGACAAGAGTCTTGGGAAGGCCAGATTTTCTAAGGATCCAGATAATTTGAGAGCTCTGGAGCTCATTCCGGAAGAGAGGGAATCTTTATCTCCAGACTTTGCAAAAAGGAAAGCTTCTCTCTCAAGTCTAAATTCCTAGTGGGCAAGGATTATCTTTACCTGCAGTTTTGAAGCATACTCTCCAAGTTCTTAGTATAGGGCAGCATACTCAGTAAATCCTCAATCATCAATGCTCATTGGCTGACTAAGAAGTAAGAGTCTGCTTCACAGCAAAGAGAGACTGAGTATATTTTGTTGTTAGGTTAAAGTGACCTGATGTCGTAGTTTGGGTGGGACAGCCCCAATTTGGGGGATTCCACCTACCATTATCATCTGTGCCCCACCAACACTTTCATTTCCTCATCATGTTGACAGTTTCCACCTCTGGGCTTGAGCAGGATAGCAAGTACTGGGAGTGGTGTAGAGAGAATCATTAGGAACCGCAGTGAATTGGACCAAAGTGCTGGGGATAGTGGAGGACAGGGAGGATATTGGTAACTAGCAGCTGTGAAGAAAAGTTCTGTCATCCGTCAGCTTCTCTCAGTTCCTGGCCTTGCCCTGGCCAACATGGATATTTCCTTTATGGGACACTTGATAGGTTTGCTCCCTTAGTAGCTGAAGAAGTCATGAAGTTTGTCACAGTGACAGGGGCCTCAACAGTGTTTTCTTGGACAACCAATTATTTTTCCTAAGATTAGAATTGAGGCTAGGAATCCTGCTACCAGCTCCTTCCCTTTCTTGGCTTCTTATCAGTAGAAGGAGGCCATGGTAGGAGTCATTTTTCCCAACCCATCATTTCTCTGACAGTACCTTAGGAAAAATGACTCCTACCATGGCCTCCTTCTACTGAATAAGAAGCCAAGAAGGGGAAGGAGCTGGAAGAGAACTAGCCATTGCTCTCACTCCATGTTTGAAATTGCTTCCTCTGTGTCTGTCTGTGTAATTACTCTTTATTGAGGAAGTAAGCAAAATTAATCACAAGTGCCTGCTGTAATATTTGGTATTACAGGACCGGGACCATGTCAAATTCCCACCTGAGTAATCCACAGCTCTTAGAAGAATACTCCATGCACAGTAAGCACTCAAATTGCACGGACCTGGGAGTCTGAAGGACATGAGTTCAATTCCTAGCTCCATCACTTGTCTGCTATGTGGCCTTGGGCAATCTTTTCTCTGTGCCTCATTTATCTCATTTGTAAAATGGGATTAAAATTGTGAGCCCCACATACGGCAGGAACTGTGTTCAATCTGATTACCTTGTATCTACCCCAGCATTGAGAACAGCCGTTAACACATAGTAAGCACTTAAGAAATACCATAATTATTACTGCTACTGTCCCCCTTCCCATACCTATCTCTCCCACCATTCCCCTTCTTCTTATGTTTCTCCCTCTCATATTTCCACTTCCCTTTATTTTCTCAGAATAAGTACATTGTTGACTTTTGTTTCTGATTATTTGATTTCTACTTTCTTGCAACATAATTCCTAATTTAATGTGAAATTATTCTTTCCCTTAGCTGCGTTTTCTCTAAGTTATTGTGAACCTGGATTGGCACCATGGAGACTACTGAGGAAATAATATTTGACTTGCTGTGTGTTTTGTAATTTTTATGGATGAGCAAAAATAGTCAACACAGGGGAAATTTTTGAAAACCATACACAAGAGCCTTTTGAGTGATCTTGCCTACAGCATTCTGAGAACGGGGCGAAGTCAATGCATTTTAATGATAAAAATAATCTATGATAAAATTATCAATTTTTCCCTTCTCCTAAGAAAAATGAATCTATCAGAATTTTCCCAATCATTATAAAGCGTATACCAGTATTTATTTCTCTAAAGTATGTGTATTTGTGTGTGTTTGGTGCACACACATTATAGATGTGACTTTCAATGCATTCTATCTGGGCCCCAGGTGGATTGCACCTAGTTGAGCTGCTTCAGTAAATATTTTGTCAGATGAAATCAGTCACATTTAGAATGGTGTTCTGGTCAGGGTTGATGCCCACCTGGCTCCATTTCTGTTTAATATCCTAGTGGTCTCAGTTGATATTGGTGTTTACAGGCTTGTAAACTTTCTGTGTCAATTACTAAGACTTGATTACTGTCTCAGCCTCCTGCCCTGCTTCTGTCTTTTCCCACTCCTGTCCACAGTTCACTCTGCTGCCCCAATCATTTTTCTCCAAAACTAATGTTTTCCCAAGTTCTCAACAACCTCCAGGGGTTGCCCATTCACTTCCACAGCAAAGAAAATTTCCTTACCATCGTCTTTAAAGCACAGAATCAACTTGCCTCTTCTGGCCTCATCTCACTGCTTTTTACTACAATCCAGCACCCTCACTTTGGTCCTCTCATGCCAACCTACTCATTTTACCTCAGTGTCTATCTCGTCACCGACTTCTTTCCCATGTCCTGTTTCTGGCCTGGAACGCCATCCGTTTTCATATCCAAAAGACAGTTTCTCTTCCTGTCTTCAAAGCCTTATTGAGGACACATCATTTCCCAAGAGACCTTCCCTGATTAAGCCCTCATTTGCTCTTTCCCCACTCTCTTCTGCGTCCCCCTGACTTGGTCCCTTTATTCACCACCCACTCCTCCCAGTCATCCCCACAGCGCTTAAATAAATATCCATTAATTATATTAGTATCTGTTTCCCGTTCTCCACTGTAAGCTTGTTGTGGGATGGGAATGTGTTTGTTATATTGTATTTTACTCTCCCAAGAGTACAGTGTGCCCCAAACAGGGCAGGGACTGTCTCTATCTGTTACCGATTTGTACATTCCAAACGCTTAGTACAATGCTCTGCACATAGTAAGCGCTCAATAAATACTATTGAATGAATGTGTTTAATAAACACAATAAGTGTTCAATAAATAGGATTGAGTGATTGTGTGGCCATCTAAGGTTCATGGTTTTGATGAGAGGGGCATCATTAGGCTCAGCCTTACCTAGAAAGAAATTGATCAGGTGGGTAGAAAACCCTAAAATATAAATCAGCATTCAGGCAAGGCTTCCATGTGAGCTCCCTTTAGAATGTGAGCTCATCGTGAACAGGAATGTCTCTCTATTGCATTATTGTACTTTCCCAAGCGAAGTGCACACAGTAAGCACTCAATAAATATGATTGAATGAATGAATTTTAGAAATAATTTGTGGTTGCCCTATCTTTAGATCAAGGATGTTAATCTCTTTTTAATGTAAATGGTTTCTTATCTTCCATTTCATTTGACTCATTAGCCTGTCATTCTGAAGGAGAATGACTCTCTCCTGATTCCTTTATGTGTTCTGTTAAGCCCAGTGTGGGCAGGGATTGTCTCTCTTTACTGCTGAATTGTAATTTCCAAATGCTGTGTACAGTGCTCTGTACATAGTAAGCACTGAATAAATACGATTGAATGAATGAATATTAGGAATAATTTGTGGCTGCCCTATCTTTACATCAGGGATGTTGACCTCTTTTTAATGTTAATGGTTTCTTGATTATCCTCCATTTCATTTGACTCATTAGCATGATATTCTGAAGGAGATTAACTCTTTCCTGTTTCTTTTATGTGTTCTGGTAAACCCATTGTGGGCAGGGATTGTCTCTATTTCTGAATTGTAATTTCCAAATGCTTAGTACAGTGCTGTGCACACAGTAAGCACTCAATAAATAAGATTGAGTGAATGAAATTTTCCTAAACCTGAAAATCAGTCGTGGATTCTAATTTCTACTTTTCCACTTGTCTGCTGTGTGACCTTAGGCAAGTCATTTCACTTCTCTGGGCCTCATATGTAAAATGGGGATTGAGACTATGAGCCCCACATAAGACAGGGACTGTAACCAACACAATTTGCTTGCATACACCCCAGCACTTAGTACAATGCCTGGCACACAGTAAGCATTTAAATACCTTCCTTATGATTATTATTATTGTCATTCATTTAGTAGTATTTATGTGCAGAGCACTGTACTAAGCAGTTGGAATGTACAATTCGGCAACATCTCTGCCCAGTGATGGACTCACAGTCTAACTTAAAAACAGCCAGTCTCCACCTAACTGTAGAACCTCAGGCTGCTGCTTTTCTCCTGATTTTGTGTCGCCAGTTATGCTACACAATTTGAAGTTGCCCATTACTGAAACTGATAAGAGGAGAGAAAGATGTTTGAAAGATCTGGATAGACTCAAGCCAACGTATCTATGTGATGAACTGATTGCATTTTGTTTTCCCATGCCTTCAAAGTGGAAACCTGGAGAAAATTCAATAGACCATGGGGCATTGTACTGCTAAATAGTAATAGTTACCTTAGCCTCAGTAAATGCTCCAAATGTTCATCTTGTTGCTTTGTTTAGAATCAAGACTGCCTTGGAAAATTTACACGATACATTCCAAACCCATGTATTGAGAAATGACATCTAAGTGGCTTACTGTTGAATTTGGACAACGCAGCAACTGCCGAAAGTTTAATACCTTCCCAGAGCCACTTGGCTGATATAACAAAAAATGATTTAAAATAATCTGGTAATAATATTAATAATAGTATTTACGTGCTTTCTATGTGCCAGCCATTGTACTAATTGCTGGGGTTGATACAAACAATTTGGATCTGGTACAGTCCCTGTACCATGTGGGGCTCACAGTCTCAATCCCCATTTTGCAGATGAAGTAAGTGAGTCACAGAGGAGTGAAGTGACTTCCCCTAGGTCAAAAGCAGAAAAGTGGTGGAATATGAACTCTGCTATCTACTGCACACACCAAAGGCAAAGAGAGGCAGGGACCCTGGCCAAGATCCATTTGGGAGGTTTTCAAAACCCCCACTCACCATGACTGAACTAAATTGCCAAACAGAAAAATCATAAAGGTCAAAGTCTACCAACTCTGTTACATTTTATTCTCCTAAGCGCTTAGTATGAGTGCTCTGCATACAGTAAGTGGTCAATAAGTACAATTGATTGATATCTAATCCACACTGCACTTGAAATCCAAACAAAGGTTCAAAGGAATATTTTATGAATAGGAATAAAAACCACTGAAGTTTGAAGTTGCAAATGAAAGACTTGATCGACGGATAACCAAAATTGCTCATCGTTTGCTTGGAACTACATGTCCCCCTGAGCCTCAGGCTTTTGCTTGGGGAAGTAGGTGGAAAGCATTCAAACTGAAATAGCCCCCCTAAATCAGATCGTGCTGGCCCTTTTTGCCATGGGCTTTGGTTAAATGGAGAGAAATCTCACCGCGTGCAAATATCTTCTAGCAGAATCCCAGGATGTACCAATATAGACTCTAGACTGTAAGCTCGTTGTGGGCTGATTGTTTTATTGTACTCTCTCAAGCAGTTAGTACAGTGCTCTGCATATAGTAGATGCTCAAAAATTGTGATTGACCAACTGACTGTCAGGTGGCCAGCAGCGGGAAGTTGGTACCACTAAGGGTGAAACAAACACAGAGACTGAACCTGCCCTGTGGGTCATCCATTAAGATAACTAACCTACATCCTGAGTGGGTTGAGCTCCACACCTATGGAAAAGGAGGCATACTCTTCCTGGAATTCCTGAGTAGCTTCAGGGAAGTGTAGGCAAACTAGCCTGGCATAGTGGTGGGGCATGAGCCTCGGAATCAGAAGGTCATGCTTTCTAATCAGGGGTGGCTCTGCCACTTGTTTGCTATGTGATCTTGGGCAAGTCACTTCACTTCTCTGTGCCTCAGTTATCAGTAAAATGAGAGTAGAGACTGAGCCCCACATGGGACAGGGACTGTGTCCAACTCTATTTGCTTTTATTCATTCATTCATTCAATAGTATTTATTGAGCACTTACTATGTGCAGAGCACTGTACTTACTGCTTGGAATGAGGCAACAAATAGAGACAATCCCTGCCCAGTGATGGGCTCACAGTCTAATCGGGGAGACAGACAGCAGAGCAAAACAGAACAAAACAAAAACAAGGCAACATTATCATGATAAATAGAATCAAGGGGATGTACACCTCATTAACAAAATAAATGGGATAACATATACGAATGAGCACAGTGCTGAGGGAAAGGGGGGAGGGGGAGGAGCAGAAACTGGGGTGCGGAGGAAAGGGAAGGGGGAGCAGAAGGAAAGGGGCCTCAACTGGTGGGGAGTGAAGGGGAAGGAGCAGAGGGGGGAGGGGGAGCAGAGGGGGGAGGGGGAGCAGAGGGAAAAGGGGATAGCTCAGTCTGGGAAGGCCTCTTGGAGGAAGTGAGCTCTCAGTAGGGCTTTGAAGAGGGGAAGAGAGTTAGTTTGGCAGATGTGAGGAGGGAGGGCATTCCAGGACAGCGGGAGGACATGGGCTGGGGTCAACAGCAGGATAGGTGTGAACGCAGGGACAGTGAGGAGGCGAGCGACCGAAGAGCGTAGTGTAGAGGATCAGCTGTAGAAGGAGAGAAGGGAGGTGAGGTAGGAGAGAGCCAAGTGATGGAGAGCTTTGAAGCCAAGAGTGAGGAGTTTTTGTTTTGTGTGAAGGTTGATAGGCAACCACTGGAGGTTTTTAAGGAGGGGAGTGACAGGCCCAGAGCATTTCTGCAGGAATATGAGCCGGGCAGCGGAGTGAAGAATTGACTGGAGCGGGGAGAGACGGGAGGAAGGGAGATCAGAGAGAAGGCTGACACAATAATCCAGCCAGGATATTATGAGAGCCTGTACCAGTAAGATAGCCTTTTGGATGGAGAGGAAAGGGTGGATCTTGATGATATTGTAAAGGTGAGACCAGCAGGCATTGGTGATGGATTGGATGTGTGGGGTGAATGAGAGAGCTGAGTCAAGGATGACACCATGGTTGTGGGCTTGAGAGACGGGAAGGGTGGTCGTGCTGTCCAAAGTGACAGGGAAGTTAGGGAGAGGACAAAGTTTGGGATGGAAAATAAGGAGTTCAGTTTTAGACATGTTGAGTTTTAGGTGGCGGGCAGACATCTAGGCAGAAACGTCCTGGAGGCAGGAGGAGATACGAGCCTGAAGGGAGGAGGAGAGAACAGGGGAGAAGATGTAGATTTTATCCACCCCAGTGCTTAGAACACTGCCTGGCATGTAATAAGCGCTTAACAGATACAATCATCATCACCAGTTTGGTTCATTCATTTTTGCCTTTTTCTTTTCTTGCAATTATCATGTTAACTTTCCACCTGCCTGCCTAGAGGGTTTTTGATAAACATGGTTTTGATTGTGACCAAGCTAAGACCAGTAAGTCAATATTTACACACACGTAAAGTTGGGTGCTGAAGTTCTGTAGTGGTAGCTAGGGAGGAAAGGAGATCAGGGAAGCCTTCCTAGAAAAGATGTGATTGGTAGAATATCTTTGCATAGGGACATAGATATGCTCTGATTAAATGGGGGAGGGAGTTCCAAGGCAGTTGGGAGAAAGGTGAAACAGTGAACTATATTGTAGTGGGGGAAAATTAAAGAAGGTGAGCTTGTTGCCTGTATTAAATCAATGGTCAGGAATTTATGCTGGCAGAGAGGAATGGATAACCACTAAAAGTGTTGGAGGAGTGGGGAGTTTGTGCAGAAGGGCATTTTAGAAAGATAGTCAGTGAATTGTATTTATTGAGTGTTTATTGTGTTTGGGAGGGGACAATGTAACAATGCCACAGTGAGCTCACAGACTAGAGGGAAAACAGGTATTGAATCCCTATTTTGCAGTTGAGGAAACTGAGGCACAGAGAAGTTGAGTGACTTGTCACACAGCAGTCGAGAAGTCAAAATTAGAACTCGGTCATCTGGCTCCCAGGCTTGCATTTTATCCACCATGTCATGCTGCTTCTGATTTATAATAATGATAATCATAATCATAATGATTGCAGCATTTAATCACTTCCTATGAGCTAAACTCTATGCTGAATGTGTACAATATTATACAATCAAATCTAGTCTCCATACCAAACTAGGTTCATAATCCAAGGGCGGGGGGAAGCAGGTAGTTAATCCTTGTTTTACAGATGAGGAAACTGAGACACAAGAAGTTAAGGAACTCACCCAAGGTCATAAAGCAGCCATTGGAAGGATCTGAGAATAAAACCCAGGCCTCTGGATTTGGGCTGTTCCTCCCAGGCCACTCTGGTGATTGATACATGTGAAAAGAACAGTTAATCTGTTGTCATCATGTTGAAATGGCAAGTGAGGAGGGACAGGAGCATAAATGAGAAAAGCAGAAGAAATGATTTAAATATAAGCCACAGGGAGCCCTCCAATATTTTACTGAAACTGGTGTGGGAGTCAGTAGAGTGCATTTCCTGCCAAGGCAAGCTCTGTGAAATCAATGGGCTTCAAATGCAAAAATCTCATCTAACAATCATAAAAATGTATTGAAAATTATAAAAGTTTAATAACTCATTTCTTTTAGATTTATAATGTGCTGTCAGCCAACAGCACAATTTCCCTAAAGAGTAGTTTTTATCTGTTAAACTGTTTTTCATAGCAGGGTGGCATAATATGACAATAAGTGTCTTCAAGTAGTGAAGGAACCAAATTATGATCTTGAGTCCCTGTGTGGAGTGCTTACTGATGGCAACAGGCCTATTTTGGTAGTCTTTTCTGAGCAAGTCTGTTGCTGAAGCCTGGATGCTCAGTAAGTTCAATAAGACAGTAAACTTAAGATAAATAAATTGATTAGAGGATTAAGTTTTTGGTCAGTCAATCATTTATCAAACACTTATTCTGTGCAGACCACTACACTAAATGGGAGAGCACAATATAACAGACACATTCCCTACCCACCATGAGCTGACAATCTAGAGGAGGAGACAGACATTAATATGAATAAATAAATTGTATATTGTATGTTGTATATTAATAAATAATGTACATAAGCACTGTGGGGCTGGGAGGGGGCAATGAATAAAGGGAGCAAGTCAGGGCAATTCAGAAGGGAGTGGGAGTAGAGGAAAGGGGGGCTTAGTCAGGGAAAACCTCTTGGAGATGTACATTATTGAGGACACATCTCCATATCTAAGGAATCAAGGTTGGCACCACAAATATTTTCCAAACATACCAATGGCTCATTAAATTTCTGCAGTTTACAATATGCAAAGATCAACAGTTGTTAAATATAGAAATGGCTCTTAGATTAAAGAATCAGCATGGCCTAGTGAATAGAGTTAGGGCCTAAGAGTCAGAAGGACCTGGGTTCTAGTACCGGCTTTGACACTCGTCTGCTCTGTGACCTTGGGCAAATCACTTAAGGTAACTGAGGCACAGAGAAGTTATGTCTAAAATGGGGATTGAGACTATGAGCCCCATGTGGAACAGGGACTGTGTCTAATCTGATTAGCTTGTATCTACCTCAGCACTTGGAACAATGCCTGGCCCATAGTAAATGCTTAACAAATACCATAAAAAAAGAAAAAATTCCAAATGCTTAAAGACAGTACCATGACGGTGTGTTCCTGAACTTAGTTTTATGAACCCTTAATGAAAAGTGATCCTTAGAGATGATCCTGTTAAGCAGAGGTTTGTGGAGTCACCCCACCAGATCTCTGCAAATTTTATATTGCAAGGTTGCTGGACTCTGAGTTATGGGGAGGTCCTGGGGAAGAGGGAGGGAGAGGCTTAGAGATGAGTCACATATTGTGTTCCAGACCACCCATGTCCCAGGCAGAGGAAGGTCTCTTCTCTCTGCCTTCCACAGCAGTCCTGCCCACAGTCTGAGTAGGGCAATGTGAAAGCTGCCATTTGTGAGACGGATGAGACCCGGGAATAGAGTTTCATCATGGAGATAAGATGGAAATGGAGAATCAGGTGCAGGAGAAAATATACAAATACTGAAATTATGCCCTCCTCACATTTTCAAGTGTTAGGGAATTAATAGGAGGCCACCTGCTTGGAACTCTATCTTTCATCTCTCTCTGGAACATGAGTGAGTCAATCATCGGTCTGTACTGAATAGTATCCTTGCTGCTGGAGAAGGTGGCTGCAAATTGTAAGATCCTACTTAAACATAATGAGACTATTTTTTTGATTGGTTGACTGTTGCTATCATTTGTCATGTCTGACCTTCATTTGTATTTTAAGCCAACTCTGGCTGATACAAAAAGAGCTTTTCCTTATGCAGCTGATACTTAGCCCCTCTCAGAATTTATGCACATACCCATAATTTATTTTAATGTCTACTTCCCATTATAGACAAACTACTAGAGTAAGTAAAGGGTCTACCAATGTATTTTTACAATCTCTTAGTATAGTGCTCTGTAATAATAATTATGGTATTTGTTAAGTGTTTATTATGTGCCAAGCACTGTACTAAGCACTGGGGTAGATACAAGGTAATCAGATTGTGCCACGTGGGGCGCAGGGTCAATCCCCATTTTACAGATGAGAGAACCAAGGTGCAGAGAAGTTAAGTGACTTGACCAAGGTCACACAGCAGACAAGTGGAAGATCTAGGATTAGAACCCATGACCTCTGACTCCCAGGCCCAAGGTCTTTCCACTAAGCCACACTGCTTATCACGCACAGTAAACACTCAATAAACACCACTGATGGATTGATATGAAACTCAGTGACTGCTTTATCAATCGTTTTATCCACATGAAGAAACTGAAACACAAAAAAAGATATAATTTTCTCTCACTACTCCCTAGCTAGCAATCCCACTGCCACCAACTCCACCCACCACATTTTCCCTAGTATTTAGGGCAGTGCTCTGCACTCAGTAAGTGCTCTGTTTATTAACTGATATTTATCTGAATGGCTCTAAAACTTCCAGCAGGCTGCTGGAGAGAATTGAAGGTGGGGTGCATGGAGGAAGGGTTTGGAAGTGTTAGTCCAGGATATTTTCCACCCAGTGTAGTTCATCCATTCATTCAGTCATATTTATTAAGTTCTTGCTGTGTGTAGAGCACTATACTAAGCACTTGGGAAAGTATAATAAAAAAACAGTAGTGACATTCCTTGCTCACAATGAGCTCACAGTCTAGAGAGGGGGGGACAGACATCTGTATAACTAAATCCAGTACTTAGAACTTAGAACAGTACTTGGCACATAATAAGTGATTAACGAATACCATCATTATTATAAATACAATTACAGATGTATATACATAAGTGCTGTGGGGCTGGTTGCGGGGCAGGAAGATCAAAGTGAGCAAGTCGGGACAACGCAGAAGGGAGTGGGAGATGAGGAAAAGTGAGGCTTAATCTGGGAAGGCCTCTTGGAGGAGATGTGCCTTCGATATGGTTTTGAAGAGGCGGGAGAGTATTTGTCTGGCGGATTTGAGGAGGGAGGGCATTGCAGACCAGAGGCAAGATGTGGGCCAGGGGTCAGCGGGGAGACAGGCCCTCCACTACAGGGAGCAATGAAATTTACATGATTTTGGTTCTTCCCTGCCTCTCCCAGAACTCTGATTCATGTTAATTTTCAACAGGATGCGTTTATTTACATCCTAGAAGTTCTCAGAAAAAAAAAAGCCTCAAATAATTTCTAAAACGTTTGAGAATTAATGCATACTTTCAATGTATTAATGGTAAACCAAATTACCAAATGATCTACAAGTAGCTGTTTCTTAATATATAGCCCTGGAGGTTGGGAAGCTAAAAACCTTTCAGCTAGTGGGAAGAAACTTTTGACAAAGAAACATTAGCATCCGAAACCTCCAGTTACAAGGAGGAGAATGTATCTTAAGTATTCCGTGGGTGGAAGTGAGGTTGCTAGCTGGGGATAGTAAGAAAGTGAGAGCAAGGAGGAAGTCATAACTTTTATGCTTCATTTTTCTCATGATGAAACAACTAATAAAGCAGTTAGTTTCATTACCATCAATCAGTGAGGTGAGTTACAGAACCCTCGCCCTTCCCACTGACCCTACCCACATGATTATTATCATTATTATTATTATTATTAAGTGCCAGCGAATCATTTCCGAATCACAGCAACTTCATGGATATACTTGCTCCAGAACGTCCTGTCCTCTGCCATAATCTGCAATCTTTCTAGCGGTTCTTCTGTTATCGGTGTCATGGTCTCTACCCATCTAGCTGCCCAACTGCCTCTTCCACATTTTCCCTGGATTTTTCTGGCATTAGTGTCTTCTCTAGAGAATTAGTCCTCCTGATTGTGTCCAAAATATGCTAATCTAACTCAAGTGACCTTCCAAAGACCACTTTGGTTTAATTTGCTCTAAAATCCATTTGTTTGTTTTTTAGGCAGTCCATGATATTCACAAAAGTCTTTTTCAACACCACATTTCAAAAGAATCAATGTTCTTTCTATCCTGTTTTTTTTTTTCACAGTCCAGCTTTCATATCCATATATTGTCACTGGAAATACCATCGAGTTGACCCAGTTGATATTGTCTTCAAAATGTATCATGGGAGAGATAAGCCCACACCCTTCCAGGTGCCCTGCTACCATCCCCCACCTCTTCTGCTGTTGCTGGTGTACCTTATCATCTAACAGACCTTCTCTGGGGTGAGGGAGAAGATGCAAGTAATAATAATTGTGGTATGTCTGTTAGGTGCTTATTATGTGCCAGGCACTATACTAAGTGCTAGGGTGGTTACAAGCAAATCGGGTTGGACACTCCCTGTCCCCCTTGGGGCTCATAGTCTCAATCCCTATTTTACAGATGAAGTAACTGAGGCACAAAGGACTGAAGTGACTTGCCCAAGGTCACAGAGCAGACAAGTGGTGGAGCTGGGATTAGAACCCATGACCTTCTGACTCCCAGGCCTGTGCTCTATACACTTCAAGGCTTCATCCTGCAACAAGTGCAGGAAAAAAAAATACATTCTGAAGAAAGTATCAGGTGGATAGTGGTTTTGCTTTTCACGGTGCTTCCTCCATGCTTATCCCACCTCATTCCCTCTAGCCGCCTGCTGAAAATTAATCAGTAAATATGTGGCATTTAATAAGTATCATGCTACATGCATGACCTCTCCTCTGGCTGCTCATTTTCAATCTTTCATGGGCTCCTTTTCTCCCTCCCAGCCTCTAATTGTGGAAGTCCCTCATGAATCACTTCTGGGTCCCCTTTTATTTTCTATCTGCACCCACTCCCATGTAGAACTCATTCGTTCCCATGGCTTCAACTACCATCTCTTTTCAGATGATTCCCCCGTCTACATCTCCAGCCCTGACCTCTCTCCTCTCATATTTCCTCTTGCCTTCAGGACATCTGTACTTGGTTATCCCACTGTCTCCTAACTCATAACATGTACAAGTCAGAACTCCTCATTTTCCCACCCAAACCATGTTCTCCCCTGACTTTCCCAACACTATAGACTGCACCACCTTCCTTCCTGTCTCAAAAGCCTATAACCTAACCATAACTACTATCATGTCAATCCAGCATTTATCCTATCCCATTTGATTACTGCATCAGCCTCCTCACTGGGCTTCCGATTCTTCTTACTCCAGTCCATACTTCACTCTGCCTGGATCATTTTTCTATAAAAGCATTCAGTTCATGTTTCCCCACTCTTCAAGAACCTCCAGTGGTTGTCCATTCAGCACTGGCCATGAAAAAGTTTTCCTTTCTTTTGTTATCAGGCTTAATGTTTCCATTCCAGCACCTTGTATTTATTTCATGTCTTACCACCTCCGCTCTCTTTTCTTACATAGTTTTCACTCTGAAAGTTGCTCTCTTCTAGATGGCAGTGTGCTATGATGGTCTATCCTCAGCAACTGCTTTCCAGTTTTCAGCTGGGAAGTAACATTGACAGTGTCTCTTTTTAGTATCTTTAAAAAGTTCCACCTGTTTTAGTTGTGTTAAAGGGAGCATAGCTTCAATTCTAGGAGACTGACCTCATTCCAGGTAACAAAAGAAAAGCGGCAACAATTTTGTCAGTAATTTTGGAACATTTACTACTAATAATAATGATGATGTTTAAGTGGTTACTATGTGCCAAGCACTGTTTTAAGTACTAGGGTGATATAAGATGGACAGAGTCTCTGTCCCACATAGGGCTCGGAGTCTTAATCCCCATTTTAGAGACAAAGGAAATGAAGCCCTCAGAACTTTCATTCATTCAATAGTATTTATTGAGCGCTTACTATGTGCAGAGCACTGTACTTAGCGCTTGGGATGAACAAGTCGGCAACAGATAGAGACAGTCCCTGCCGTTTGACGGGCTTACAGTCTAATCGGGGGAGACGGACAGACAAGAACAATGGCAATAAATAGAGTCAAGGGGAAGAACATCTCATAAAAACAATGGCAACTAAATAGAATCGAGGCGATGTACATTTCATTAACAAAATAAATAGGGTAACGAAAATATATACAGTTGAGCGGACGAGTACAGTGCTGTGGGGATGGGAAGGGAGAGGTGGAGGAGCAGAGGGAAAAGGGGAAAATGAGGGTTTAGCTGCGGAGAGGTAAAGGGGGGATGGCAGAGGGAGTAGAGGGAGAAGAGGAGCTCAGTCTGGGAACGCCTCTTGGAGGAAGTGAGTTTTAAGTAGGGTTTTGAAGAGGGAAAGAGAATCAGTTTGGCAGAGGTGAGGAGGGAGGGCGTTCCAGGACCGCGGGAGGACGTGACCCAGGGGTCGACGGCGGGATAGGCAAGACCGAGGGACGGTGAGGAGGTGGGCGGCAGAGGAGCGGAGCGTGCGGGGTGGGCGGTAGAAAGAGAGAAGGGAGGAGAGGTAGGAAGGGGCAAGGTGATGTAGAGCCTTGAAGCCTAGAGTGAGGAGTTTTTGTTTGTTTGGAGCGGAGGTTGATAGGCAACCACTGGAGTTGTTTAAGAAGGGGAGTGACATGCCCAGATCGTTTCTGCAGGAAGATGAGCCGGGCAGCGGAGTGAAGAATAGACTGGAGCGGGGCGAGAGAGGAGGAAGGGAGGTCAGAGAGAAAGCTGACACAGTAGTCTAGCCGGAATATAACGAGAGCCCGTAACAGTAAGGTAGCCATTTGGGTGGAGAGGAAAGGGCGGATCTTGGTGATATTGTAGAGGTGAAACCGGCAGGTCTTGGTAACGGGTAGGATGTGTGGGATGAATGAGAGAGACGAGTCAAGGATGACACCGAGATTGCGGGCCCGAGAGACGGGAAGGATGGTCGTGCCATCCACGGTGATAGAGAAGTCTGGGAGAGGACCGGGTTTGGGAGGGAAGATGAGGAGCTCAGTCTTGCTCATGTTGAGTTTTAGGTGGCGGGCCGACATCCAGGTGAAGACGTCCTGGAGGCAGGAGGAGATGCGAGCCTGAAGGGAGGGGGAGAGGACAGGGGCGGAACTGAAGTGACTTGCCCAAGGTCATACAGCAGACAAGTGGCAGAGCTAAATCCTCCTTTTGTCACCATTCATTCATTCAATAGTATTTATTGAGCGCTTACCATCCAAACTTCACTCTGATGGCCAGATCATTTTTCTACAGAAATTCTCAGGACACATTTCCCCTCTCTTCAAGAAACTTCAATCATTGTCCATCCAACTCCACATCAAACAAAAAAAAATCCTCACCATTGCCTTTAAGGCACTCAATAACCTTGTCCCCTCCTAACTCACCTCACTACTCTCCTTCTACAACCCAGCCCATACACTTCACTCCTCTAATGCTAACCTTCTGCCTCGATCTTGTCTATCTCACTACTGAATGCTCACCTCTGCCTCTGGCCTGGAATGTCTTCCCCCGTCAAATTCAACTGACAATTACTCCCTCCCATTCAAAGCCTTATTGAGGGCACATCTCCTCCAAGAGGCCTTCCTAGACTAAGTCCCCCTTTCCTCCTCTTCTTCCTCTTCTTTCCTTGTCTCCCACTCTCTTCTGCATCACCCTGACTCGCTCCCTTTATTTATCCCCCCTCCCAGCCCGACAGCACTTGTGTACATATTTGTAATTTATTTATTTTTATTAATATGTTTCCACCCCATCTAGACTATAAGCTCATTGTGGGCAGGGAATGTGTCAGTTTATTGTTGTATTATACTCTCCCAAATGCTTAGTACAGTGCTCTGCACACAAATGCTCAATAAATTTGATTGAATTAATTAGTGGTCACAGATCCTTCTGACTTCCAGGCCCATTCTCTATCCACTAGACCACACTGCTTTGCACTGCATAATCAAAATCACTAATGATTTTAAAATACAGAACTTACAGCACCTGAAACTTACATAAAACTGAAGAAAATAACATACTAGAATGCCATTCATTATTTTCCAGATACAATCACATGATGAACTCTATTGAGCTTTATTGATGAGTTTTATTTTTTAAAAATAAAAATCTGGATTTCCCTCTGAAACAGCTTTAGTTCTCAGCAAGTGTTCAGAGTAAGCGTATCAGATTTTAAGCACTTTTCCTATCTAGAATGTATTGGGTTTTTGTTTTTATTTTGAAAGGATTCGATCATATTCATGGAGCATTGCTTGCCTCCCTACTTCTTTATTCATAGCTTGCTATTTATATCTAAAACTAAGCTCACATCAGTCTCTTTCCCACTATGAGAAGCCAGGAACTCAATTCTGGTTTGGTCCTACATAGCCACTGTACTACTTGTTAGAGAAGTGGGGAAATGCCTCAATTATGTAACTAGTTTGTTCTACCTATGCTAGAATGAATCGTTCACTAACATCTGCAAGAAACTATTAATAGAATTAGAAAAGGGTAAGACAGCTGTCTTTTACTGATCAATACCTGTGACAGCATCACAATCACCTAATATATAAAGGCCTTAATCAGTACTTGAAAGTTTGCCAGTGGAGGGGAAACAGCACATTTTCTCACTGCCCATTTTATGATAGAATCATAAAGCTTATGTATCCCTGATGGTAGTACTTGGCCTACAGGAAATATTTCCTAAAAATCACTTCTAATGGAATTGGGAGCATAGTTCATGATACTTGCTGTTGACTAGTGTGCGAAATATGAACTATGGTGGTGCTTATGACCTCCATCAATCAATTGTATTAATTAAGCATTTACTGTGTGCATAGCTCAGTACTAAGTGCTTAGGAGAGTACAAAACAAAAGATTTGGTATATACATCCCTGCCCCCAAGGTGTTTACAGTCTCAAAGACTACCAACATAATGTCTTGGCATTATTTATTTCCAATTAATCATAAATTAATAACTTTTACTGAATGCCTGCTGTGTGCTGAGCATAATACTAAGCTCTTGATGGTACACGCCACAAGTAAAAGACCTGATTTCTACCCTCAAGAAATGAAAACCCTAATAGGGAGATAGGCAGGCACAGGCCGCTAAACTTACTTGGCAGTTATTTTTTAGGAAGGAAGAAGCAGGAAGAGCAGAAACAAGGATTAAGACTATAAATACTACTATCAAGTACATGTAAGGACAAATGAAGGCTTGACAATTTACACATCTCTTTAATGAATGCCAGATTTTTTTCATAATATACCTTCCCGGCCCTTCAGTGAAGTAAGCAATTGTCTTTCCTTGCTCTGCCCTAATTTTCAGTTTTATGAACCTCCATACTTGCAGTTCCTCTTAAACCATAATCTCACATCCACTCTGCATGGCTTTTTTTTTTAAAACCTTTCTTTGTCATAGCTGTCTCATTCATTCCCTCTTGGGCAGTTCCCTTCAGTCTCTCAGGATTCCAAGGTGGGAAGGTAATAAAATAACTGAGGGTCTAAACAGGAAATAAGACACCCTTTGGTTGCGTATGGAGTTCCTGGCTGTAGCCATTTCCTTTATTGCTTATAGGAATGTCTGAACAAAGCTGACTCTCCACATGATATATGCCTGATCTTTGCTTCTGCCTGAAAAGCCCAGTGTTGCTCCCCGATCTCCTTTGGCCTGGCTGACAGTACCTGGCTTTGGCACAATATAAGCTATCCTCCCACTGACATTTTGCCCAAGTCTTGGTCAGTAACGGTTATTTCCTAGCTGCCTTCGGTGCAGTAATTCTCTCTACAAATTTGCTTGGTGGATACTTGAAATTCTTCTATAACCTTCTGGATGACTAAACTTAGCTTTCTAGAAAGATAATGTGGTAATAAACTCTAGCAATTATTGGGGATATTCGTTGACATTAAACGTCAAAATCTTTTTTATTCTCTAGAAGTAGACTATCAATAATAAAGATAACAAAGGTGGTATTCAAGTGCTCGCTCTATGCCAAGCACTGTACTCAGAGCTGGGTTAGATAGAAGATAATCAAGTAGGACACAGTCCCTGTCTCATGTGGGGCTCACAGTCTAAGGGATAGGAGAACAGTATTTAATGCCCATTTGACAGATGAGGTGTTTCACTGTGGTACACAGAGAAAGCCTCATACAAAGTCACACAGCAGGCAAGTGGCAGAGATGGTGTCAGTATCCAGGTCTTCTGATTCCCAGGCCCATGCTCTTTCCAATAGGCCACACTACTTCTCCAGACAAAGAGAGCAAAAGTAAAATGAAAGGAATTAAAATCCAGTACACACCCAACAGTCAACAATCAAGAACAAGAGAGTAACCATCTAGGGTAGCTGTTCTGTTGAGCTTTTTGAATAGTCACCCAGATCTGGCCACTACTAAACAAGTGTCAGGCCTCTGATCTCTCATTCCTAGACCTTTGCAGTCCACACCACTCTTTTTCTTCTTTTTGTCTTCTTCCAACCTTTCTCAAAGCCAAACTCAGACCCAGAAATGGACAGTTCACAAATGTTTATGGTAGAGGTATTAGTAAAGGTCATAATCCTGCTATGACTGACAACAAATCCTACATATTCTGTCTCCTAATGTGAGCTCTTTCAATCAATCATATTTCCTGTGCTTACTGTGTGCAGAGCACTGTACCAAGAGCATGGAAGGGTACAATATGAGTTGGTAGATACTTTCCCTGGACACAAGGAGTCACTTAAATTTTCTGTGCCTCAGTTACCTCATCTGTAAAATAAGGATTAAGACCATGAGCCAAACGTGGGATTTGGGTGGTGTCCAATCTGATTAGTTTGGATTATCCCAGCACAATGCCTGACAGGGAATGTTTCTGTTATATAGTTATATTGTACTCTCCAAGTGCTTAGTACAGTGCTCTGTACATGGGAAGTGCTCAATAAATACAACTGACTGATTAGTAATCACTCATCAAATACCATAAAAAAAGGATCTTACAGTTTAAAAGTGGAGGCAAGCATTAATATAAATAAATTACAGATATGTACATGAGTTATTATACTCCCCCAAGTGCTTAGTACATTGCTCTGCACACAAGTACTCAATAAATATGATTGATTGCTGTGGGGTTGAGGGTGAGGTAGAGAGGCATATGGAGTAGAGGAAGAGGGTTTAGTTGGGGACAGCCTCTTGCAAAATATGTTATTTTAATAAGGCTTTGAATAGTAATAACAATTATATTTGTTAAATGCTTACTGTGTGCTGAGCACTGTACCAAGTCCTGAGGTGGAACAAGTTAATCAGGTTGGACACATTCCCTGTCCCATGTAGGATTCACAGTCTCAATACCCATTTTACAGATGAGATAAACTGAGGCATGAAACAATTAAGTGAGTTGTCCAAGGACACACAGCAGACAAGTGGCAGAGCTGTGATTTGAAAGTACAGACAGTGATGTTTTACCAGCTGTGAAGGGAAAGAACATTCCAGGCCAGAGGCAGTATGTGGGTGAGGCGTCGGTGATGAGATAAATAAGAATGAGGTACAGTTAGTAGGTTATTAGTGGAGTGGTAATAGGAAATTTGTGAAGGAAAATAGGAAGAGGCAATGAGGATTGAGTTCTTTAAAAAGCCAGTGGTTAGGAGTTTCTGTTTAAATGGGCATGCAGGTCAGCAAGGAAGGTGATATAATCATGGTATGCTTAGATCACCATGACAGCAGTATAGATAAAGAGAAAAGGGCTGATTTTAGCAGTGCTGTGAGAGTCAAACCAACAGGATTTGTTAACAGAATATGTGGGTTGGAACTGAGAGATGTCAAGGATAATTCCAGTGTTATGGACTTGTGAGACAGGGAGGATCTTTCCAGTAGGTTTTAGAAAAGCTGGATAATGGTCAAGCTGAAAGAAATGGGGTGCAAGTGGAATGGACCTTTTTGCTGCCCTTCAAGGAAATTTTAGGATTCACTTAGCCTTTCTTGATATTTACCTTTGAACATGCCCAAGTCTCCCCCATTCTGAAAAAAAAAAAAAAACCTCTCTTGACCTCACTGCCCTCTCCAGTTAACACCCCATGTCCCTTCTATCCTTCCTTTCCAAACTCCTAGAGCAAATCATCTACACTCACTGCCTTGAAATCTTAAACTCCAACCCTCTCTTGGACCCTCTCCAGTCTGGCTTCCATCACCTTCACTGCACCTCCACTGCCCTCTCAAAGGTCACTGTTGACTTTCTTCTTGCCAAATCCAATGGCTCCTACTCTAATCCAATCCTTCTTGACTTCTCAGCTACCTCTGACACTGATGACCATCCCTTTCTCCTCTTCACGTTATCCAATTTTAGCTTCAAGGATCCTGTCCTCTCCTTGTTCTCCTCATCTCTCTGGCTGTTCATTCTCAGTCTCCTCCATGGGCTTCTCCTCCCCCTCCCATCCACTAACTGTAGGGGTTTCTCAAGGGTCAGTTCTTGGCCCTCACTCCCTTGGTGAACTCGTTCGTTCCCACAGCTTCAACTATCTCTATGTAGATGACACCCAGATCTATATCTCCTCCTTTGCTCTCTCTCCCTCCCTCCAGACTCATTTCTCCTCCTGCCTTCAGGACATCTCCACCTGGATACCCGTCCACCACCTAAAGCTCAACATTTCTTAGCTCCTTATCTTCCCTCCTAAACCCTGTCCTCTCCCTGACTTTTCTGTCACTGTGGACAGCACTACCAACCTTCACATCTCACAAGCCCGCAACCCTGGTGCCATCCTCAACTCCACTTTCTCATTCACCACACATATCCAATCCATCACCAAAACCAGCCAGTCTTACGTTCACAACATCGCCAAAGTCCACTCTTTCCTCTCCATCCAAACTGCTACCTTGTTGGTACAAGCTCTCATAATATCCCAAGTGTATTATTGCATCAGCCTCCTTTCTGATTTCCCATCCTCCTGTCTCTCCTGGCTTCAGTCTATACTTCACTCCGCTGCCCAGATTATCTTACTTCAGAAACACTCTGAGTATGTCACTCCCCTCCTCAAAAGTCTCCAGTGGTTACCTATCAACCTTCACATGAAGCAAAAACTCCTCACTCTTGGCTTCAAAGCTCTCCATCACCTTGCCCCCTCCTACCTCACCTCCCTTCTCTTCTTCTACAGTCCATCCCGTACACTCTGCTCCTCTGCCACTAACTTCCTTCCTGTGCCTCATTCTCATCTGTCCTACCATCAACCCCTGGTCCACATCCTACTTCTGACCTGGAATGCCTTTTCTCCTCACATCCACCAAACTAGCTCTCTTCCTCCCTTCAAAGCCCTACTGAGTGCTCACCTCCTCCAGGAGGCCTTCCCAGACTGAGCCTTCCCTTTTCCTCTGTTCCTCTTCCCCTCCCCATCGCCCCTACTTCCTCCCTTTGTTCTAACCCCTTCCTCGCCCCACAGCACTTGTGTATATTTGTACACATTTATTCTATTTTTTTAATGATGTGTATATATCTATATTCTGCTTATCTATTTTGATGATACTGATGCCGGTCTACTTGTTTTGTTTTGTTGTCTGTCTCCCCATTCTAGACTGTGAGCCCATTTTTGGGTAGGGATTGTCTCTATCTGTTGCCAAATTGTACTTTCCAAGCATTTAGTACAGTGTTCTGGACACAGTAAGTGCTCAATAAATATGACTGAGTGAATTAATGAATGACTAAAATTCACAGAGCAAACTACAGGAAGTGAGACCCATATGACAACTTGGAAGAGTAAACTCTTTCAAAAGCAACTTAGGTCTTTTTCGTGTATAGCATAATCAAACATGTTAGGATATACTCACCAACACATTTAATTGTTCTGAAGAAAGATATGTTGACAAGAGAGAGGAGCCCCAGGGCCTCGATCTGATTGATGATAAATGGATTTTCTTGTAAGGACAGCCCTAGGATGATGTTAAGCACTTAGTACAGTGTTCTGCAGACAGTGAGCGCTCAATAAATATGGTTGAATGAATGACACTATAAAATAGATGACCCAGAAGGCTAACTGGCCATTTAAAATGATGGGAGCAAGAGCAGTCTATAAGACCTGGAATAGATGTCTTTTCTCAGACTCTTAAGGTGTTTTGCAGCAGGAAAATGACTGTTCACTTATGAATGATGAATGACGTTCTGAGAAGCCCAATTCTAAATTTAGAGGACTTCTTTGAAAGGAATGTGTTTTTTTCAGTTGACAATATTCAACAGACTCAGGAGAAGTGATAGAGTAAGAAAAGGTCTGTGAGTCACATGAGAAAAAAAAAGTTATTTTTCATGTCCTAAGGAGACTTGTTTTACAGCATTGGTAGTGATAATAGGAATGGCATTTATTTTGGATCTTGAGAAATAAAAGTGAATAGAAATAGAACAAGGAGCTGTTATCAGTGAGCTTACATGGTAATGAGGGGAAGCAAACATAAAATAATTTACAGAGTAATCAAAATAAAAATGTGCTTTCATTGGTCTTGGTAGAAAGATGGGTAGGGTTGCCCATCATAATAAAGAATGATGCTCTCCTCACTTAACCTATCTGCTCTCTTCAACTACTACTCCCCACCTTGATCTATTACTGACAACCACATCCACCTCTATCCTCTGACTCATATTGTCCCCCCCACCCCTGAACTCCTCTCCCCTCCTGTTCTCAAACCACAGCTCTCCCCAGCTTCTGAGTCTTTCTAAAATTATACCTACTCTAGCAGATCTTCCTTTCTTAATCCCCACCATCCAAAATAGTTCAATCTCACCAGCCATTTATACCTCTCATGTATTTTATTTACACCCAACCTCAACTTTGTGTGAGTATATAAGCAAAAAAAAAAATTCTTATTACATTGACTTGAATTTATCTAGTTAATACTTGTGGTATTTAAGTGCTTACTCTGTTCCAAATGTTTTACTAAACACTGAGGCAGATACCAGACGGTCAGTTCAGACTCAGTCCCTATTCGGCATGAAGCTCATGGTCAAAGGAGACAAGAGAAGGAGTAGTTTATGCATGCATGTACTTTATACCCATTTTACAGATGAGAAAATTGAGGCATGGAGAAGTTATGTGACTTTGCCAAGGTCATACAACAGAGAAGTTTCTGAGCCAGGATTAGAACTTGAGTCTCCAGAATAATTTTGGTATTTGTTAAGCTCTTACTATTTTCAAGGCCTTGTAATTCATCTATTCATTCAGTCATAATTATTGAGCTCTTACTATGTGCAGAGCACAATACTAAACACTTGGAATGTACAATTCGGCAACAGATAGAGACAATCTCTGCCCAACAACAGGTTCACAGTCTAAACGGGGGAGACCGACAGCAAAACAAGACAAAACAATAGTCTGGTGTCAATATTGTCAAGGTAAATAGAATCATAGATATACACACATCATTAACAAAATATATAGAGTAATGAATAATATGTGCAAATATCCACAAGTGCTGTGGGCAGGAGAAGGGGGAATGGGGAGGGGAGGGAGCAGAGGGAAAGGGAGGGCTCAGTCCAGGAAGGCCTCCTGGAGGAGGTGAACTCTCATTAGGGCTTTGAAGAGGGGAAGAGAGTTGGTTTGGCAGATGTGAGGAGGGAGGGCATTCCAGGACAGTGGTACGATGTGGGCCACGGGTCGATGGTGGGACAGGCGAGAATGAGGTGAGGAGGTGAGCGGCATAGGAGTGGAGTGTATGGGGTGGGCTGTAGGAGGAGAGAAGGGAGGTGAGGTAGGAGGGGGCAAGGTGATGGAGAGCTTTGAAGCCAAGAATGAGGAGTTTTTGTTTCATGCGAAGGTTGATAGGCAACCACTGGAGGTTTTTGAGGAGGGGAGTGACATGCCCAGAACCTTTCTGTAGGAAGATGATCCGGGCAGCGGAATGAAGAACAGACTGGAGTGGGGAGAGACAGAAGGAAGGGAGATCTGAGAGGAGGCTGACACAATAATCCAGTCGGGATATTATGAGAGCTTGTACCAGCAAGGTAGCAGTTTGGATGGAGAGGAAAGGGCAGATCTTGGCGATATTGTGAAGGCAAAACCAGCAGGTGTTGGTGACGGATTGGATGTGTGGGGTGAATGAGAGAGCAGAGTCGAGGATGACACCAAGGTTGCGGGCCTGTGAGATGGAAAAGATGGTAGTGCCGTCCACAGTGACAGAGAAGTCAGGGAGAGGACAAGGTTTGGGAGGGAAGATTAAGGAGCTCAGTCTTGGATATGTTGAGTTCTAGGTGGTGCACAGACATCCAGGTGGAGATGTCCTGAAGGCAGGAGGGGAAATGAGCCTGGGGCCGGGGGCTGGGGAGGGAACAGGGGAGGAGATGTAGATTTGGATGTCATCTGCGTAGAGATGATAGTTGAAGCTGTGGAAGCAAATGAGTTCTCCAAAGGAGTGAGTATATATAGATGGAGAACAGAATAGGGCCAAGAACTGACCCTTGAGGAACCCCTACAGTTAGTGGATGGGAGGGGGAGGAGAAGCCCGTGAAGGAGACCAAGAATGAATGGCCAGAAAGATAAGAGGAGAACCAGGAGAGGACGGAGTCCATGAAGCCAAGGTGAGATGAGGTGAGGAAAAGGGGATGGTCGAGGAGGATTAGGAGAGAGAAGGAGCCATTGGATTTGGAAGGAGGTCATTGGTGACCTTTGAGAGGGCATTTTCAGTGGAGTGGAGGGGATGGAAGCCAGATTGGAGGGGGTCCAGGAGAGAGTTGAAGTTGAGGAATTCAAGGTAGCGAGTGTAGATGACTCATTCTAGGAGTTTGGAAAGGAAGGGTAGGAGGGAGATAGGATGATAATTGGAAGGGGAGTGGGGTCAAGACAGGGTTTTTTTGGATGGGAGACATAGGCATGTGTGAAGGCAGAGGGGAAGAAGCCGTGGGAGAGTGAGTGGTTAAAGATAGAAGTTAAGGAGGTGAAGAGGGAAGGGGCGATAGTTTTTATAAGATGAGTGGGAATGGGGCCCGAAGCACAGGTGGAAGGGGTGGCCCTTGCGAGGAGGGAGGAGATCTCCTCTGAGGATACTGCAGGGAAGGATGGGAATGTAGGGGAGAGGTTTGGGAGTGGGGAGAGGATGGAGAAGGGGGAGGGGTGACTGTAATAAGCTCTGGGGTGGATACAAGCAAATTGGGTTGGACCCAGTCCTTGTCCTATATAATAATAACAATAATGGTATACGTTAAGAGCTTACTACGTGCCAAGCACTGTTCTAAACTCTAGAGTATATGCAAGATAATTAGGTTATCCCACGTGAGGCTCACATTCTTAATCTCTATTTTACAGATGAGGTAACTGAAGCACAAAGAAGTGACATGACTAACCCAAGGTCACGCAGCAAACAAGAAGCAAAAATGGGATTGTAACTCAGGTCCTTTTAGTAATAATAATACTGTTGGTATTAGTTAAGCACTTACTATGTGCAGATCACTGTTCTAAGTGCTGGGGTAGATACAGGGTAATCAGGTTGTCCCACATGAGGCTCACAGTCTTAATCCCCATTTTACAGATGAGGTTATTGAAGCACAGAGAAGTTAAGTGACTTGCCCACAGTCACACAACTGACAAGTGGCAGAACAGGGATTTGAACCCAAGACCTATGACTCCCAAACCCATGCTCTTTCCACTGAGCCACGCTGCTTCTGATCTCAGGCCAATGCTCTATCCACTAGACCATGTTGTTAGAGGTAAGTACTTTTATGCCCATCTCCACATATTGGACTGAAAGCTATTTGAGGGCTGGAGATGGACAAAAATATTCATGTCTAGAGAAGCTGCCTAGTGGAAAGAGCACCAGATTGGAAATGCATCTTATTGGAAATGTGTTGAACTTTTCCTAATACTTAGTACAGTGCAGTACACCAAGTGAGAGCTTAATAAGACGAACTGCTACTACTGATAGAATCTGCTACACTGGTCAAAGAGAAGATTATTCATGATGATGGAGAGAGCAAGAGTGTCAGTGAAGTGAACAGAGGTCATGAGGAGGGAGGACATTCCAGGACAGCGATAGGATGTGGGCCAGGGGTCGACGGCGAGACAGGCGTGAACGGGGGACAGTGAGGAGGGGAGCGGCAGAGGAGCGGAGCATATGGGGTAGGCAGTAGAAAGAGAGGAGAGGTGAGGTAGAAGGGGACAAGGTGATGGAAAGCTTTAAAGTCAAGAGTGAGGAGTTTTTGTTTCATTGAGGGTCAAGAAGGTAGCTGGAGGAGAGGAAATGAAGGTAGCAGGTATAAACAACCCATTTGAAGAGTTGAACATACTTGGAATGAGAGAGTGGGGGAAGTAAGTGTAACGGGTTTACGGAAACGTTTTTAGGTTCAGAGGGCATATTTGAAGATTAAGGTGAGTAAAGATGGTATCAAGAAGGAAAAAGAAAGACTATGCATATTTTAAGAAGTTGCTTTCAAATGTTCTCATGTCTCCCATATCCTAAAACAACCCTTCCTTGACTCCACAGCTCCCTCCAGTTTTCACCCCATCTCCCTCCTACCATTCCTGCCCCATTCATCCTCCATATCCAAACTACATTCTCCTATGCGCAAATGGACGCACTCGATACCATCTGCTCTATGGAAGTGAACTAACTCCCTTGAGGCTGTGAATCTGGGAATGAAGAGGTGAGTTTAGGGAGTCAAAATGAGGCCTGATGACTCAACAAATTGAAGGTGTGGAGAGATGACATGTCTAACAGGAAGAATCATTTTTTGGGGTTGTAGGAGTCTGGGAGACAAGGCAGACAAGAAAATTGTGGTCGGAGTACTAGATTTCCAAAGTGATCATGATTAAAATGTGGTAGTGACTAGTGATGATGAGACCTAGTGTATGTCCTTTTGGGCCATTGGATGAGGTGGGGTAGGATTAGATAAATGAGACTGAGTGGGCAGCAGGGGGAATCATCAGGAACCTTAATGTGGATGTATGGGGATTAAATTGCACTCCATCTTTCTTAAACCGTGGATCCCAGTTGTCCAGTATGACTATCTTGTATCTGCTCAATGCTCCTATGAATCAATGCCTTATCGTGGCAGGAGAGTTTGCATATGCTAATGAATCTTAGAGCTATGCCACTAAGAGAGATTCTCTCATCAGGGTTACCCATAATAGAAAGGTCTGAGCCGAAGCATCAGACAAAGCTGATTCATCTGTGCTGGGCAGCAGCGGCATGGGAAAGAGTCAAAGGCTGAAGATCAAAATGTTGATCAAAGACAACGGCAGAGACTTAAATTTTTACTGTGCAGAAGAAGGCAATGGTAAACCATTCCTATTATTTTTTTACCAAGAAAACTGTGGATATACATACCAGAATGACTACAGATATGACAGAAGGTAGGACGTCCTGGAGAAAATATGGTTATTGAGATGCTATGGATCAGAAGTGACTCAACGGCATTTGATATGTTACTCAGTACTTAGTTCAGTGCTTGGGACATAGTAAACATTTAATTAATACTGTTTAAAAAAAAAGACAATTTCCCTTTATGAAGGGTGGCCATAAAGGCAATAACATCTTAATGATAATAGTGATATTTAAGTGTTTATTTTGTACCAAGAGCTGTACTAAGCATGAGATAGGTACAAGATTTTGTGTTTATTTCTTATTCACCATATTTATTGAGCATTTACTGTATGCAAAGCACTGTACTAAATGCTTGGGAGAGTAAAACATAGAAATAAAGAGTCACATTCCCTGCCCACAGTGAGCTTACAGTCTAAAGATGATCAGGTTGGACACAGTTCCTGTCCCACATAGGGTTCACCATTCTCACTTCTCAATACCATGGTTTAATTTCCAGAAAAGGAGGTGGGGCCAAAGGGGCAGCAGAAGATGGCAACTCATAACTGTAGGAAACGATAGAGCAGGATTGCCTAGTGGAAAGATCATGATCTGGGGAGTCAGAAGACATGGGTTCTAATCCTGGCTCAGCCACCTGTCTGCTATGTAACCATGGGCAAGTCAGTAATAATGATAATAATAATGAGGGTATTTGTTAAGCATTTACTATGTGCCAAGTACTGTTTTAAGCACTGGGATAGAGATAAGGTTATCAGGTTGTCCCACCTAGGGCTCACAGTTTTAATCCCCATTTTACAAGTGAGGTAACTGAGGTATAGAGAAGTTAAGTGACATGCCCAAAGTCACACAGCTGACAAGTGGCAGAGGTGGGGTTAGAACCCATGTCCTCTGACTTCCAAGCCCGGGCTCTTTCTACTAAGCCTCCATGCCTCAGTTCCATACCTGTTCTCCCTCTTACTTGAAATGTGAGTCCCATGTGAAACCTGATTATTTTGTGTCTATCCCAGCAATTAGAAAACTTCTGGTCACATAGTAAGCACTTTACAAATACCATTATTATTATTGTTTTTATTTTTTTTTTAAGGTAGAGGACAGGGCATTATCACCAAAGGGGAGGTCTGAAGTGTAGACCAACTATACCTCTTTCCTCTTGAGTTGGAGAAGATAAGGCCCCCTTGGGAAATCTTGAAAGGAAGATTTCAAGATAGGTCTTGAATCATTTGATCATCTGATAGGTCAGATCTCAGTAATGATAATGAGCACTGACTGGGTTTAGGAGAGATCAGGGGTGAAGATAAATTTGTCCATGAATGAGCAGGAGTTCTACAGGATGCATTGTGGTGGGGAAGTGAGTTGGGGAGCAGGGATAAAATAGGGGTAGAATAGGTGATGAGGGTAGGGAGCGAGCATGGGCGTAGGAGTCGGAAGGACCTGCGTTCTAATTCCAGCTTGACACTTTTTGGCTATGTGACCTTGGGCAAGTCATTTCACTTCTCTGTGCATCAGTTATCTCTTAAATAAAATAGGGGTAAGAAAGTGAGCCCCATGTGGGATATAATAATAATAATGTTGGTATTTGTTAAGCGCTTACTATGTGCAGAGCACTGTTCTAAGTGCTAGGGGAGATCCAGGGTCATCAGATTGTCCCACATGAGGCTCACAGTTAATCCCCATTTTACAGATGAGGGAACTGAGGCCCAGAGAAGTGAAGTGATTTGCCCACAGTCACCCAGCTGACAGGTGGCAGGGCTAGGATTCGAACCCATGACCTCTGACTCCCAAGCCCGGGCTCTCGCCACTGAGCCACGCTGCTTCTCTGTGGACTCTATAGATATGGATATCTATCTCTATCTCTATGGATATGGACTGCATCCAACCTGATCAGCATGTATCCACTCTAGGGCTTAGTACAGTGCCTGGGACATAGAAAGTAATCAAAAATACTGAAAACAATTTCTAATCCTGTCTATGCTACTTATCTGTGTGGGAGATAGGAGCGAGCTCATGAGGTAGGTTGCTGGGGATAGTCATAAGGGAGGAGAACAGCACTTGGGAAAGGATAGTGGACTGCCCTAGTTGTACAGATGCATGTTTGTCTTTCCTGAAATAGTGTAAACTCCTTGTGGGGAGAGAATGTGTCACTTCTTTATGCTTTGTTTCCCAAGCATCAAGTACAGTGTACCACACTATTAGTCCTTAATAAATACTGCTGCTGCTAATACTACAAATGTCTGCCTCACCTTGGCATAATGGATAGAGCACTTGCCTGGGAGTCAGAAGGTCATGGCTTCTTATCCCAGCTCTGCCACTTGTCTGCTGGGTGGCCTTGGGCAAGTCACTTCACTTCTCTGGGCCTCAGTTACCTCATCTGTAAAATGGGGATGAAGACTGTGAGCCCTATGTGGGATAGGGTCTGTGTCCAACCCGATTTGCTTGTATCCAACCCACTGCTTAGTACAGTGCCTGGCACATAGTAAGCACTTAACTAATACCATTATTATTATTAGAAGCAGCGTGGCTCAGTGGAAAGAGCCCGGGCTTTGGAGTCAGAGGTCATGGGTTTGAATCCCAACTCTGCCACTTGTCCGCTGTGTGACCATGGGCAAGTCACTTAACTTCTCTGTGCCTCAGTTACCTCAACGGTAAAATGGGGATTAAGACTGTGAGCCTCACGTGGGACAACCTGATTACCCTGTATCTACCCCAGTGCTTAGAACGGTGCTCTGATATAGTAAGCGCTTAACAAATACCAACATTATTATTATTAGTGTTATTATTACTAATTCTACTGTACTCTGTGCTGAATGGTGTTCTACACCTTGTAGACTCTCAATAAATGCTTTTGAGTGATTTGAAAAATTTCACATGCATGATTCAAACACTTTGTGCTAGTAATAATGATTATTGATGTTTGTTAAGCTCCTTTTATGTATGAAGTGCCATATTAAGTGCAGGGGTAGATTTAAGATAGTCACTTGGACACAGTGCCTGTCAGACACGGGTTCACCGTTTAAGTAGGAGGGAGAACAGGGAAACAGAATGGCCCAGTGGAAAGAGCACAAGCTTGGAAGTCAGGAGCTGGGTTTTTTTGTTGGTTAGTTTTTACTTTTTTTCTTTATGGTATTTGCTAAGCACTTACTACATGCCAGGTTTTTTACTAATCGATAGGGCAGGTACAAAGTAATCTGGTTAGAAACAGTCCCTGTCCCACATGGGGCTCACAGTCTTAATCCCCAGTTTACAGATTAGGTAACTGAGTCATAGAGGAGTTAAACTCATAGAGGAGTTAAATGACTTGCCCAAGATCACACACAGATAAGTAGCAGAGGCAGGATTAGAAAATTTTTTTTAGTACTTTTGAGTGCTTACTATGTCCCCGGGGAACTTACAATGTCCTGGAGTAGATATATGCTGATCAGGTTGGACATAGTGCATATCCCACATTGGACTTACTTTCCTTATCAGCATTTTATATAAGAGGTAACTGAGGCACAGAGAAGTGAAATGACTTGCTCGAGATCACATAGCAGAAAAATGTCAAGCTGGAATTAGAACCCTAGGCCTTCTAACTCCCAGGCCCATGCCCCGTCTATTAGGTCTTGCCATTTCCTGGGTTTTAATCCTGGCTCCACCGCTTGTCTGCTGTGTGACCTTGGGCAAGTCACTTAACTTCTCTCTGATTAAGTTACCTCATCTGTAAAATGGGAATTAAGTATTAATCCCTTCAATTTAGACTGTGAGCACCATGTGGCATAGGGAATGTATCCAACATAATTATCTTGTATCTACCCCAACACTCAGTACAGTGCCCGGCAAATAGCAAGCCCTTAATACCCAAACAGCAAAAATACTAACAACAAAAAAGGTATAGAATTCCCTTTTTTAGTTGAGGAAACTGAAGCCCAGAGAAATTAAATGACTTTTCCCAAGGGCATATAGCAACCTAGTGATGGATCCAGGAATAGAACACAGGTCAACATCAGGCGCATGTTCCATGCCCACACAAGAAACATTAACGAATGAATGGCTAAGGTGTGTTTCTACTTAACTTTGTAAGATACCTAATTAGATCCTGTGGGGAAGTACTAAGGTTGGGTTCAGGTCAGTGTTATGGTGGAATCCTGTTCAACTCTGGTGCAGATCTGTTCCATCTTGAGTGGCTATACAGCATCTGGAGAATTGTCTAGACTTTTCCCACTCACTATTCAGTTCAATTCAATACAGTTATATTAAGTGCTTGCTTTGTGCAGAGCACTGTACTAAGCACTTGGAAAGTACAGTTCAACAACAAATAGACAATCCCATCCCACAATAGGCTCATAGTCTAGAAGGGGGAGACAGACATCAAAACAAGTTAACAGACATCAACAGCATCAATATAAATAATTAAATTATAGATATATACACATCAATAAAATAAATAGAATTATAAAAATGTGCATATATATATATATATATATATATATATATATATATATATATACATACAAGTGCTGAGGGGTGGGAGAGGGGGTAGAGCAGAGGGAGGGAGTGGAGGCAGTAGGGACTCCTACCTTCCACCCTGTCCATTCCCTAGCCCCTGGGAATTCTGGGACCTGTATGCTAATGTACCACCTTCTTCACACTGGAGAAGCAGTGTGGCTCAGTGGAAAGAGCACGGACTTTGGAGTCAGGGCTCATGAGTTCGAATCCCAGCTCTGTCACTTGTCGGCTGTGTGACTGTGGGCAAGTCACTTAACTTCTCTGTGCCTCAGTTCCCTCATCTGTAAAATGGGGATTAAGACTGTGAGACCCACGTGGGACAACCTGATTCCCCTATGTCTACCCCAGCGCTTAGAACAGTGCTCGGCACATAGTAAGCGCTTAACAAATACCAACATTATTATTATTATTATTATTATTATTCAGACCTTTAAGGATAAGATCTAATCTTTCCATGTGTGATGTAAGACACCACTTAAAACTGTAAGAATGTCCTGCCCCAAGTCAAATTGATGAATCTGTTAAGATCTCTGAGTAGCCATAATCCTGGCAGTATGGTGGTGTACCAAGATGATATAAGTTCATAACATATTGATGACAGTCCTTCGGTCTGACCTATTCCTCAGTGATTAGTAAAGAATATTCATTATGAAATATTTGAGTGCCTACTGTGAAGAGCACTGGACCATTTACAATGGAGGATAAATGAGGACAGATCTCCGGGCCTTCCAGAAACTGGCAATCAAAGAATAGGGGAGGGAGGAAGTAAGCAAAGGACAATGAAGGCACAACAATAGATTGGATGCTAAAACCAGAAAAGTCATTTCTTACAAGACACACAATAGAACAGCTGGTATGTTACAAATAGGTGAGCCATTTTCAGTCTTCTGATCACTGTGGCAAGTCAGAGTCGAACGGGCAATCCAGTCCAGCCACAGACAGATTTGCTATGGTTTATGTAGCACCTGACAAAATGACAGTTTAATATTGTCATGAAAATATTCGTAGGATATTGCATTTCACATTTGAATTAGTATGAGTTCTGGTTTTTTTTTTTTAAGTGCAATAAAAAAAGACTACCTACCTAAGGACATCTCTTTAGGGTATACCTTGTAAAATTTTTACTTATAATAATAATAAAAATAGAGGTATCTGTTAAGTATGTACTAAACAGCGAGGTAGAAGATAATCAGGTTGGACACAGTTTCTGTCCCACATGGGGTTCACTGTCTAAGTTGGAGGGAGAACAGTAATTGGATCCCCATTTTTCAGATGAGGAAACCAAGGCCCAGAGAAGCTCAGTGATTTGCCTAAGGTCACACTGCAGGCAAGTGTCAGAGCCAGGATTAGAACACAGGTCTAATTGAACTCTCTGGCCTGTGCTCTTTCCACTCTGCATGCTACTTCATGAATCAATCAGTGGAATTCATTGAGCATTAAAAAAAAAACTATTTGAATAAATAAGGAAATATTATCAATTAAAACAATGCTCTAGTTTAAGGCTTGGAAGCATAAAGCTGTTTAAATTTGACTTCTGAAGAACCAATTACAGGGGGCACACATGAAGTCTGTGTTTCTAGTCTCATTCCAAAAACAACTGGAGGTCAAGTTGTGTGAGAAGCCCCATGATGAGTTAAATGATAAGGACCCAAATAGCCTGGGGCACAGAGTATGGAGTGCTTCTTTTCCTCTTGGAACAAATTACCCTTCCCAGATTCAATCCTCAATGGGGGTAAACATAGATTGGTTTTCTATTTAGATCTAATGTTGTGTAAGCTACCCCACCTGTGTTCTGTGCCCTTCTGGAACATGTGAGCCCTGCAGGAAACCAATTGACCACTTTCAATGCTGTCTGTATCTGGACTAGCGTGGATTAGAAACCAAGCTCAGTAAGTACAATTAATTGAGTGTACACTATGCGCAGAACACTGCAATTAAAGGCTTGGGATAATAAAAAAAATCATTACAAGAATATTGGGATAACAAAAAGAGTAATAATAATAATGATATGTGTTAAGCACTTTACTATGTGCCAAGCACTGTTATAAATACTGGTGAAGATACAAGGCAATCAGGTTGTCCCACATGGGGCTCACAGTCTTAATCTCCATTTTACAGATGATAACTGAGGCACAGAGAAGTTAAGTGGCTTGCCCAAGGTCACACAGAAGACAAGTGGCGGAACTGATTAGAAACCATGACTTCCTGACTCCCAAGCCTGTGATCTTTCCTCTAAGCCATGCTGCCGGTAGAGTAGATATGATTTCTACTCACAGATTTACAGACTAGAGAGGAGATCACTGAACATGGATGATATAACTAAAGATGAGTTGTTTAAAAAAAAATTAAGACCAAAAAGTGAAGTTTTGCTGAATTCTGAAGTCAGACAAATCTCAAAATTACATTACTCCACTAAGTAAGCAAATCTTTGAACAGAATGAAGTGTCATTTATTTAATTTTATTTATTATACCTTATGCACACAATTACACTACCAACTCTCTGTTCTGTTCAAAGATTTGCTTACTTAGATGAAGGATAAAATTTGGGGATTTGTATGATTTTTTATCTACATACACTCCACCCACACACAAACACACACTTTTCACCAGGGGCAAGGACAGATTTGAGTAAGCCCTCCCTCCCTGTTTAGCATCTTTAGGGGAAAAAAATGATTTGCTGCAAGCACAGTCACAATTTCACCCTTTCCCTCATCATCCTGCTCTACGTTTACTTTCTAGGAGCTCCCAAAGACACTGTCTGCTGGGGAGCAGAAGATGGCTAGGGAACAGGGGAAAATATCAGTGCCTTCCTCCATCAAACCCGATGCTGTCCCTGCTCCACAGTCTATCAGTCGATCAATTAATGGCATTTGAGCACTTAATATGTGTAGATCAGTATACTGAGCACTTGGGAGAGTATAATAGTGTTGGTAGACATGATCCCTACCCACAAGGATCTTACAGTGTAGTCGGGGTGGGCAGACTGACATTAAAAATAATTACAGGTAGGGAAAGCAACAGGGTATAAGGCTATGTATTTGATGATGGTGTAGATATACATGGGGCTCACAGTTTAAGTAAGAGGTAGTAGGGTTTAATCCCCAATTTACAGCTGAGAAAACTGAAGCACAGAGAAGTAAAGTGATTTACCTGAGATCACATTGCGGGAAAGTGGCTGAGTTGGGATTAGAATCTGGGTATTCTGACTCCCAGGTCCACACTCTTTCTATAAGACCCACTGTTTGATGGGAGGAAAGCGGTCAGAAGTGGAGTGAAGGGATACTGAGCACTCTGCTCTGGGACTAAGAGGAGGGCCAGGTGTACCCTTGCCAGATGAAAGTGGACCACCAACTCACATTTAGAGGGAGAGATGTGAATGGGTTCCAGCTTGATTTCTAAAAATTGATTGGAGGAAATTATTTCAAGATTCACTTTGTCAGGATAGTTGAAGGGGATGCGGTGGTGGCTGCAAAACAGTAGGAGATTTCCCCAGAACATTTTTAGGACAGCTGACTAATTATGCCAGGCATGAGAGCTTTTCCATTCTCAAGAAGTTTAAGTAGTCAAAGATTTCCTCAAACCTCCACATCAGGGATGCATTATCTGCAGCATGACATGTCAAGGCATTCTCTCACACACACACACACATACACAAATATATATGAGATGTTCTGCATCCTGATCAACCCCTTATAAAAGGACTGTGTCCAATTTGGGATTGCCACACTTTAGGAAGGATATGGAAAAATTGAAGAGAGTCCAAACAGGTGACAAAAGTGATTAAAGACCTGGAGAGTTGACAGTGAGAGGGAAGGATAATGGGATTTAGGAAGGAAAACTTAATTATTGATTTCAAGTACAGGTTCTTTGTATGTTCTTCCTTGCCTGTGTCTTTCCTTCTGCCTAGAACTCCCTTTCCCTTCATATTTGACAGACACCACTCTTAAAACTCACCTCCTCCAAGAGGCGTTCCCAGACTGAGCTCCTCTTCTCCCTCTACTCCCTCTGCCATCCCCCCTTTACCTCTCCGCAGCTAAACCCTCATTTTCCCCTTTTCCCCCTGCTCCTCCACCTCTCCCTTCCCATCCCCACAGCACTGTACTTGTCCGCTCAACTGTATATATTTTCGTTACCCTATTTATTTTGTTAATGAATTGTACATCGCCTTGATTCTATTTAGTTGCCATTGTTTTTACGAGATGTTCTTCCCCTTGACTCTGTTTATTGCCATTGTTCTTGTCTGTCCGTCTCCCCCGATTAGACTGTAAGCCCGTCAAATGGCAGGGACTGTCTCTATCTGTTGCCGACTTGTTCATCCCAAGCGCTTAGTACAGTGCTCTGCACATAGTAAGCGCTCAATAAATACTATTGAATGAATGAATGAACTCTTTCTACTTTCAAGGTCCTAATAAAATCCTATCTCCTCCAAGAAGCCATCCCTGACTAACCTCTTATTTCTCCTCCCTTATGCCCACCTGTGCACTTAGGTCAGTACCCCCTATCATTCAATCAGTATATTTATTGAGCATTTTCTATGTGCAGAGCACTCTACTAAGCATTTGGAAAAATACAATGCAAACAAGTTGACAGACATGTTCCCTGCCTACAGTGAGTTTTACAATATGGGGAAAGTTTGATACTCACTCCACTCCAACTGATATCTATGTTGCCTTCTGAGAAGCAGTATGATGTAATGGACAGAGCATGGGCCTGGGAGAAAGAAGGACCTGGGTTATAATTCCAGCTCTTGATCTCATCATCTCTAACCACTTCACAATCTCTATACTCACCAACTCTGAAATCCCTCTATATGACCACAACCTCTTCTCTTGCCTCCTCTCCCACATACCTCCTCCCTGTAAATTTGTACTCTTTCCCCACAGAGACCTCCGATCCCTGGACCCCATCCGATTTTCTCAACTCATCATGACCCACTTAGCCTCCATATCCAAATTACCCTCCCTTGATGACCAAATAGACATTTTCAATACCACTGTCACTACTGAACTCAACTCACTCACTCCCTTATCTCTTCATCAATCTCATACTATGAACCCACAGCCCTGGATCATCTGCACAGTCCACCTCCTTCACTCTGGTATTCAAGCCACAGAATGCTGCTGGTGGAAGTATAAATATAAGGCTGATTTTTTTCACTTCAAGTTTATCCTTGTATGCTTTAACTCTGCCCTCTCCTCTGTTCAGCAAAACTATTTCTCCACCCTTAATAATAATGTTGGTATTTGTTAAGTGCTTACTATGCGCAGAGCACTGTTCTAAATGCTGGGTAGATACAGGGTCATCAGGTTGCCCCATGTAAGGCTCATAGTTAATCCCCATTTTACAGATGAGGTAACTGAGGCCCAGAGAAGTGAAGTGACTTGCCCACAGTCACACAGCTGACAAGTGGCAGGGCTGGGATTCAAACCCATGTCCTTGGACTCCTAAGCCCGGGCTCTTTCCACTGAGCCACGCTGCTGCCCTCATTGACACCCATGTCCATCAACCTCCCCAGTTGTTCCAGACATTTAATTCCCTTCTCAGACCCCCTGCCTCTCCTCCTCCCCCATCTCTTGGACACCTACTTTATTAAAGAAAATTGACACCATCAGTTGTGAGCTCCCTAAAATCGGCCCTACCCCCTCTCTGTCCCTCCCCTCCCAGCCCCCTCTTTAGCTCTCCTATCTTTTCCAACTGTTCCCACCTTCCCCAACTGTTGGGGTCCCTCGAGTTCCAGTTCAGTTCCTGGTCTATTCTCCATCTACACCCACTCATGAATGGAGAACTCATTCATTCCCACGGCTTCAACTATTACCTCTATGCAGATGATACCCAAATCTACATCTCCAGGCCTTATCTCTCTCCCTCTCTTCAGTCCAATCTCAAGAGGAAGTCCCCTGTCTCTTCTCAAAAGCCACCAGCTCCACTTATCCATCTGACCCCATTCCATCATACCTTATCAAAACTCTCACCCCCATCCTTCTTCCTTCTCTAACAGCCATCTTCAACCATTCACTCTCTAATGGCTTCTTCTCCACTGCTTTCTCCCTTCACCCCATGAATCCATTCAGTTATCACCCCATCTCCCTCCTATCTTTCCTCTCCAAACTCCTTGAGTGAATTGTCTACACCCCCTGTCTCAAATTTCCCTCCTCCAATTCTCTCCTTGACCACCTCCAAACTGGCTTCCATCCCTTTCACTCCATAGAAACTGCCCTCTCATAAGTCACCAATGATCTCCTTCTTTCCAAATCCATTGGCCTCTGCTCCATCCTAATCCTCTGCAACCTCTCAGCTGCCTTCTACACTGTGAACTACCCCCTTCTCCTGGAAAAATTACTCAACTTTGGCTTCACTGACTCCGTCCTTTCCTGATTCTCCTCCTATCTCTCTGGACATTCAATCTCAGTATCCTTTTCAGACTCCTCCTCTGCCTTCCAACCCTTAACTCTTGGGGTCCGTCAAGGTTCACTTCTGGTTCACCTTCTATTGTTCATCTTATACCAACTCCCTTGGAAAACTCATTCGCTCCCATGACTTCAACTATCACCTCTATGAAGATGGTACCCAAATCTATATCTCCAGGCCTGGTCTCTGTCCCTCTCTCCAGTCTCTCATCTCCTGCTGTCTTCAAGAAATCTCTACTTGAATGTCCTCCTGTCATCTCAAACTACACATTCAAAACAGAGTTCTTTATCTTCCCACCCAAACTCTGTCCTCTTCCTGACTTTCCCATCACTGTAGACTGCACCAACATCCTTCCTGTCTAACAAGTCCATAATCTTGGTGTTACCTTTGACTTGGCTCTCTCATTCAACCCACATATTCAATCTGTCACTAAATCCTGTCAGTCCCACCTTCATGACATCCCATCCAAACTATTACCATATTAATACAATCACTCATCCTTTCTGGCCTGGATTATTGCATCAGTCTCCTTGCTGACTACCCAGCCTGCTGTCTCTCCACACTCCAGTCCATACTTGACTCTCCTTCCTGGATCATTTTTCTACAAAAACATTCAGGATGTCACCCCATTCTCAAAAAACTCCAGTGGTTGCCCATTCACCTCCACATCAAACAAAATCTCCTCACAACTGGCTTTAAAATACTCCAACACCTTTCCTCCTCCTACCTCACCTCACTTCACTCCTACAACCCAGCCTGCACTCTAAACTCCTCTAGTGCTAACATTTTCATGGTGCCTTGGTCTTGCCTGTTTTGCTGCCAGTCCCTAGCCCATGTCCTGCCTCTGGCCTGGAATGCCCTCCCTTATCAAAACTGACAGACACTGACTCTCCCCTGCTTCCTTCAAAGTCTTATTGAAGGCACATCTCCTCCAAGAGGCCTTCCCAGATAAAGCCAGACTTTTTCTCATCTCCCACTCCCTTCTACATCACTCTGACTTGCTCCCTTTGTTCTTCCCCACCTTCCAGTCCCACAGCACTTTTGTATGTATCTGTAATTTTATATGTTTGTATTGATGTCTGTCTCACTCTAGACTGTAAGCTTGTTGAGGGCAGGGAATATGATTTTATTGTTGATTGTACTCTCCCAAGTACTTAGTAAAGTGCTCTACACAGTAAATGTTCAATAAATATGATTGACTGAATGAATGAAAGCTCTGCCACTTGTCTGCTATGTGACCTCAGTTACCTCACCTGTAAAATGGGGATTAAGACTGTGAGCTCTAAGTGGGACAGAGACTATGTCCAACCCTATTTTACTGTATCTACCTCAGTGCTTAAAACAGTGTCTGGCATATAGCAAGAAGCCCATTGTTGGCAGGGATTGTCTCCATCTGTTGCTGAATTGTACATTCCAAGCACTTAGTACAGTGCCCTGCACACAATAAGCCCTCAGTAAATACAATTGAATGAACTTAACAAATACCACAATTTATCATAACTAGAGAAGCAGTGTGACTTAATGGAAAGAGCATGGGTTTGGGAGTCAGAGGTCATGGGTACTAATTCCGGCTCCGCCACTCGTCAACTGTATGACTTTGGGCAAGTCACATAACTTTTCTGGGACTCAGTTACCTCATCTGGAAAATAGGGATTAAGACCTGGACCCCCACCTGGGACAAACTGATTACCTTGTATCTCCCCCAGTGCTTAGAACAGTGCTTGGCACGTAGTAAATGTTTGACAAATACCGTTATTATTATTTTCAATTATTATAAGCTTCTTGAGAACAAAGATAGGATCTACTAACTCTATTGTATTGTACTCTTCCCACATGTTTAATGCAGTGCTCTATGTATGGTAATTGCCCAGAAACCATTGATGATGGTAATAAAAGTGGTATTTGTTAAGCAATTCTGTGCTAAACTCTGTATTAAGGGCTGAGGAAGATTCAGGATAATTAGGTCAGATACAGTCCCTGTCCCTCATGGAATTAACAGTTTAAGTAGTAACTGTTCAATAAAGACTCAATTAATTGTGCATTTGTTTCTTGGATTCAAAGATGGTACTTTTGAAATGTGACTCCTTTATATGTGCAAGACTGACCGAAAAGACTATTTTAGTCCCTTTACTTGCTACTATTTTAGATTTTCCAGTTTTGACAGGTGTGGCCAAGTATAAACTGTAAGCTCTTTGTGGACAGGGAATTTGTCTGTTTATTGTTATATTGCATTCTTCCACGTGCTTAGTAGAGTGTTCTGCATGCTGTAAATGCTCAATAAATACAATCAACTGACTGATAATGATGAATGGTTAGACTGAGTCATCTGAGAAGCAGCATGGCTTAGTGGAAAGAAAATGGGCTTGGAAGTAAGAGGCCATAGGTTCTAATCCTGGCTCTGCCATTTACCAGCTGTGTGACTTTGGACAAGTCACTTCAGTTCTCTGTGCCTCATTTACCTCATTTGTAAAATAAGGATTAAGTCTGTGAGCCCCACGTGAGACAACCTGATTTCCTTCTATCTACCTCATTGCTTAGAACAGTGATTGGCACATCTCCTCCCCTGTTCTCTCCCCCTCCCTTCAGGCTCGTTTCTCCTCCTGCCTCCAGGACATCTCCACCTGGTTGTCTGCCCGCCACCTAAAACTCAACATGTCCAAAATTGAGGTCCTTATCTTCCCTCCCAAGCCCTGTCCTCTTCCTGATTTCCCTGTCACTGTGGATGGTATGACCATCCTTCCCGTCTCTTCAGCCCGCAACCTTGGTATCATCCTTGACTCAGCTCTCTCATTCACCCCACACATCCAATCCGTCATCGATGCCTGCCGGTCTCACCTTTACAGTATCGCCAAGATCCGTCCCTTCCTCTCCATCCAAACGGCTATCTTACAGGCTCTCATAATATCTGGGCTGGAATATTGTGTCAGCCTTCTCTCTGATCTCCCTTCCTCCTGTCTCTGCCTGCTCCAGTCTATTCTTCATTCCACTGCCCGGATCATCTTCCTGCAGAAACGGTCTGGGCATGCACTCCCCTCCTTAAAATCCTCCAGTGGTTGTCTATCAACCTCTGCACAAAACAAAACCTTCTCACTCTGGTCTTCAAGGCTCTCCGTCACCTTGCTCCCTCCTACCTCTCCTCCCTTCTCTCTTTCTACTGCCCATCCCGCATGCTCCACTCCTCTGCCCCTCACCTCCTCAACGTCCCCCGTCCACGCCTATCCTGCCATCGACCCTCTGGCCCACGTCCTCCCGCTGTCCTGGAATGCCCTCCCTCCTCACCTCCACCAAACTAACTTTCTTCCCCTCTTCAAACCCTACTGAGAGCTCACCTCCTCCAAAAGACCTTCCCAGACTGAGCTTCCCCTTTTCCCTCTGCTCCCTCAGCTCCTTCTCTGACCGCCCCCTTCACCTCCCCTCAGCTAAGTCCCCTATCCCCCCTTTCCGTATGCTCCTCCCCCTCTCCCTTCACCTCCCCTTAGCACTGTGCTCATTTGTATATATTTTTATTACCCTATTTATTTTTAATGAGGTGTACATCCCCTTGATTCTATTTATTGCAATTAAGTTGTCTTGTTTTTGTCTGTCTGTCTCTCCCTATTAGACTGTAAGCCTGTCAATGGACAGGGATTGTCTCTATCTTTTGCCAAATTGTACATTCCAAGCGCTTAGTACAGTGCTCTGCACATAGTAAGCACTCAATAAATACTATTGAATGAGCATAGTAAGTGCTTAATAAATACCATCACCATCATCATCCTCTATCATCAGTCCCTCAATTTCCAGAGCCCTGAAAGTGTGACAAATTCTGCACCTTCTCAGCAGCAGCAGTTTTCTGAGCTCTTAACCACTTAAAGCCACTGAGAGAAGAGCTCATGTCCAACCTAAAAACTACTAAGTTCTTCGCAATACATTTAGTACAGTGATACTTGCCCAATCCTAATGTAGTGTAATAAATGTGTCTACCAATTCAGTTATACCGTATTCTCCCAAGTGCTTAGTACAGAGCTCTGCATACAGTAAGCACTCAGTAAATGTAATTGGTAATGCCAGAATCAGTGGTGCACTAAAGCAATTAGAAGAATTAAAAAATGCATCTTATGGAAACCATTCCTTGCTCTTTCCTTGTTCCTCTAGTTCCCTATTACTGCACCTCATATGTTGTAATTTAAATATGACCCTGCAAGTATAGGGCATTGGCTAGAAACTAAACATGTGTTCAGTTAATTTTTATTTGCCTCAATCACAAGAAGCTAGATTTGTAAACATGTGCAGAAAGCAGCGACGCATATACTGGCAAGTCTTTGCTTCAGAATATGTTAGCAGAATATCACAGGATTATTTTAGCAAAGATGGTGTATTGAGTTCTCAATTTCACAAAATCCATAAATACTGAAGAATTGGCTGTGCCTTTCAGCAATTTATCACCATGTTGGAGATCAACGAGTATGATTTATGAGTTATATGAAACAGGGTAACTGTTCATAGTTCAAATTCAGCCTTGAAGATGCTCAATGAATAATATGGGGAGCAAAAACCCTAGGACACAATGGACTCCATTCTTGATGTCACCTAGTCATCTAAAAGATGTCATCTACATGTCATCTTGATGACACCTAAAGGAGAACCTACTGCTGCACAATTCTAAGGATGTGGGACTACTGAAGCAAGCCATTGAACTGAAATTTGTCCTGTTTCTGAGAAAATGTGTGGATGTGTTGAGAAGAAGGGTCACTTAGGGGCTAGAGCATGGGCCTGGGAGTCAGAAGGTCCTGGGATCTAAACCAGATCTGCTACTTTTCTATTGTGTGACTTTGGTCAAATCATTGCTTCCCTGTGCCTCAGTTACTGCATTGTAAAGTGGGGATTAAAACTGTGAGCCCCATGTGGGACAGGGACCAGGTCCCTGATTTCTTTATACTTACCCCAGTGCTTAGAACAGTGCTTAGAGCTTAGTAGGTGCTTAACAAATATGATTATTATTATTCATTCATTCATTCATTCAATGGTATTTATTGAGCACTTACTGTGTGCAGAGCACTGTACTAATCGCTTGGGAGAGTACAGTAAACAGAATAAGCAGACATGCTCCCTGCCCATAACGAGCTTATAGTCTAGAGAGAGAAACAGAAATATGCAGTACTTTCTAATATACAATTCTAAGATATGAATATAAGTGCTGTGGGGTTGTACCTTTGAATACCACTGAATGTATCCACTAGCATTCCCCACCCCACTAAGCAATTCTCAACTCCTGACCTCCTGCTCCATCCCAGTTTGCCCACTCCCCAACTTGGACCCACACTCAATCTTTTCATCTCTAGTCACTGCACAATCTCACCAGCTCTGAAATTCCTCCATGTGACCACAACCTCCTCACCTGCCTTCTTTCCCACATGCCTCCTCACCACAAGTGTGTGCTGCTCCTTCACAGAGACCTCTGATCTTTTGACCCCATCCGATTTTCTCAACTCATCGTACCCCATTTAGCTTCTGTATCCTTGATGACCAAATTGATGTTCTTGACATCTCTCTCTCTACTGAACTAAACTCACTCGCTCCCCCCTTCCTGCGAAGGTCTCATACCACACCCACAGTCCTTGATCACCTCTACAGTCTGCGTCTATTGCTATTGTGCACAAGTCAGAGTGCTGCTGGAAGAAATCTAGATATCAGGACAACTTCTTCCACTTCAAATTTATCCTTACATATTTTAACTCTGCCCTTTCCTCTGCCTGGCAAAAAGATTTATCCATCCTTATTAGCACCCATGTCCATTGCCCTCACCAGTTGTTCCAGATGTTTAACTCCCTCCTCAAATCCCCTGCCCCACTGAGGCCCAATAATATGGCCTGACCACCTACTTTATTGAGGAAATTGAAAATGTCTCCCTAAAATATCCACTTCCTCTCCCAGCCCCTCCCTCCTCCTGCCCCTTCTTCAACTCTCCCTTTTTTCTCAGCAGGTTCATAAGAGATCTCTTTCTTTCTTTCAAAGTGCACAGCTTCCTCTTGCACAGCTGATCCCATCCCTTCACATCTTATCAAAACACTTGCCGCCTCTCTTCTTTCCTCCCTAACCATCTTCAACTGTTCACTCTACCTTGGCTTTTCCCCCACTGCTTTCAAAGATGCCCAAGTCTCCTCATCCTAAAAAAATCCAAAAACCCTTCCTTTACTCCACAGCTCCCTCCAGTTATCACCCCATCTCCCTCCTACCATTTCTCTCCAAACACCAAACTCCTACACCTTCTGTCTCAAGTTCCTCTCCAATTCTCTTCTTGATGCCTTTCAAACTGCATTCTATACCTCTCACTCCAGAGAAACCACCCTCTCAAAAGTCACCAAAGATCTCCCTTTTGTTAAATCCAAAATGACCTCTACTCCATCCTAATCTTCTCTGATCTCTCAACTGCCTTCAGTACTGTAAACCATCCCCTTCTCCTTGAAACATTAACCACTGACACAGCCTTCTTCAGGTTTTCTACGTATTTCTATAGACATTCATTCCTAGTGTCTTTTGCAGGATCTTCCTCTGCCTTCCAGCCCCAAACTGTAGGAGCAGCATGGCCTAGTGAATAGAGCATGGGTCTGGGAGTCAGAAGGACCTGGGTTGTAATTCCAGCTCCTCTATTTATCTGCTGTGTGACCTTGGACAAGACACTTAACTTCTCTGTGCATTAGTTCCCTCATCTGTAAAATGGGGATTAAGACTTTGAGTCCCATCTCAGACATGGACTGTGTCCAACCTGATTAGCTTGTATCTACCCCAGAATTTAGAAAAGTGCTTGACATGCTTACACATAGTAAGCACTAAAAAAATACCATTATTAATATTATTATTATGTCCTTCAAGGTTCAGTTCTGGATCTCCTTCAATTCTCCATCTAACCCCACTCCCTTGGAGAATGCATTTGCTCACATGGCTTCAATTACCACCTGTAAGCAGATGATTCCCAAATCTACCTCTCTAGCCCTGATTTCTCTCCATCTCTGCAGTTTCACATCTCTTCTTGTTTTCAAGACATCTCTATTTGGATGTCCTGCTATCACCTCAAACTTAACGTGCCAACAACAGAACTACTTATCTACCCACCCAAATTCTGTCCTTCTCCTGACCTTCCCATTACTGTAGACAGCATCACCATTCTTCCTGTCTCACAAGCCTGTAACTTTACCATTATCGTCGACTCCCCTCTCTCATTCATCCCACGTAGTCAATCTATCACTAAATCCTGTCAGTTCAACCTTCACAATATTGCTAAAATCCACCCTTTCCTCTTCTCCCACTCTCTTCTGCATTGCTCTGACTTGCTCCCTTGATTCATCCCTACTCCCAGCCCCACAGCATGTGCATACATTATTTATAATTATATCTGTCTCCCCCTCCAGAGTGTAAGCTCGTGGTTGGCAGGTAATACATCTATTATATCGTCGTACTGTACTCTCCCAAGCACTTAGTACAGTGCTCTGTACACAATAAGTACTCAATAAATGTGATTGGTGGATATGTTAATAATAATAATGAAGGTATTTGTTAAACGCTTACTATGTGCCAAGCACTGTTCTAAGCGCTGGGGGGGATACAAGGTGATCCGGTCGTCCCACGTGGGGCTCACAGTCTTCATCCCCATTTTACAGATGAAGGAACTGAGGCACAGAGAAGTGAAGTGACTTGCCCAGAGTTACACAGTTGACAAGCGGCAGAGCTGGGATTAGAACGCGTGACCTCTGACTGCCAAGCCCTGGCTCTTTCCACTGAGCCATGCTGCTGTACCATGCTTGTAGAATGGAGGGTGTCCCCTTCTAGCTCTTTATCTTCCCCTTACATTGGTAGAAGTGATGTGTTTCACCAATAGATGGATTGGATTGCTTGATTATAATAGAACACCCTATCTATGAAGGATTCTTAAAAGTAAGATGTTGAGTCCTGGTTCCCACATGCTTCCCTTGTTCACCTCACCCTTTCCCCCTTCACCTCCCCTCAGTTAAGCCCCTTTCCCCTCTGCTCCTCCCCCTCTCCCTTCCCCTCCCCTCAGCACTGTGCTCATTTGTGTATATTTTTATTACCCTATTTATTTTGTTAATGAAGTGTACATCCCCTTCATTCTATTTATCGTGATTATGTTGTCTTGTTTTTGTCCATCTGTCTCCCCTAATTAGACTGTGAGCCCGTCATTGGGCAGGGATTGTCTCTGTTGCCGAATTGTACATTCCAAGCGCTAAATACAGTGCTCTGCACATAGTAAACGCTCAATATATACTATTGAATGAATGAATGTGCTCAGAGGACTAAGAGAGATTAAATGGGCCTCAATTAAAGCAGAGATTTTAGTTGGACGTGACTTACATACGACTGGGATATTAAACTCCTATTAAGGGAGGCTGAAAAATTTATATCTCTGGAGAAGAAAAAAGAGAATACACAATAAATCGATTGTATTTACTGAGCACTTTCTGTTTGGAGAGCACTGTACTAAGAGTCTGAGAGAGTACAATACAATAGAAGTAAATATAGATGTTCTCTGCCCACAAGGACTTTATAGATCAGAAAGACAGATATTACTTGACTGTTAACTATACAGTAAGAAAGTGAACCATGACATTTCCTGTTCCTGAGTTTGGGCAACTAACTTTCAGACCAAATGCACTCCAGCAAGCCCAATCTTCTCCTCCTAAATTAAGCACATCACTCCTTTACTGACCTCACGGACTCTAGAGGGTAGGTGAACTCACCTGCATCTGTGAGAGCCTGCACTGAAGCCAAGTTCTGGTTCCATTTTGTAATAGGGACAGTGACTGCCGGAGGGGGCAAAACAGGATGAAGAGACAGGAGGACTTTAATTATAAAATGTCTCAGATATTTTATTTATGTAGAAACCTAACAGATCATACAGCAGGGAAAAATAGAATATTCTGCTGCATTTCATTACTTTGATATTATCCTAGTTTTTGCTCCTTTGTAGTATTCAGAACTTTTTAGGTTATTGGTCCCACAATACCTTATTATCAAACCTTCATTCTCCAAAAAGAGTCATCTAAATTTTGCATTTCACAAGAATTGTCCGTTTTGACAACATTTTGCATGGTGTTGAGCTTATCTATCGATGTCCCAAATTCCAAATATGTGAAACTTAAGAAAAAAATACACAGCCAGCAAAATAATTTATCTAAAACATTATAATCGATAAAGCAGCAAATCAATAAATATTTGGCTATGAAATTTGAAAGTTATACCCCAACCCTTATAGTATTAGAGTGGTGTTCTTATTCATTCTTTTATATTTATTGATCCCTTACTCTGTGGAAAACACTGTACTAAGCACTTGGAAAAGTACCATATAACAACACCAAACGCTATGTCAAAACTTAGGTATCAGTTGGCTGTGTCAGTTGCACCATAGTTTATGCAAATCTTTTCACCGAAGAGGCAGAAGCATTGTTTGTCGAAACCCTGAATGTTTAAATAGCACCATCCCAAATGAGGGAGGAGCTAGAACAGTGCTTTAAACATAGCCTGCCTCATCAACCTGAAAATTAACTCAGGAGAGGATTGCATTTGGTGCAATCCTGAAGTGCAGAAACTGTATACTTGTAAGCCATGCATGTGATTGGTTTGATCCCATATTGCCCTTTTCATCCACTATGACCCACATAGATTGGAAGAGAAGCAGCGTGGCTCAGTGGAAAGAGCACGGGCTTGGGAGTCAGAAGTCATGGGTTCTAATCTCAGCTCCACCATTTGTCAGCTGTGTGGCTTTGGGCAAGTCACTTAACTCCTCTGTGCCTCAGTTACCTCATCTGTAAAATGGGGATTAAGACTGTGAGCCCGTGAGACAACCTGATTACCTTGTAACCCCACAAAGGACTTAGAACAGTGCTTTGCACATAGTAAGCGCTTAACAAATGCCATCATTATTATTGTCATTTTTGAATATGAAAGACAGCAATACATATGTGCATCTTCCTACACCACATTGCACTGTATTGAGTTGGGTTTGAGATTATGTGTTGATATTATGTTCCCTAATTCCCAACATTGTTCTAGACACAACATATAATTAAAAACACTGTTATTCTATCTCATTAATCAATAGGAATCCTGAGAGTGGAAGAGGAACAGAGATGGCTTTCTCCCTTTGCCATTTCTACCCACATGAGCACATAAAGTGAGGTTGTTCAAGTTGATTTGGCAAAAACACTACCGTTAGGTTAACCATATGCATTCTACATTTTTATCTCAATTGGTTAAAATTGCTAGATCATGACATTCCTTAGATTCAGAATTCCCTTTCTATAAATATCTACTAAGAAATAAAGGCTCTACACCAGGGTGACATATTTTTCACTTTGGCATGTTATTCAGGAGAAATCCTTCAAGATGATGTATAAGGCAACATTTTAAAATGTCTTCAGGACAGTCTGTCCCTCAGTTTGAATTACTAGATCTCTGGGTCTAGCGAGCCGGAGGAGGAGCTGGGGAGGGTAGAGAGGCAGGAGTTTCTGTGAAGCTGGGGAGGAAGGCATCCAGAATGATTGTGGGATTTCCTCCAAATCCAAAGCGTGTGTAGCTGAACCTGGAGCTGACTCTTATGGCAGGGGGTGGGGAAAGGCAGTCTAGGTTGCCACAGCTGGGAGTCTCCCAATCAGTTGTGAAAAGCAGTTACTACTCCTTCCATTGTTAACACCACTGCTCTCAGGACTGTGGAAGAGGAGGGGAGGTATCAGAGAGCCACTGTTACTATTGTCCTAAATAAAATATAAATCCTCTGGTGCTGCATTCCCCAGTATCTGGATATGATTGACTGAGGGAGGTAGCAGTGGGCATTTGTTTCCCTTAAAAATGAAGACAAACTAAATACTCTGGAACTGGTGAGCCCACCTTTGACCTCTCCTGGCCCTTCCTTATGCTTCCCCTCTGTTCCTCTCTGGGCTCTGAAGAACCAGGGTAGCTGCAGACAGCTCTATCTAAGAAAAAAAAAAAAGATGGTATTTGTTAAATGCTTACTATGTGTCAAGCACTGTTTTAAGTGCTGGGGTAGATACAAGCTAATCAGGTTAGACACAGTTTCTGTCCCACATGGGGCTCACAGTCTTAATTCCCATTTTACAGATGAGGTAAGTGAGGCACAGAGAAGTGAAGTGGCTAGCCCAAGGTCACACAGCAGGCAGGTTACGGACCCGGGATTAGAAACCAGGTCCTCTGACTCCCAAGCCGTTCTTTTGCCACTCTACCATGCTGGTTCTCTCGTGAGACATTTGGAGAATCCCAAATCCTTTTACTCACCCTGCCAAGTTCTTGCAGCTGGCATAAGAATTGCAAACTTTCATGAAGGAATTGTACCTAGTGCCTTTCAAATAATTAATTAGAAAAGGAATAGTACCAAAAAACAAATTCATTCATTCAATCATATTTATTGAGCCTTTACTTTGTGCAGAGCACTATATTAAGCACTTGGAAAGTACAATTCAGCAATAAAGAGAGAAAATCCCTGCCCACACCGGGTTTACAATCTAGAAGGGGGGAGACAGGCATCAAAATAAGTAAACAGGCATCAATATAAATAGATAGAACTATAGAGATATATACATCAGAATAAGTAAAGAGACATCACTATAAATAAATAGAATTATAGATGTGTACATATATATACAAGTGCTGGGGCGGGGGGGGTAGGGAGCAGGGGGTAGAGCAACAGGGGTGAGTCAGGATGGTGTGGAGGGAAAGAAGAGCTGAGGAAAACAGAAGCTTAGTCTGGGAAAGCCTCTTGGAGGAGGTGGACCTTCAGTAGGGCTTTGAAGGGGGGGAATTGTGATTGGCGGATTTGAGGAGGGAGGGCGTGACTGGGGATTTGAGGGAGTAGGACGTGGGCCAGGGATCAATGGGACAGCTGAGAATGAGTCACAGTGAGAAGGTGAGTACCAGAAGAGTGGAATGTGTGGGCTGAAATGTAGATGGAGAGAAGAGAGGTGGGGTAAGAGGGGGCAAGGTACTGGAGAGCTTTGAAGTCAATAATAAGGAGTTTTTGTTTGATATAGAGGTTGGTAAGCAACAACTGGAGGTTTTTGAGGAGGAGGGTAACATGCCCAGAACATTTCTGAAGAAAAATAATCTGGCAGCAGAGTGTAGTATGGACTGAAGTAGGGAGAGACATGAGGTTGGGAGGCCAGAAAAGAGACTGATGCAGTAATCCAGTCGGGATAGGATGAGTGATTGTACTAACATGGTAGCGGTTTGGATGGAAAGGAGAGGGCGGATCTTGGCCATGTTGTGAAAGTGAGACTGGCAGGTTGTGGTGACAGATTGGATATGTGACGTAAATAAGAGAGTAGAGTCAAGGATGACACAAATGCATTATCCATGAAAGTTTTCTTTAGTAAACTGTGACCTCTAAAACTAAAAATGAACAAATCGCCTAAGCTGCATCTGTTCTTATTTTTATCTAAAAAATTGAATCAGAAATAGGTATGCCATCATAACAATAGAATCCTTGGCCTAGTAAACCTATTTCCCTGCCCTTCCTGGGATGTCAAGGTGGCTGTCTACCATACTGGTCTTACAGAGATTCTGTAACTTCCTTGCTGCTTCTGTCAACATCTCAACACTTTAATGGTAGATCATAGTGTCCAGCTTAATTCCCTTGTTACTTCCCTGTCAATCATTTTGAGAGGTGAAACACAGTAATGACTGTTTCACATAAAGTCTCCTTATAAAGGGAATCAATTTTCCCTAGGTTCCAGGGAAGTACTGACATAGGAGGGGAATAGAGGTCTGAATCTGGGAGAGAAAGGCAACCTCACCCAAGTTCAGTCTTAATTAGCCTTGGCTCATCCCCTGAGGCACTACCGGGACTTAAAACATAAGGGCCAGTGGTGAGATAGATGTGATTGAGGTAGAGTGAGTAGGTTGCTGATGGAGGAGTGAAGTGAAGATGCTGGATTGTAAAATGATTCATGGGAATGATTTGAGGGCAGAGACTCGTTTACTGCATGGAAGGAGGCAATGGTAAGCCACTTTCATATTTTTCCAAGGAAAATCTATGGACACGCTACCAGAATGATGGCAGATGGAGATGGGGTATTCTGGGAGAGATGCGTCCAGGGATTTGCTATGGGTCAGAAACGACTCGATGGCATAAGACGAACTATGTGCCAGGTACTTTTCTAAATGCTGAGCTAGGTACAAGCTAATCAGGTTGGACACAGCCCAACAAATCATCACATTTTGTTTCTCATGAAACAAAAACTCTTCACTCTGGGCTGTAAAGCTCTCCATCACCTTGCCCCCTCTTACCTCACCTCCCTTCTCTCTTTCTACTGCCCACCTCGTACACTCCACTCCTCTGCTGCTCACCTCCTCACCATCCGCTCAGTGGAAAGAGTATGCGCTTGGGAGTCAGAGGTCATGGGTTCAAATCCGGATCTGCTACTTGTCAGTTGTGTGACTTTGGGCAAGTCACTTAACTTCTCTGTGCCTCAGTTACATCATCTGTAAAATGGGGATTAAGACTGTGAGCCTCATGTGGGACAACCTGATTACCCTGTATACCCCAGCGCTTAGAACAGTGGTCTGCACATAGTAAGCGCTTAACAAATACCAACATTATTATTATTATCCCCCGTTTGTGCCTACCCAGCCTTTGACCCCTGGTCTATGTCCTACCACTGTCCCAGAATGCCCTCCCTCCTCACATCCACCAAACTAACTCTCTTCACCTCTTCGAAGTCCTACTGAGAGCTCACCTCCTCCAAGAGGCCTTCCCAGACTGAGCTCCCCCCTTTCCCTCTGCTCCTCCTCCCCTCCCCTTTGCCCCTACTCTCTCCCTCTCCTCTACCCCCTTCCCCTCCCCACAGCACTTATATTTATTTGTACATGTTTATTGCTCTATTTATTTTATTAATGATGTGCATTTATCTATGGTTCTATTTTGATGGTAGTGATGCCTGCCTATTTGTACCTGTCTAATTGTTTTGTGTTATTGTCTGCCTCCCCCTTCTAGACTTTGAGCCCATTGTTGGATAGGGATTGTCTCTATCTGTTGTCAAATTGTACTTTGCAAGTTCTCAGCACAGTGTTCTGCACACAGAAAGTGCTCAATAAATATGATTGAATGAATGAATGAATGGGAGGAAAAAGAGGCTAATTTGGGAAGGCCTCTTGGAGAAAATGTGACCTTCATAACGCTTTGGAGGTGGGGAGAGTGGTGGTTCGACATATTTATGAGGAGGGGTAGAGAGTTACAGGACAGAGGGAGGTTCCAGGCTAAAGATCATCCATCAAAGTTCTAGGTGTGTGGTGGTTAATATGTAAAAGCTTTGTGTTGATGAAATGTCCCTTCATTTAATATGCACCTTACATTAGGATCAGAGCACCTCAGAGAAGCACCCATGGCTGCAAAAGCATGATCTTATGGATTTAATAATAATATTTACAGTGATGGCATTTGTTAAGTGCTTACTATGTGCCAAGCACTGTTCTAAGCACTGGGGAGGATACAAGGTGATCAGATTGTCTCATGTGGGGCTCACAGTCTTAATCCCCAATTTACAGATGAGGGAACTGAGGCACAGAGAAGTTAAGTGACTTGCCCAAAGTCACATAACTGACAAGAGGCTGATCTGGGATTTGAACCCATGACCTCTGACTCCCAAGTCGTGCTCTTTCCACTGATCCATGCTGATTTCCATAGAAAAACACAGAAAACTTAGTTTTATGGACATTGAGTAGAAGCAAGTAGGAGTTTTTTTACTATGATGGAATCGGTGCATTGATCAGAAGCAAAGTCTTGAAATGAGATTTAAAAATTTTCCATAAAGGTGGTTTATATAAAGGAAAAAAAAATCTTACCCATAAAAGGTTTTCCTTTCTACGGGAATGATAATGACAATACACCACTGCTCTTTACAGTCTCTCTGGGAGCCTTCCTCAGTAAGGGTCTCACAGAAGAATGAGAGCTTCAAGCCTTTGGAAGGCTGAAATTTTATGTTGGGAGCTATTCTATCAGGTCACACTGTTAAAGGCACAGCTCTTTCCTGAGGGAGAGACTGTTTTCTTGCTACATAGCAAGGTCTTTCATTGCAGCCAGCAGCTGCTGGTTTCCCAAGCTCTTCGTACATCCAAACCCTATTAAACCACATGAAAATACATCTTCACAAAAAGCCCACTACAAGAGGTTTAACCAGCAACTGTAATAAGAAATAGAAATCTGATACACAGACGAAAGGGAAAGGGTACAACAGATTAAATTTTAGTCATCACTGAAAGTGAAAGGAAAAAGACGACACTGCTGCAGACATTTGCACAGCAGGCAGTTTGGCTTTGCCTTCACAGAGCTATTCATTTCAAGAAAAGGTGCAAGAATAGCTTTATTTCCCCTGGAGAACAGGAAAGGAAAAAAGAGCCCAGCTTGAAAAGCCATATTCTCAACTACCAGAATATACCAGAATGTTAGAATCCTCCTCAGAGATCTAGAAGAAATAAAAATTGACCTCCTCATTTTCTCTCTAAGAATACATATTCCTTTTGCTTAATATCATAAATAGAATAACAAATATGTTAAAAGTCCATATGTTAAAATCTAGTTCCCTTCCCCACAACACAAGCTTCTTTCTATTTTTCCCTCTGTATATTTCTAGTGTCCTCCTAAATTCAGTTCCCTTCTGAGAGTCTACATCTTAAGTTTTCCTTCAGTGCTATCTTTGACATAATCTGGAGAACATATCAGCTAGGCAATTATGATTATAACAAAAGTTTGTGAAATTAAAATCAAGAGATGAAACATTCAATAATGGGGAATGCATCCAGTGTAGAGGGCTCAAACTCTTGAAGGTCTTTCACTCTTTTGAACATATGATTGTCTTTAGCATTCCCAGTTCTTCATTCACTCAGTTGTATTTACTGAGCTCTTACTGTGTACAGAGCACTGTACTAAGTGCTTGGAAAGTACAATACAGCAATAAAGAGAGACAATCCCTGCCCACAACAAACTTACAGTTTAGGGGGGCGGGGGGACAGACATCAAAACAGACAAGCATTAATATAAATGAATAGAATTATGGATATACACATACATACATAAGTGTTTTTGGTTGGGGAGAGGAGGAAAGAGCAAATGGAGTGAGTCAAGGTGACACGGAAGAGAAGGGGAGCTGAGGAAAATGGGAGCTTAGGCTGGGAAGGCCTCTTGAAGGAAGTGTGCCTTTAGTAGCGCTCTGAAGTGGGAAAGGCTGATTGGTGAATTTGAGGAGGGAGGTTGTTCCAGGCCAGAGGTAGGATATAGGCCAGGGGTTGGTGGCAAGACAGGCAAAATAGAGCCACAGTGAGAAGACTAGCATCAGTGGAGAGGAGTGCGCGGGCTGGGATGTAGAAGAAGAGATGGAGGTGAGGTAAGAAGGGGCAAGGTGATGGAGAGCTTTGAAGCTGGTAGTGAAGAGTTTTTGTTTCATATGAAGGTTGATAAGCAACTACTGGAGATTTCTGAGGAGGGGAGTGAGGGAGTGATATGCCCAGAATGTTTCTGGAGGAAGATAATCTGGGCAGCAGAGGGAAGTATGGACTGAAGTCAGGAGAGACAGGAGGTTGAGATGTCAGAAAGGTGGCTGATGCTGAGAGTTTACTATGTAAGATGAACTGTACTAAATACTTGGAAAAGTGCAACACAAGCACATGCCACATTCCCTCCTCATAACAAGTTTACCCTCAAGCATTCATTCATTCAATCATATTTATTGAGTGCTTACTATGTGCAGAACACTGTACTAAGTGCTTGCAATGTACAATTTGGCAATAGATAGAGACAATCCCTGCCCAACACCGAGCTCACAGTCTTAAACAGAGAGACAGACAACAAAACAAAAGAGGTAGTCAGGCATCAATGCCACCAAGATAAATAGAATCACAAATATCTACGCATCATTAATAAAATAGAGTAATACATAATATATTCAAATATACAGATTTGATGTGGGGACGGGAAGGGGGTAGAGCAGAGTGAGGGAGTAGGGGGAATGAGGAGGGAAGGAGGAGCTGAGGAAACAGGAGTGATGCATGCAAATTTTTAAAAGCAGTAAAATCAGAATAAATAAATTGAATTTCAAGGGAATGTATGTATATAGCAAATGCTGAGGATAGGTCTTAAGACATTCAAACCTACTTACCCATGCTTCTCTCCTACTACACCTCAGCTCATTCCAGTCAAATCAAATTAGAGAAGCAGCGTGGCTCAGTGGAAAGAGCACGGGCTTTGGAGTCAGAGATCATGGGTTCAAATCCCTGCTCGGCCATTTGTCAGCTGTGTGACTTTGGGCAAGTCACTTCACTTCTCGGTGCCTCAGTTCCCTCATCTGTAAAATGGGGATTAAGACTGTGAGCCCCACGTGGGACAACCTGATTCCCCAGTGTCTACCCCAGCGCTTAGAACAGTGCTCGGCACATAGTAAGCGCTTAACAAATACCAACATTATTATTATTATTAGTCTACTCACTATGCCTCCATGTCAACTCTCTCACCATCAGTCTCTTGCTTGCCTCTCTCTTGCCTGGAATTTACTACCCCTTCACATGTGACAAAGCACTCCTCTCCCTCTCTGCAGAGATCTTCTGAAATCACATCTCCAGCAGGCCTCTCCTGATTTAATCTCTAACCTTCCCACTCCCATATTGCCATTTCAGTACTTCTGTCTATCCCCTTCCAGGTTCAACTTACGTAAATATCCTTATCAATCTAGTGTATTTATTGAGTATTTATTGAGCACTGAATATGTGTAGAGCGCTATACTAAGCACTTGGAAAAGCACAGTGCATCAGAGTTGGTAGACACAATCTCTCTTCTAACCACTGACTCATCAACGTAATAATAATGATGGCATTTGTTAAGTACTTAGTATGTGCCAGGCTCTTTACTAAGCTCTGGGGTGGATACAAGCAAATTGGGTTGGACACAGCCCCTTGTCCTATGTGGGGTTCTCAGTCTCATTCCCCATTTTACAGATGAGGTGACTTTCTCAAGGTCACACTGCAAAGTGACAGAGCCGGAATTAGAACCCATGACCGTCTGACTTACAGGCCCATGCTCTATCCACTATGCCACGCTGCTTTGAGCCTGAAACTCTGTCCCCCTTCATATCTGACAGACCATCACTCTTCCCATTTTAATAATATCACACTTCCTCCAAAAGGTAAATTCTATACCTCTACAGTACCCTTACTACGTACTCATTTCCCCGATGCCCGCTTGCATTTGCACCCTTTATTCACCCCATCCTCTACCCCAGAACACTTATGTAAATATCTGTAATACATTTATTTATAATAATGTCTGCCTTCACCACAAAACTCCTTGTGGACAGGGAACATATCTACCAACTTTGTAGTATTTAGGCAAGCACTTAGTAGAGTGCTCTGACCACAATGGCTCAATAAATTGAGTGATTGTTTGCCATTAGGAGCTTGCAGTCCAGTTGGGGAGATAGAAATTAAAATAAATAACTGATTGGGGAAGTGGGAGAGTGCAGAAATGTGTACTTAAGTGCTGTGGGACTGGAGTAAATAACAGGTGTTTAAGAAGTACACAGCCAAGTTCATTATGTTGAGGTGAAGGTGGACAGGGCAAATAAAGTCTTATCTGGGAAGGTATCCTTAGAGGAGATGTGATTTAGGAGGTTTGAAGATGGGTAAAGTGGTAGACCATCTGATATGAAGCTGGCAGGACTTACAGACCCAAGGGAGGATGTGGGCAAGGAATTGGTGGCTAAAAAGACAGACCAAGGTACAGAGGGTAGGTTGGCATTAGAGGAGTGAAGTATGCAGGTTGGGTTGTTGTAGGACATCAGCGAGGTTAGGTAGGAGGAAAAGAGCTAATCCTTCAATGTCTACCTACTCACAGTACCTTGATCTTGTCTCTATTCTGCCAACCTGTTGCCCATGTCCTTTTCTTTGGTCTGGAACTCCTTTCTCCTCCATATAAGAGACAACACCACTCTTTCCACCTTCAGAGACTTACTATAAGCATATCTCCTTCAAGAGGCCTTCCCTAAGTCCTCATTTCCAAGCTTAGATCAAGGGGTATGTCTTAGTGAATAAGCATGGGCCTGGTAGTAGAAGGACCTGAGTTATAAACTGGCTCCACCACTTGTCTACTGTGTGACTTTTGGCAAGTCACATCACTTCTCTGTGCCTCAGTTACCTCATCTGTAAAACGGAGATTAAGACCATGAACCACATTTATGACATGGACTCTGTTGGAGATTAAGACCATGAGACCCACTTAGGACATGGACTCTGTCCAACCTTCCATTTATCTCAGCACTTAGTACAGTGCGTGGCATCTGTGAAAGTGTCGACCTTTCTCTCTGACCTTTCCCTTTGCCTAGGCCTGCTTGACCACTTTGGGTATTCCTGATGGGTTGATTGACTCCAGGCTTGGTTACTTGATTCAGTCAAGTCAAGCCCAGTAGTTTGATTAACCCAAACTACTACCTGGTTGCTTGATTCACTCAAAGCTAAGCCCAGTCATTTGATTGACTTAACTTGTCTATATGATTGCCTCAAAAAAACTTGGTTTCATGATTGACTCAAACTGAGTAGCCAACCTCGATCTCAGTCAAGCACATTACAACATGGTAAAACCATTCCCTTGAAGCAATCATGTCCCTGGCCCTACTTAACACCTTATCAAAGGAGGTCCAGGACTAAATAGAAAATGCCCCAGAAACTCACTGCTTTCTATCCTAAAATATTTCTCCTATTGTATTGTTCTGATCATTATGAATGCTGCACTAATGGTAAATAAAGAATCTCCATTTTTCTTGAAGTTGAGCTGGCCTTGACTAGCAGGGGAATCTCTGCCACTCAATGCCTCTTCCTACTAGTGCCAGATGAAGTACTAGTAACAATAGAGCTTGTCTCTGACATACCTTTTTCTGAACACAGCGCAGAGTCTGTGAAGCTTTTTTTTTTCCATACATCGTAGTAAGAGCTTAACAAACATCACAAAAGCAACCACCAAAAAAAAAAAAAACCCTCCCTCCCCCTTCTGTGTCACTTAGATCTGTAAATTTTCAGCATTTGATATCACCCCACCTTCAGCATCACATAATTTAGCCATAATTTATTTTAAGGTTTCTTTCCCCTTCTCGACTGTAAGCTCCTTATGGGTAGGGAATGTGTCTACCAACTCTGTTGTATTCTCCCATGTAAGCAATAGGCACTCAAATACGTTTGGTTGATCAAAGTGGGATGGTAAGATCAAACTGTTTCATTTGAATTGGATGGGCAACCATTTGAGGTTTTAGAGCAGTGGGGAAATATGGACTGAATGTTTTTTCAGAAAAAATGATCCAGGCAGCAGAATGAGGTATGGACTGAAGAGAAGAGAGATGGGATTGAGGGGGGTCAGCAAGAAGGCTGATGTAATAGTTAAGGTGGGAAATAATGAATGCTTGGATCAACATGGTAGCACTCTGGAAAGGAAAGGTCAGATTCTTGAGATGTAGCAAAGGTAGAATCAACAGGATTTCATGACATATTGAATCTGTGGATTGAATGATAGGGATGAGTCGAGGATAGTGATACGATTATGGGCTTGTGAGATAAGGAGGATAGTGGTGGTGTCTACAGAAATGGCAAAGACATGAGGAGGATAGGGTATGGGTGGGAAAATGAGGAGGTTTGTTTTGGACATGTTAAGTTTGAGGTGTTGATGGAACATTCAAGTAGAGGCTGGAACAAATGTGAGACTACAGAGGAGGGAGGTCAGGGATGGAAGAAGTAGATTTGGGTATCATCTATTTATTGATGGTAGTTGAAGTAATGGAGTGAATGAGTTCTCCAGGGGAGTGAGTGTAGATTGAGACTAGAAGGGTACCAAGAGCTGAGAGTTAAGGCATGTCACAGTTGAAGGATGGGAGGCAGAGGAGGAACCTAGGAAATAGACTGAGAAGAATTGGTCAAAGATAGGAAGAGAAACAGGCAAGAAGTGTCAGTGAAGCCAAGATTAGTAGGACAGGATAAGAGCATGGTACAGAGTGTTCAAGGCACTCTATTATTGCTTCCTCCTACCTCTAATTCATTTGTCTGTCTCTTCTGCTACATTGTTAACTCCTCAAGGGCAGGAATCATGTCTACTATCTCTATTGTATCAATGGTACTTACTGAATGTTTGCTGTGTGCAAAGCATCGTACTGTTTGGAAAAGTACAGTAAAGCAGGTTGGTAGAAGTATTCCTCGCCCACGAGAAGCTTACAGTCTTTTTACAGTCTAAAGATTTAAATAGGAGAAATAGTAGAGTATAGAAATATTTACCTAAGTATTGTGGGGCTTGGGTGAGTATCAAAATGCTTAGTGGCTATGTGGCTTAGTGGAAAGAACTTGAGCTAGGGAGTAAGAGGTTGTGGATTCTAATCCCAGCTTTGCCACTTAGCAGCTCTGTGACTTTGGGCAAGTCACTTAACTTCTCTGTACCTTAGTTATCTCATCTGTAAAATGAGGATTTAGACTGTGAGCCCCATGTGGGACAAACTGATTACCTTGTATCTACCCTAGCACTTAGAATGGTGTTTGTCATATAGTAAGTGCTTAACAAATACCATCATCATCATCATTATTATTATTATTATTATTATTATTACACATCCAAGTTTACAGTTGACACAGAGGGGAGGAAGGATAGGGAAAATTCAGGACTAAATCTCGGATGGCCTCTTGTACTCTTTCAAGTGCTCAGTCCAGTGCTTTACACAAAGTGCTCAAAGAACACTATGTTGAATGCAGCTATTGGTTTGATATGAGAAGCACAAGCAACAGGTCCAAAGTGAGGTAGAAGTGAGCTAGATAAAAGAAGTAGGTCTAAAGTGAGCTAGATAAGAGCTAAATGCAGGTTGAGGAAGGGCTTGGGGAAAAACAAGAGTCTGAGCTGGAGCACAGTGATGAGGGGAGCCAATGTGTAAAATATATGTGAAGAAAACTGAGAGTGACACTAGATTTAAGATCATTTTACTGGTATGCCATGCCATTGAGAACATGAATTTAGCAGAGGTTGTGAAATGCTTTGAAGACTTTTAAGAAGTACTTTGTCACTTAACTTCTCGGTGCCTCAGTTACCTCATCTGTAAAATGGGGGTGCAGACTGTGAGCCCCACGTGGGACACCCTGATTCCCCTGTGTCTACCCCAGTGCTTAGAACAGTGCTCGGCACATAGTAAGCGCTTAACAAATACCAACATTATTATTAGAGATTAATAGAAAGGAACAATTTTTTTCACATGCCTGAAACAAAGAACTATTCATTAAATAATAGAATCACAGTGCTACAGATGCATTTATTAAAATAAAGCACAAAGGTCTTAATTTATATTTAATAAATAGTCCTTTGAGAAGACTTTCTGTTCATACTAAGTAGCGTAGTGTATTTTGGAATTTGAGAAGTAAAATATATTTTAGATGGTATAGTTTCAAAAATCCCACATTACTCCATTCCCTGTCTATTTGCACTCAATTCTGTTAAGATGTTGGCTTTCACTTTGTTTCGATTAGAACATTGTTAGGGAAATAGGAAACCTTCATTCAATCATAAGAGCCTCTTTGGACATGATGAACTATGGTGTTGGTAAGAGCGGTTTGTGGACAAAGGGTGAGAGCAAAACACAAGCTTTCCTGTGCAAGAACATAGCCCTTGCATGATAGAACTGCTTCTATTTTATCATAGTTTTTCTTGTGGCTGAAATTTGAGCTTATTTCACCTTTCAAATCTTAAAAATAACTTCTCTAATACACTGCAAATTCAGTCCTGAAAGAAAGCTGGAACCAGCCTGAACTAAGCTCTGGTTGGAGGAGTTGTTCATATTAAGCCCACAGTCCCTGCAAACTGCTGCTTGTCTGGTCATTAGCAGTAACATCCCCATATCTCCTATTTTATCCTGCCCCCAGTTCCTGAACTGTAGGTCAAGCATTGCCTTCAAGTGGCCACCCACTGCCCCTCTCTTTCCCAACTACCTCACCGCTATGTCTGTTGCAAACCCCTTTCCTCTCTCCCCCAAAAGCCTTGGCTCTGCAGACCACCAGCATTCTAGTTAGAATTTTTTTTCTTTTTTGCTTTCATCACTTAAGTTGAAATATGGCAATTTGCAAGAAAATGATTTGAATCCAAGCACCATAAATTCTCCCAACCTAGTTCAATAGATGAAACTTGTGGCATTTTCAACATTTAATGCTTTGTGAGATAAAATGGTTAAAGTGTAGATATCACATTTTTATATACTGCAATCAGGAAATGCCTGGAAATTCATCATCGATTCACCAGATGCCACTATTTCTCCACTATAATGGAGCGAATCAATTTTTTTTTGGCAGTTAAACACAAATTGTTTGCTTAAGAAGAATTATAATTGGAAGCCAAATGACTGAGTTTTTTCTGTTTTTCCTTTTCTTGCAGTATGGTTTGATAAATAGTATATGTTAAAAACAACCTAAGGCAAGGTGGTTGGTTGAATTTCTTAAAACTTGCATGATAAGCACCAACATTTGCTCAGTTTGCTTAGTGCTTTCAGAGTGCATTACACTCCAGTTGGTTCTATTGGATTTAGAAAATTCTGACTACACATGATCTCCATTTAAAAACTTGTGGGAAGCAGGATGGATGACACGAATCTTAATAGTTTATTATGCTTGCCATCATTCTGTTGAGTGACAAACATAATAATAATGATAGTGATCATAAAATTAATGATATTAAGAACTTAGTAGGTGCTCAGCATTGTCCTAAATGTTGGGAAAATCAGCTCAAGTACAGTTCCTGTTCGACACAGGGCCCACCACTTAAAAAGAGAGCAGGGAGAAGCAAATATATTATGCCAGTTTTTACAGATGATGAAACTAAGACATAGATAGGTTAAATGACTTGACCAAAATAACATAGCACACAAATAGTGGAGGCAAGACTAGAACCTCAGTCTTTGGATGCCCAGTCTATGCTCTTTCCTACAGGCAACACTACCTTTCTACTTAAACTGGTTAACAGTAGGAGGCTGAGAACTATAAAGAACATCCTGAGACATTCTTATCAAAACGATGACTCTCTGATGGAGTGTGATTTGCATAAGGGGCGTTTGGTCGGCTACCAGAGTTGACTTGGTGACCCATCAATTCTACTAATTCCAAGGTGAAGGGGTTAAGCTATGGTCATTCATTCACTCATTCTTTGAGTCATATATATTGAGTGCTTACTGTGTGCAGAGCACTGTACTGAGCACTTGGGAGAGTAGAATATAACACTAAACAGATACATTCCTTGCCCACAATGTGTCTTCTTACAGTATAGAAGGGGAGACAGACATTAATATAAAGACATTGCAGATAGTACAGATAAGTCCTGTTTGGCTGGGGGAGGGGGGTGAATAAGGGGAGCAAGTCACGGAGAAGCAGAAGGGAGAGGGGGAAAAAGAAAAGAAACACTGAATCAGGGAAGGCCTCTTGGAAGAGATGTGCCTTCAGTACGGCTTTGAAGCAGGGGAGAGTAAATTGTATGGTGGCACTATGGTCCAACATAGTGCCACCTCCCCTTCCCAGTCATTCGATGCAATCTGACGCAGGTCTGGTGCCCATCTCTGACCCAAGGCCCAGCTCCTGGTGTCACCTCCACCTGAGATATTCTGATGTGTGGCCCCAATACTCCCTGGTCTGAGGTTTGTTCCTACCTCAGATGGCTACAGGCCCCGGGAGCTTTACTTTTTTGTTTATTTTTAAAGATAAAAACAATCCCAAGACTTCTGTCAGATGTTTTCCTGCTTTCCCCACTCCAGTCTGACAAGTGAGGAGACAAACCTCAGGTAGCATGAAACCTTCCCTGTGCCACTTTCCTGCAGTGGCAGAAACATCACATCTTTCCGTGAATTCAGCCTCCAGTCCCATCCTGCAGTGCTTTCTGTAGTGAGCCCATAACAAGTTGCTTTACTAGTGACTGTTTGTGATCTTACAAACAACAACAGTGAAGAAACTTGCAAAAGAACTTGCGGCTCTACTCCAGAGTGGGTCGTTGCCAGCCCAGAGGGTTGGAGCATGAAGAGAAATGTGGCCTTGTCTCCCTGCTCTACCTGGTAATGGGCCTGGACCAATCAACAACTGCCACATAGAGCCAAAGCTGTGACCCCTAAGGCAGATAAAATGTGGTTGCTTTGAATCATGGAGAAGCAGTAGAGGAAGCAGCATTCAGAGGAAGCAGCACTGGGGCGAAGCGGCATTTGAGAGAAGCAGCGTTTGGGGGAAGAGGTGTGTGGAGGAGGCTTGCAGCATCTGTGGTCCGTGTCACCAGGACTTTCTCCCAACCTTCCACCTCGGGGTCGGCAGAATGCGCTTTCTTGACCAGCAGAATGGCACAGGGACCCTCGGTGTGTCAGTCCCTTGCATGTTGGTAAAAACTAAGTAGAAAACTTTCCACAGTAACCTTGGTAGTTGGTGGTGTAGTTTGACTCTATATGTCGCTGGGTCTCCCCCCGTCCCGGAAAGTACTGATAGGTATGAGCCAGAGGCTCATAATACTTTCCATCTTCCTGGCTGATGAGTGGGACATAGACCTCAGACAGCAGGAACCCTCTGGAGAAGCTGAGAGAACCTAGCTTGGAGGCCCAGATGGGGGTCTGACCTGCCCCGGGGGTCAGCTCCAGGTTCACCCACACATGCTTCAGTTTTGAAGGGAAGGGTGTGCATTCCTGCAGTCAACCTGACTTCCTTCATCCTGTGAGTCATGGAAAGTCCCGCCGCATGGCATAGTGGATAGAGTATGGGCCTTGGATTTAGAAGGTCATGGATTCTAATCCCGGCTTCACCACTTGCCTGCTGTCTGGCCTTCGACAAATCACTTCACTTTTATGTGCCTCAGTTAATGTAAAATGGATATTAAGAGTGTGATCCCTTTGTGAGATAGGGACAAGCAACCTGATTTGCTTGTATCCAACTCCATCACTTAGTACAGTGCTTGGCACACAGTAAGTGCTTAACAAATACCACAATTATTATTACTGTCTTCCCTGGGGCCCTGCTTGTCTGATTAGGCAGCCTATTAAACAGTCAACCAGTAGACATTAAAAAGCATGTAATTTCATTTTGAAGGATTTCACCTGAATAACATTTTGTAAAGCAAAGTCTCCCATCGTGGAACAGAAAATGACTTAATGAATGCTGTTCATGCTGATAGTAATAATTACTATGGTATTTGTTAAGCACTTATTATGTGCCCGGCACTGTTCTAAGAGCTGGGGTGAATAGAAACAAATAGTGTTCCTGTCCCATATGGGGCCCACACTCTCTCCAGGCACTGTTCTAAGCACTGGAGAATATAGAAGCTAATCAGGTTGGACACAGTCCATGTCCCACATGGAATTCACAGCATCAATCCACATTTTACAGATAGTGCAACCGAGGCACAGAGAAGTGAAGTAATGTGCCCAAGGTCAGAGAGCAGAGAAGTGGGGGATTAGCCAGGATTAGAACCCATGACCTTCTGGCTCCCAAGCTCATGTCTATCCACTATGCCATGTTGCAAACATTTTGGCAACAAATATAAGATTTGGGTTTGGAGAAGCTCTGCAATCATCAGGTGTTGTCTAGCTAATGGCAGAAGAACTCCTTACAACCCACTTCTCATACCTTGCTCTTCTAACTCCAAGCTATTCATTCATTCATTCAATAGTATTTATTGAGCGCTTACTATTTGCAGAGCACTATACTAAGCCCTTGGAATGTACAAATCTGTAACAGAGACAGTCCCTGCCCATTAACGGGCTTACATTCTTTACCCTGATCTTATCTATTCCTCTGCTGACACCTACCGCATCTTCCCTTGGCTTAGAAGTCTCTCTGTCCTCACTCCACCATTCTCCCCACCTTCAAAGCCCTCATAAAATCACATTTCCAAGAGGCCTATCTGCCCTAAGACCTCTACAATGAAAATACTTAGTACAGTGCTCTGCACGCAGTAAGCGCTCAATAAATACAATTGACTGATTAAACCCTCATTTCCCCTATTCACACTACTTTCTTTTTATGTCATCTATGCACTTCATAGCTTTTAAGCACTTGATATTCACCTCATCTTCAGTCTCACAGCACATTTTATGTACATATCCTTACAATCTCCCATTACTCCTATCAATTTATTTTAATGTATGTCTCCGCCTCTAAATTGTAAACTCCTTGGGGCAGGGATTGAGTCTATTGCATTATACTCTCCATCACACTTTGTACACATAGTAAGTGCTCTTCACAGAGTAAGTACTCAATAAACAGAGTTGATTAGTTGTTGGGTGGTTAAAGAATGCTGTTTCCTTGAGGTGACTCAGTGCACAATCATGTAACTGATCACTTTGTAGGATGCTTCAGACTTAGAAGGATAAACAAATATCATGGAGTTGGATTGCTGGTTGATCACTAAAGAGTTGGGGTTTAGGTAGGTGTTGTCTAGTAGAAATTGCATGGTCTTGGCCATTCTAAGACTTCCAGGCTTGAAGCACTGGGGTGGATACAAGCAAATCTGGTTGGACACAGACCCTGCCCTGCATAGGACTCACCATCTTAATCCCTATTTTACAGATAGGTAACTGAGGCACAGAGAAGTGAATTGACTTGCCCAAGGCTACACAGGAGACAAGTGGTGGAGCCGGGATTAGAACTCATGACTTTGACTCCCATGCCCGTGTTCTATCTACTACACCATACTGCTTTCCACATATAGTGCCTAGCGGCGCTTAACCAATACCATAAAATAATTATGATCCCTTGAACAGCCTCAACTGGATCCATGAGTGAATGTTAGTGGTCTCAGAATATTCTAGACAAACTGGTATTTTGCAGAATGAAGAGAATGGGAATTGTATTTTTCATACCACCTCTTCCCCAGATTGAGCCTGAGACAATGTTGTATCCCAGAATCAATGATTCCTGGGCTCAAGACATTGCCCCTGTAGTACCTCTGTTTGAATCCTCAGTCCTGAGAAATGGTGTGCACAGCTCACATGGACTTTATACTCTGAGAGAGACAGATATAAAAATATTTACAAATATAGCAGTAAAAGAAATCATTGAAAGTAAAATTGAATAAACATACAGATGTAAATAATGAGGATGGGTATAAGCAAGTATGTAAAAACTTTAAATAGCTAATGGACTTAGGCGATTTGGGGTACTGTGAGCTCACTGGTAAAGTTTGTGGTAGGGGTGGGATTTGAGGAAAAACTGAATGTGGGGTGTGTTATGGCCTGTTAGATTTGTGGGAGGGGAGTTCCAGGCTGAGGGTACCAGCACCAAAGCATGGCTCACAGCAAAGGGACAAAGGCAGAAGAGATTACTCAAATGCTAACCTTTTCACTGTGCCTCAATCTCACCTACCTCACCGCTGACCTCTCGCCCACATCCTACCTCTGGCCGGGAATGCTCTCCCTCCTCATTATTAGATACATAATTGCTCTCCCCACTTCAAAGCCTTATTGAAGGCACATGTCCTCCAAGAAGCCTTCTCTGACTAATCCCTCCACTCTTCTTTTCCCACTCCCTGCTGCACTGCTCTTACTTGCTCCTTCATTCATCCTCCCTCCCATCTCCCCAGCACATTTGTATATATCTGTATATATTATTTATCTATTTATTTATATATCTGTCTCCCACTCTAGACTGAGAGTTCATTGTGGGCAGGAATGTGTCAATTTATTATTATATTATACCCTCCCAAGTGTTTAGTACAGTCCTCTGCACACAGTAAGTGCTCAATAAATATGATTGATTGAATTAATATCTTTCTCCCCCTCTAGGCAGTGAGTCTGTCCCATCCGTTTCTCCAAAAGCATCTCTCCCCACCTTGCCTCCCTATCCTCTCTTCCCACTCTCGACGATCAGGTTACGGCTCTCAACTCCACCCTCTCTACTCATCTCAACTCACTCGCCCCCCCCTTCCCTCTGCCGCTCTCGCTTCACTAACCCACAGCCCTGGGTCTCTGCCTCTGTTCACCTCCTTCATTCTTATGCTCGAGATGCTGAGCGCTGTTGGCGAAGGTCCAAGCACCAAGCCAACCTTATCCATTTTAACTTTATCCTTTCCTGCCTTAACTCTGCCCTCTCCTTCGCCAGGCAAAACTAATTTTCTTCCCTCATTAATGCCCATGCCTGTCACCCCCGCCAATTGTTCTGGATTTTAATTCACCCCTCAGGCCCCCTGTTCCTCCCCACCCCCCAACCATCTCTTCTACTTTCCCATCCTTCCCTTCAGTATCCTCAGAGGAGATCTCCTCCCTCCTCACAAGTGCCATCCCCTCCACCTGTGCTTCGGACCCCATTTCCGCTCACCTTATAAAAAACATCGCCCCCCTCCTCCCTTCCTTAACTTCTATCTTTAGCCACTCACTCTCCAATGGCTTCTTCCCCTCTGCCTTCAAACATGCCCATGTCTCCCCCATCCTAAAAAAACCCTCTCTTCGACCCCACTTCCCCTTCCAGTTATTGCCCTATCTCCCTCCTACCCTTCCTTTCTAAACTCCTAGAATGAGTCATCTACACTTGCTGCTTAGAAATCCTTAACTCCAACTCTTTCCTGGAACCCCTCCAATCTGGCTTCCGTCCCCTCCGCTCTACCGAGACTGCTCTCTGTAAGGTCACCCATGACCTCTTTCTTGCCAAATCCAATGGCTCCTACTCCATTCTAATCTTCCTTGACCTCTCAGCTGCCTTTGACACTGTAGACCATCCCCTTCTCCTCCACACCTTATCTCACCTTGGCTTCGTGGACTCCGTCCTCTCCTGGTTCTCCTCTTATCTCTCTGGCCGGTCATTCTCGGTCTCCTTCGCAGGCTCCTCCTCCCCCTCCCATCCTCTAACTGTAGGAGTTCCTCAAGGGTCAGTTCTTGGCCCTCTTCTGTTCTCCGTCTACACTCACTCCCTTGATGAACTCATTCACTCTCACGGCTTCAACTATCATCTCTATGCAGAAGACACCCAAATCTACATCTCCGCCCGTGTTCTCTCCCCCTCCCTTCAGGCTCGTATCTCCTCCTGCCTCCAAGACATCTCCACCCGGATGTCTGCCCGCCATCTACAACTCAACATGTCCAAATATGAGCTCCTTATCTTCCCTCCCAAGCCCTGTCCTCTCCCTGACTTCCCTGTCACTGTGGATGGTACGACCATCCTTCCCGTCTCTCAAGCCCGCAACCGTGGTGTCATCCTTGACTCAGCTCTCTCATTCACCCCACACATCCAATCCGTCACCTATGCCTGCCTGTTTGATCTTTACAATATTGCCAAGATCTGCCCCTTCCTCTCCATCCAAAAGGCTAACTGACAGGCTCTCATAATATCCCGGTTGGATTATTGTGTCAGCCTTCTCTCTGATCTCCCTTCCTCCTGTCTCTCCCCGCTCCAGTCTAGTCTTCATTCCGCTGCCTGGATCATCTTCCTGCAGAGACAGTCTGGGCATGTCACTCCCTTCCTTAAAATCCTCCAGTGGTTGCTTATCAACCTCCGCATGAAACAAAAACTTCTCACTCTGGGCTTCAAGGCTCTCCATCACCTTGCCCCCTCCTACCTCTCCTCCCTTCTCTCTTTCCACTGCCCACCACGCACGCTCCGCTCCTCTGCCGCCCACCTCCTCACCATTCCCCGTTCTTGCCTATCCCACCGTCGACCCCGGACCACGTCCTCCCGCTGTCCTGGAATGCCCTCCCTCTTCACCTCCACCTAACTAACTCTCTTCCCCTCTTCAAAGCCCTACTGAGAGCTCACCTCCTCCAAGAGGCCTTCCCAGACTGAGCTTTCCCTTTTCCCTCTGCTCCCTCTCTGCCCCCCCTTCACCTTCCCTCAGCTAAGCCCCCATCCTCCCTTTCTCGCTGTTCCTCCCCCTCTCCCTTCCCTTCCCCTCAGCACTGTGCTCATTTGTATATATTTTTATTGCCCTATTCATTTTATTACCCTATTTATTTTGTTAATGAGGTGTACATCCCCTTGATTCTATTTATTGTGATTAAGTTGTCTTGTTTTTGTTCATCTGTCTCTCCCAATTAAAGTGTAAGCCCGTCGATGGGCAGGGATTGTCTCTATCTGTTGCTGAATTGTACATTCCAAGCGCTTAGTGTAGTGCCCTATATGAATGAAGGAAAGCACTTAGTACAGGTCTTTGCACACAGTAAGTGCTCAATAAATATGATTAAATGAATGAAGTGACAGTAAGGCGCAGTTACATGATTGGTTGAGAGGAGTGAAGAGAGCCAACTGAAGGGTAATGGTTGAAGAGAGCAGATGCGCTGAGTTGGTTGAGAGACTTGAAGCAGAATGTGAGGATTTTTTGTTGGATAGGTGGGGTAAGGGAAGCCAATAGAGAGTTTTGAAGAGACTTCCAGTCCTACTGCACAACATGGATCACTGACCATGAATGGATTCTGTATGTAAACCTCTTTCAAACACTTGCTTGTTGCATCCTGTGCCGCATTGGCATTCCTCCTGGTGGAACCTCATGAGTGAGGAGCACCGTCCAAACCACTATTACTATAGTCAAATCCTTCATAGGTTGAGGAAAAAATACAAATTCCACACCTAGCTTCTTGTTCTTTAACAATCATTGCTATAAAATAATATTGATGAATGTTTAAAACCCAGAAGGTTTTATCAAGCTCCTTGGGGAAAAGAACAACACCATCTAAGTCAAAAGTATTGAGAATTGATACTTTCTTAAAAAGCACAAAATAAGCCTGAATGTCTCCAGGGTATTCAGAATATTAAACTCCTATTTTTGCGCAATAGGCAGCACTTTTGAACCTTCTGTGAATGTTGAATTTTAAAAATTCTGCGAGTCTACAATCTATATTCTCAGGTACCTTTCTCATTTTCTTTCCCTTTTCCTCCACTTCCCTTCTTCCTCTCAACTCTATCCCCACCATATGAATTTGGGGTCATAAGCCTAAAAAAAATGAGTTAGGAGATATTCTATTCCGTTTCCTGGAACATTAGTAGAATTCTTTGTTTTCAAGAACAGCTTAAGTTTTATTGAAGACATGGTATCTATTCCTTAACCTTATAAAAACTTCAGTAATCCAGTAGTTTGGGTGAATGTTGGTGAAAGAGAATAATATTGGTCTGCTTCTTTAAATTTTGCTTCAATATCATGTTGTGTTATTCAGAATCCTGGAACAAAGTGTTCTGAGCTAAAAACTCAAGTATTTCTTGGCAAACACACACCTTGCGGTCACAGCTTCAGGAACCTCCCAAACTAAATTTGCTTGACCTGTTTGCTTTGTTTATGTTGAAAATTAGCCACTTGTTATCATCAAAAGGCCAACAAGGAATTTGAATACTGTGCCCTTCTCATCCATTGAAAATATAAGGAGACAGAAGACAAGACAAAGTCCTTTTAAATCAAATTAACAACTTTAGAGGAACATCTATTTCACTGTAAAACCTACAGTTTTAAAATAATGACTGGAGTCTTTACAGTTGTGTTTGTGCTAAAGCCACTGAGCTTGGAATAAAACTGACTATAATAATGTTAATAATAATGTTGGTATTTGTTAAGCGCTTACTATGTGCCGAGCACTGTTCTAAGCGCTGGGGTAGACATAGGGGAATGAGGTTGTCCCACGTGGGGCTCACAGTCTTAATCCCCATTTTACAGATGAGGGAACTGAGGCACAGAGAAGTTAAGTGACTTGCCCACAGTCACACAGCCGACAAGTGGCAGAGCTGGGATTCGAACTCATGAGCCCTGACTCCAAAGTCTGTGCTCTTTCCACTGAGCCACGCTGCTAAGGACCTATTGTATGCTGAGCACTGTAGTAAGCACTTGGGAATTGTATTCCAAGTGGAAATTAGACATGGACTCTGGTCCCTCTATGGGCTCATACCGAGAAACATCACAGCTGCTTCAACTGACTAGGGTGGTACATTGTTTGCCTGCCCAACAGTTTTTGATTCTTAAGTTGGCATTTTCCAAGTGAACAAAATCTATACCTCCAACAGTTATGTTGCTCCAGCTGTGACACTGAACCGCATTTATTCGATGTACTTCATTCAATAGTATTTATTGAGCGCTTACTATGTGCAGAGCACTGTACTAAGCTCTTGGAATGAACAAGTCGGCAACAGATAGAGACAGTCCCTGCCGTTTGACGGGCTTACAGTACTTCTTTGACAAAGCTTTAATAAATCATTTTAGTCAAGCATGATGATGATTGATGATGATTACTGTATTTGTTAAGGTACCTGCTAAGTACCTGTTGAGCACTGAGGAATCGTCAGACACAGTCCCTCTTATACGTGCAGCTCCATGTCTAAGTGGGAGGAAGAACAGATACCGAATCCCCATTTCACATTCGAGGAAACTGAGGCACAGAGAAGAACTCACAGCAGGCAAATGGCAGAGGCCGAATTAGAACCCAGCTCCTCCGACTCAGGCTCATGCTCTTTCCACTTGGCCACATTGTTTATGCCTATTCTAAGTATAAATTGAGAAGCAGCGTGGCTCACTGGAAAGAGCACGGGCTTTGGAGTCAGAGGTTATGGGTTCGAACCCCGGCTCTACCACTTGTCAGCTGTGTGACTTTGGGCAAGTCACTTAACTTCTCGGTGCCTCAGTTACCTCATCTGTAAAATGGGGATTAAGACTGTGAGCCCCACGTGGGACAACCTGATTCCCCTGTGTCTACCCCAGCGCTTAGAACAGTGCTCGGCACATAGTAAGCGCTTAACAAATACCAACATTATTATTAACATGAGACTATTTAATTCTTGCTTCTCATAAAAGCTTGTAATGTTACTGATTTACTATGGAAAACTTTTTTTAAATCTTTCAAACAATCCTAAATGCTTTCTGCAGCCCCGGGAGGCAAGACTGCTTCCTTCAAGAAGTGGTGACTGTTCTGCCTGCCTTGCCCCAGTCTTTTCAGTAAAAGGCCTGAGGCAGCATGAATCATCTCGATTTCCACATAGAACAATTCCCCTCCCAGCTTCTCTGGCGCTCCGATATTCCTTAGACTTGTGGCCCAATTCCTTCCTGAAAACTCCATCTTAAATTGAATTGTCCATGAACCGATTTTCTTATAGGAACAATGTTATAAGAGGATTAGCTCATAAATCAAGGTTGGATACCCTATTTTTTTTAATCAAAATATCCAGAATTATCTACTCAACCAATTAGAGATGAGATAAAGTTTCAAATACGTGTTTATATTGAGTTAAGGTTTTTCACAGATTTATACTGAATCGGGTTTTCCACGGTAGAATAGCCTATTTCTACTTCATTGTAATAAAATGAGTGCGTTGATTCTCCTGGATGACTAGTCACCTACTGCCTACTTTAAATTTCCCCTCCATTCCCCCTCATTGTGGATTTTTAAATTGTTTTTCAATTTCCCTGTGGCTCCCAGGAACGGCCAACCCCAATAAAGTGCTGTAGGCAAACATACTTGTCCCATAAATAACTCCCTGGCAGAATGTGTCCATTTACTTTATTTTTTTCACTTAGAGTATTGTGTTAGATAAAAACTAACATAAACAGGAAATAAAAACAAGGAAAGAATGGGGGGAAAAGATCGTTTAAGTGTTAAAATGGTAAACACAGAAGATAAAAGCCTTCACCAAAACAAACACAAAAAACAAACAAACAAAAAACTTCTTAATGTGGATCACCACTCCAATTCTCCAGTGCCAAAACTTGAGATGGGCCGAAGGAGTAGAGGGACCATGGCTCAGCCCTTTAAACTCTGAAACCAGAATGATTCCATCTGTCTCGGTTTACAGGAATCCAGCCCACTAATTTTCCTTGTGGACTGGATGAGTCAACTCCTCAAGCAGCCGCGCCGGGAAGGAACGTCCTCATTTTTTGCAGTTCAGCCAAATCTCATCCATTGGAACAGGACCATCCCTCCTTTTCGATCCACAATTAATCTTTCATTTATTGATTTTTTAGTTGTTGTTGTGGTTGTTGGGGTCTTTGCTTTAAAAGAAAATTCCCCCCAGTGAAAAAGTGATGTGGCTTTTCTAAGGAGAGCCTTTCTCCGGGCTCTTGGGAGTCTCTTCCAAGGTGATCCCGGGACTCCAGCCTTTCCTTCCCTAATTTCTCTCCCCTTTCCCAGGGACCATCCTTGCTTTCCTTCGGCCCGGCCCCAGGCTCCATCCCTTCTCTTCCTCCTCGGTGGTTATCCCTTCCTTCCCTTTTTCCCGGCTCCTTCTCTTTTAAGCCATGTCCTAAAATCCTCCTGGTGATGTTCATGAGCAAATAGGTCTTTTGTTAGGACTCAGACTTGCGGCCTCCCCACCCAGAGGGACTGATCTCTGGCTCCATCCCTGATCTCTAGGCTCCATCCCTGACTCTCTTCCTCTTTCCCTGTCTCTTTGGTTTTTCCCTTTATTTCTTTTCCCTGCCCTGCCCCTCTCCCTCCACTTTTGTTAGGACTTAGCCTTGCGGCCTCCCCACCAGAGGGGCTGTTCTCTGGCTCCATCCCTGACTTTCTCTCTGTCTTTCCCTGACTCCCTGTTTTTTTTCGTTTTTTTCCCCTGTCCTGCCCCTCTCCCTCCACTTTTGTTAGGACTCAGTCTTGCGGCCTCTCCACCAGAGGGGCTGATCTCTGGCTCCATCCCCGACTCTTTCTCTCTCTCTGTGAGTGTTTCTCTCTGTTTCTCTGTTTTTTCCTTTCTTTTTTTCCTTTTTTCCCGGGCCCTGCCCCTCTCCCTCCACTTTACGGCTGCTGAAAACCCCATCCAGACCTCAGCAGCCGTACCGCAGACAAGCCCGCTCCTGCTAAGGTAATGGGAGTTCGATCTCTATTTTCAAAGTTTTGCAAAAGAAAAGAAAAAAGGAGAGAGAGAGAGAGAGAGAGAGAGAGAGAGGACAAAGCAGCAGCAGCAGCAGCAGCCGCACCGTTACTCCGCCAGGCAGCGCACAGGGCAGAGCGCAGGGCTCAGAAGGCACGGGCGCAGAGCGCAGGACGCAGGGTGTAGAGCACAGGGCGCAGAAGGTACGGGCGCAGAGCGCAAGGCACAGGGTGTAGAGCACAGGGCGCAGAAGGCACGGGCGCAGAGCGCAGGACACAGGGTGTACAGCACAAGGCGTAGCAGGGTTTAGAGGGCACGGGCGCAGAGCTCAAGAAGCAGGGCGCAGATGGCACGGGCGCAGAGCGCAAGGCACAGGGCGTAGAGCGCAGGATGCAGAGTGAACGGGCGCAGAGCTCAGGGCGCAGATCGCAGAGCACAGGGTGCAGAGGGCACGGACGCAGAGCGCAGAGCACAGGGTGCAGGACGCCTAGGCGTTGAGCACGGGGCTCAGAGCGAGAGCACAGGGTGCAGAGGGCACGGACGCAGAGCGCAGAGCACAGGGTGCAGGACGCCTAGGCGTTGAGCACGGGGCTCAGAGCGAGAGCACAGGGTGCAGAGGGCACGGACGCAGAGCGCAGAGCACAGGGTGCAGGACGCCTAGGCGTTGAGCACGGGGCTCAGAGCGAGAGCACAGGGTGTAGAGCGCACGGGCGCAGAGCACTGGGTGCAGAACACAGGGCGAAGAGCACAGGGGGAAGAGCGCAGGGGGAAGAGCGCAGAGCACAGGGTGCAGAGCTCAGGAGTGCAGAAAGAGAAGCAGCGTGGCTCAGTGGAAAGAGCACGGGCTTTGGAGGCAGAGTTCATGGGTTCGAATCCCGGCTCGGCCACTTGTCAGTTGTGTGACTTTGGGCAAGTCACTTGCCGCAGTTACCTCATCTGTAAAAGGGGATTAAGACTGTGAGCCCCACGTGGGACAACCTGATTCCCTTGTGTCTACCCCAGCGCTTAGAACAGTGCTCGGCACATAGTAAGCGCTTAACAAATACCAACATCATCATCACTACAGGGTGAAGAGCACAAGGCACAGGGAGCAGAGCACAGGGTGTAGAGCGCAGGGCAGCAGCATCTCCGGGCTGGGAGGACAGGGATGCTCCGGCAGGGTCCCGGGGCAGGCGGGGGTGACCCCTAAGGGGTGGGCTGCCGGCCGCCCCGGAATGGAACCCGCCAGCCCTCTGGGGACGTCTTGCAAGGTTTTTCATTCACATTTATTGAGCCCTTACTGTGTGCAGAGCATTGTACTAAGCGCTCAGAATGTACAATTCAGCAACAGAGACAATCCTTGCCCCACAACGAGCTCACAGTCTAAAAGGGGGAGACAGACAATGAAACTAAACAAAAGAAGTAGTCAGGCATCAGTACCATGAAGATTGTCAGCTGTGTGACTGTGGGCAAGTCACTCAACTTCTCTGGGCCTCAGTGACCTCATCTGTAAAATGGGGATTAAGACTGTGAGCCCCACGTGGGACAACCTGCTTACCCTGTATCTACTCCAGCTCTTAGAACAGTGCTCTGCACATAGTAAGCGCTTAACAAATACCAACCTTATTATTATTATAAAGAGAATCATATAGAGATACACACATTATTAATAAAAATAGAGCAATAAATATGCACAAATATACCAGTGCTGTGGGGATGGGAAGGGGGAAGAGCAGAGGGAGTAGGGGCGTTGGGGAGGGGAGGAGGAGCAGAGGAAAAGGGGGGCTCAGTCTGTGAAGGCCTGGAGGAAGTGACCTCTCAGTAATAATAATTGCGATATTTGTTAAACGCTTACTATGTGCCAACCACTCTTCTAAGCGCTGAGGTAGATATAGCGTATTAAGGTTGTCCCACTTGAGGCTCACAGTCTTAATCCCCATTTTACAGATGAGGTAACCGAGGCCCGGAGAAATAAAGTGATTTGCCCAAAGTCACCCAGCAGATTGGTGGTGGAGACAGAATAAGAACTCAGACCCTCTGACTCCTAAGCCCCTGCTCTGTCCCCTGAGACATGCTGCTTCTCAGTAGGGCTTGGAAGAGGGGAAGAGGGATTTTTCGAGGAAGTCCCCTCTTCTGGCCACGAGAACTTTCCCCAAAGGGCCCCTACTCAACGTGCCTTATTTCCTCCCCTGAAGCCCATTACCTAATAGCTGATGGAGCCCCTGCAGCCCTTGACACACGTTTGCACATGTCTGCACACGCTTGCCCATGCACACCCCTCTGGCCTAGGAAATTTGACACTTGCCCTCCTAAAGAGGGAGAGGTAAAAAGCTCCCAGCCCCAAAACATTCATTGCACCGGAATTTATTTCACCAGGAATTGTACTTCAAATTGTACTTTCCAAGCGCTTAGTATAGTGCTCTGCACACAGTAAGTGCTCAATAAATATGATTGCATTGAATTGACCCAGAGTGCTAACCGTTTCTCAAGGGGAAATGCGGTTCCAGGTAGCAGATGAGCGTGGGAAATGTTTTCTTGGAGGAAGCGTATTAAGGGCTAAATGAAGAAACAGGCCATGATTATCTGTTTTACATATTTCCACGCCAATAACCCGGGCAAAGCCCACACAGCGTAGGTGGCTTGTTGCCTAGTGTTGATGCTATGGAAAGATGCCTACTTAGAGAGGGGAGAGAAACAGCAACAGTTAAAGGCCAAAAATAATGATTTAAGAAAATCCCACAAACTACAGGAAGTTCGTGTTTTGGATTTTTTTTTTTTGGTACAAGACCATGACTATAGGGAGAAAAGTTTAGTAGATTATGTAACTTTTGCTGATGGAGAAATGTTGCTCCTGTTGTCTGTAGCAAAATGCTATTTATTGCCTGATTTGCTGGTTACAGGAAGACACCAGGAAAACCGGGTAGTCTGTTTTGCGTGGTGCAAGGGATGTTATTTTCAGATAAAACTAGAATTCTCCTGGCATTTTAATCAGAGTAATGCAAGTAGGTGGTGATGAGTCAGCCCTCTAGACTGTAAGCTCATTCATTCAATGGTATTTATTGAGCACTTACTGTGTGCAAAACACTGTACTAAAGGCTTGGGAGGTACAGTTCAGCAACAAATAGAGACAAGCTCCTTATGGGCAGGAAATGTGTCTGTTTATTGTTGTATTGTACTCTCCCAATCGCTTAGTACAGTGCTCCGCACACAGTATGTGCTAAATAAATACGATTGCATGAATTAAGTAATCTTTGCTGGAAGATTCAAGTTTTTTTAACCCTAAGTTTGATTTTATCCACATGATGCATGTCAAATTTAACTTTTCGGAAATATGAAGTTTGCATCATAGATATCAAAAGGAAATTTGTGACTTTAGATTTCCCTAATGAAAAGTGAATGATCAAAATAGATGGCCCCATTTCCTTAGCCTGGGAGGTTCAGTGAATACAAAGGAAGTGATTTTCTCAAGTAGTAGGAGCCTCCAGTTTGCAGGCACACTGTGAGATTGCCTGAGGCTAAAGACACTGGCCTGACTTCCTGGTTAAACAGTGGAATTATTAAGGAGGTTTTTAGTTGAGGGGCTATCTCTATATTTTCAGTCCTGAAAACTGAACTATTTTATGTTTCGTTGGCTCCCTGTGATAGAAGTTTGAATCATTCATCTGCCGTGTCATACACAATAATAGCTTCTGGGTCGGTGTGGAAGTCATAATAGTAGTTACAAATTTATCTCACATTGAAAATGGAGAGGAAAAGGGTTTCTAGCTGTATGGGGCCAGTGGCTCAATCATGGGAGGTATAGTGGAAAGAGGGAGAGAAGAAGAAAGGGACACCTGGGACTGCCATCCAAGCTGAAGGTTGCTGACTGAAGAATCACTTCAGGGTCTTGCTTGGTGGGCAGACTCAACAGGAATCCTGAAAATATCTGGCTAATCTAGTTGACAGCGATCGATGGGACAGCGATTGATCCTCCTGTTTGGCAAATTCCCCATGAATTGGCCATTATTGAGGCCTTGAAGCCTATCATTTGTGGTGGGAGAGTTGTAAATACAATTGAATGAATGAATAAGGTACTAACTTAGTGGAACCTGACCAGTACCCAGTGACCATCCTGGCAACAGAATGGTTGTCTATGGAGGGGCACTTTTTATGGTACTTGTTAAGGGCTTACTAGGTGCCAAGCACTGTACTGAGCGCTGGGGTAGATACAAGCAAATCCGGTTGGACACCGTCCATCTCCCATATGGAGCTCACGGTCTTAATCCCCATTTTCAGATGAGGTAATTGAGGCAAAGAGAAGTTAAGTGACTTGGTCAAGGTCACACAGTGACAAGTGGTGGAGCTGGGATTAGAACTCAAGTCTGACGCATAGGCCCATACTATATCCATGAGGCCACAGTGCTTGTTATGAGGTTGGAGCACTTTGGGGGGAGGGGAAGGGTAAGCTTTAGGTCAACAGAAATAAGATCGAATACAGGATTTCTGAGGGTTTCGTTGGAGTTGGCAACTGCTGAGTGATTTTTTTTTTCCATTCCACATGAGTCAAGTACTAAATTTCAAACTTCCTAGTGCTCTAAAGTTGCTAAGAGCAGGTGTTTGGAGGTTGGGGACAGGGATGACTGCTCTTTCTGCATTCATTCTTGATGGAGTCTATTTGTAAAAAAAATATTCCCAGCAGTTGTCAATCTTGACCAGGTATGCTCCTCTTTAAATGAGTAGGTGGCAGCGAAGCAAGGAAGAGGAGGTGGCTGCTACTGATACCTTGGTGTTCTAACTGTCCGTATTTGCAGATATCCAGATATTTTTATAGGATTTACGGACTTGACTTATTTTAGCTTGTATTTCTGGCCTGCCCATAAATTCAGAAGATGATGGTATTTCTTAAGTGCTTATTATCTATGAAGCCCTTTTCTAAATGTTGGGCTAGATCCAAATGAATCAGCTTTGTCACAGTCCTTGTTCCATATTACGCTCACAGTCTTAATCCCCATTTTATAGATGACGTAACTGAGGCCCAGAGAAGTGAAGTGACTTACCCAAGGTCACACGGCAAAGTGAAGGAGCCCAGGATTAGAACCCAGGTCCTTCTGACTCCCAAGCCCATGCTCTATACACGAGGCCATGTTCCTTGCCCCATAGTGGTACGTTAGGAGCAAAATTCACTCTTCTGACTGCTAATTCTTGTAAACAATGGTTTCAAGACCCTCGCCAAGTCTTTTAGTTTTCCTATTCATTAGAATATCTGAATCCTACCTCCCAGTGGCACTGCAAAGAGTAAAATAAAATAAATCATGTAAGGTGCTTAATTCAGGAAATTGAGAAGCAGCATGGCCTAAATTAATCATATTTATTGAATGCTTTCTGTGTACAGAACTCTGTACTAAGCGCTTGGGAGAGTACATTATAACAGAGTCGGTAGACATGTTCCCTACCCACAATGAGTTTACAGTCTAGAGGCCTAGTAGAAAAAGCACAGGCCTGATTGTCAGAGAATCTGGGTTCTAACCCTGGCTTTGCCACTTGCCTGCTGTATGACCTTGGGCAAGTCACTTAACTTCTCTGTGCTTCAGTTTCTGCATTTGTAAAATGGGAATTAAATCCTACTTCCTCTGGTCTATACTGCCAGCCCCATGCTTGATAGGGACTGTGTCCTACCTGATAACCTTGTACCTGGCCCAGTACTTATAGCAGCGATTGACACTTAGTAAGTGCTAAAGAAGTAAAGCAGTGGAAAGAGTGTGGGCCTGGGGCTTAGAGGACCTGGGTTAATCTTGGCATTGCTGTTTGACTTTAGACAAGACACTTAACTTCTCTGTGCCAGTTTCTACATCTGTAAAATAGAGATTTAATACATGTTCTTACTCCTTAGACTGTGAGCTATGTGGGATAGGAACTGTGTCGCACTTGATTACCCTGTTTCTACCCAAGCTCCTAGAAAAGTGTTTAGCACATATTAAGTCCTTAACAAATAGCACACTTATTATTGTATAATAACTTTTTGACTGTATTGCTTACATCTGATCCATTGCTTATACCTTTTCCTTTAATGGAACTTCTTGAAACCTCTCACTTTCCACAAGAGAACTAACTAAACCACAAAAGAAAAGCAATAATCACCTGATCCATCAATTGTACCTAATGAGTACTTACTGCGTGCAGAACACTGTAATAATAATAATATTAATAATTATACTATTTGTTAAGTGCTTTATTATATACCTGGCATTGGACTAAGCGCTGGGGTGGATACAAGCAAATCAGGTTGGACACAGTCCCTATCCGACATGGGGCTCACAGCCTCAAACCCCATTTTACAGATCAGGTAACTGAGACACAGAGAAGTGAAGTGAATTGTCCAAGGTCACAGAGCAGACAAGGTGCTTGGGAGCACACAATCTAACAGAATTTGTAGACACATTCCCTGCCACAAGGATCTTAGAGCAGGTAAAGAAACATTAAAATAAATTATAGAAATGTAAAAGTGCTGTGGGGCTGGGGGTGGGTTAACTGTAAAGTGCTTAAAGGGTACAAATCAGAGTGCAAGCATGATGCAGAAGGGAAAGGGAGTAGAGTTTCAGGCCATAGGCAGGATGTGGGTGAAGGGTGGAGAGCGAGATATACAAAATGGAGGTACAGTGAATTGGTTGGTTTTAGAGGAGTGAAGTGAACATCTTGGGTAATAGTAGGAAATCAGCAAGGTAAAGGTAGGTGGGGGCAAGGTGATTGAGTGCTTTAAAGCTGCTAATAGGAGTTTCTATTTGATGCAGAGACAGGTGGGCAACCATGGAGTTTCTTGAGGACTGAAAAAACACGGACTGAATGGTTTTGAAGAAAAATGATCCGGGCAGCAGAGTGAAAAATGGATTGGAGCTTGTAGAGACAGGAGGCAGGGAGGTCAGTAGGTAGCTGATGAAGTAATAATAGTAATAATAATTACGGTACTTGTTAAGCGCTTACTAGGGACCAAGCACTGTCCTTAGTACTGGGATAGATATAAATTAATCAGATTGGACACAGTCCCTATCCCACATGGGGTTCACACTCTTAATCCCCATTTTACAGATGAGGTAACTGAGGGAGACTAGTCTGGGAAGTCCTCTTGGAGGAAATGTGCCTTCAATTAGGCTTTGAAGTTGGGGACTCAGTGAAGTCCACAAGTGAAGACTTGCTCGCTTGGTTCTTCCCCCAACCCAGGCTTACAGCACTTATGTCCGTATCTGAAATTAATTTATTTGTATCAATGTCCCCCATCTAGACTGTGAGCTCACTTTGGGCAGGGAATGTCTGTATTTATTGTTGTATTGTACTTTCCCAAGCATTTAGTTCAGTGCTGTGCACTCAATAAGCTTTCAATAAATACGATTGAATGATTCTACTACACTTAGATTGTTAGACACGTTTGGGATAGGTACTGGGGCCAACTTGATTAGCTTGTATTTACTCCAGTGCTTAGTACCATGAGTGGCATGTACTACCAACATTGTTTCTCATTATTTCTAGTGGAAAGAGCACCACTCATCTGCTGTGTGACCTTCGGCAAGCCACGGAATTTCTCTGTGTCTCAATTACCTCATCTGTAGAATGGGGATTAAGACTGTGAGTCCCACATGGGACAACCTGATTACCTTGTACCTACCCCAGCACTTAGAACAGTGCTTGGCACATAGTAAGTGCTTAACAAATATCATTATTATTATTATCATCCCTCATCATCATAATTATCGGTATGCAGCAGTAAATCAAATTGTCCATATTAGTTTTCCTAACATGATTTGAAAGGGGGGCTATTGTGGTAGTAGAAAATTGAATAGAATATTTGGTAATACTTATCACTGTCCTGGTCTCTTCATCCCACTGCAAGCCTATTTGACTATTGGGGATTCCCTGAGCTCTTTAGGGTAACAGTGAGGTGGGAAGATGGAGTGGGGGATGGAGAAACCCAAAATGCCACTCAGTTGGGTTTGCTGATTTCAGGGCTCCTATAGTAATCTAGTAGCTGGGACTCCCAAAAACAGTCGATTCGGACGTTCTGGGTAATCTCTGCCAAAATTAGTTTGAGGCCTGAAGTTAGATTTTCCACAAGCAGATACAGGCAAAGCAGTCATTTTCCACTAAAATATTGCCTGGCCCTATGCATCTAGAGGAAATGTTTCATAATAGAGTGGTGGAGATGCCAGGTCAGTTAGGTTGGCTCACTAATTCAGTAAATATTTGATTAGGGTTCATATTTGAGAGGCCATACAATGCTTGATTTTATTATACATAATAGAATGAGATCATCATTTTGTTTTTTCTTGTGGAGAGATTTTTGGAGTTCAGAATCTATTACATTGATTAGTGATGGGATGAAAGGATATCTTTTTCCGCTCCAATTTCCCCTTTGATTTTTATCTAAAAATCACTTGTACTAGTGGTTTGATGCCAGTTTGAAGATGTTCTAGCTATCATGTATACGTCTGTATAGGCATAGAGAATGTATTATGCTACCCTGTCTCAGGATGGCACCTGGAGAGTTTCCAGTACTCTAATAATAATGTTGGTATTTGTTAAGCGCTTACTATGTGCCGAGCACTGTTCTAAGCGCTGGGGTAGACACAGGGGAAGCAGGTTGTCCCACGTGGGGCTCACAGTCTTCATCCCCATTTTACAGATGAGGTAACTGAGGCACCGAGAAGTTAAGTGACTTGCCCAAAGTCACACAGCTGACAAGTGGCCGAGCCGGGATTCGAACCCATGACCTCTGACTCCAAAGCCCGTGCTCTTTCCGCTGAGCCACGACTCTACCAGTCTTGACTACGGGAGGGAGAGTCAAGCAGAGGCCTACCCATTCCATTCCTAGTTTGGGCAGTGGCTAACAAGTGGAAGGCAATCTGCTACAAGTCTAAACTCACCTATGCTGGGCAGCAGCGGTAGGGGAGAGAGTCAAGGGTGGACACTCAGTTTACTGCCTGGAAGAGGGCAGTGGTAAACCCCTTCCATATTTTTACCAAGAAAACTCTATGGATACATTGTCAAAACAATTGCAGATGGAGACAGGGTGTTCTCGAAGAGCTGTGTCTATGCAGTTCCTAAGATTTGGAGACAGCTCAACAGCATAAGACATTATACTGTACATCATTTTGCTAAAATCTCACTGCCATGTGAAGGAAGACTGCAAACATAGAATTGAATTTCTATGTACGTATAGATGCCTATTCCCCCCCCCCCCGCCCCTTTTTTTTGAGCAGGATAAATCATTTACCTTGTTGTATGCAAAGTGAAGAGCATTACTAGAGTATATACACTGATGGGTGCATGAATCAAATATTGATTTTTCATATATCATATCTTATTGAAAATAGCAGTACAGTAATAGTCTTTATCAATATTAAAGTGTAAATCGATGTTTCATTCTCCTGAACCATGGTTGAGTTTAATAATTTCCTCCTTTAAATACATTTTATCACGTTGGAGAATAAGATGACAGTGATCTAAAAAACATAATCAATAAAGAATTGAATAATTCCAAAATGACTAAAGATAGGATTTCTTTTGTCCTGTGCTCTTTTTGTCAATTAAAGAGAATTGTAAGCAATGTAAAAGTACACCGATTTTTTTCTGTGACTAATATGGAAGTTCCATTTGCATTTTATATTTTTCAAAATAAAATTTAAGAAAATGTAATGATTTCGTAGCCAAATTTCACTTATAGATTTTTTTGAAATTATTGAAAGAAAAGGGTAATAATAAAATAACATTTCAGACATTAATTATATGAATCCTGCATTGTATTTTTCCAATCATTCTGTATCCCATTTTGAAATATTGCTCATTTGGAAGGTTTGTGATAGTGATTAAATTATTTTCTGTAATCATCTGTGCATACTTTGTCACGTTTCATTTAATCTAATTGTGATCTGGGGCATGCCTACTATGCTAGCATTTTCTTCTTTGCAGTTGTAGAACTCCATTAGATCTTAGCACAAAAGCTAGTTTAACAAAGAGCAATAGTGGCATAGACACTGCATTTCCACATCAAACCTGAATACATAATCACTTTATACAGGACTCTATTAGAAACAGAGGTGAGGATGACTTTTGCATGCTTTGTGAGCCTACATAATCATTATAGATTGAATCTTAAACTCCTTCAAGGAAAGAAAAATGACTTACTGACTAGACACATCAAAGTTTATAAAAAAAAATACAGGAACAAAAAACCCTCGAAGTCCTATGGAAAATAGTTTTCAAAGTGGTCAGGGTGGAACTAGGGAAATTTAAAGTCTCATGGGAAAATGTGAGAAATGGAAGATGTGAATGGCTGAAATATAAAAGTGAGATTTGAATACAGAATTGACAAGTCAGACACCATTAAGAGAATTAAGTAACTCCGTGGATAGAGGTAAATTCTGCTATATGCATCACTGAATTACAAGATAATACTTCTTCATCACAGCATACTCTGGAAATAACAGTAGGAGAAATTGAATGGGCCATTTAGTGCTGGAAAGTAGTCAGGATTTGGAGGGAATGAAGCTTTCTCAGACATGCCATTTCATATTAGAGAATAAGAATAGGGAAGAGAAGGTTAACAGGATTTTTTCTTTGAACAACACAAAGGTGCCATCAAACTGTAGCATTTGATAATGCTCATTCAAAGAAGCCATTTACTCTATTGTCAGTGTTCTGTCATATCTTCACAAAGATACTGGTGAACAGTTTAAATACCCCTAGGCTTTAATCAGCCATGGGAACAGTCTGGATTTACAAATAATCCCTCAGCCTTGGATGTCTTGCACTCAGTGAATCACCTTCTTTAGAAGAATGCTACATACAACAAACCATTGTATAGAGGAGACAGTTGAAAATTACAATTTCATCTTGAGGTCTGCAGTGAGGGATTTGCAAGTCTCTGAAATCCTGTAGAGAAATAAGGAAAATCTGCATTACAGTACATTATTGCTTGCAGGGAAGAACCAGTGGGGATGCTTAGCACGTCTTTGCTCTTTCTGTTCTATGTGCTTCTGACAAACTGTGAAAAAGACCTTCGACTTGGTGGAAATAGTAGCAATACTGACAATGTAGAAAGAAAAGATTGAAAGAAACATGGAACGCCTCTCCTTGAAAAGTACTGATGGAGCAAAGCTTGTCGAGAAGTGTAGAAATCAAACTGAAGGGTTAAGTTAGATAAAGTGACACTCTTTGGTCTGAATTCTTCTGTTCTAATCTAAAGAAAATCTCAGATATGCTCAGATTGAAAGGGAATGGCAGCAAGGTGAATTAAGTGGCCCTGGCATAACCAAAATGACCCTGAAACGCTTTGTGTGAGACCCCTAAATAGCTGTACCTCGTGATTAGAAAAACAAATGAGCCAAATTAATGAATTCAACAAAATGAGAGGCTTAGAAGCTTTGTAAGGATTTAGATGAGTCTAAAAAGAAACATGCCATTTGAAAACAAGAAGGCTATTTAGTGGCCCAGTATGACTGGGGTAAAACAAATGTAATTTTGGAAAAGCCCAAAGCCATATCTCCCAGAAGCAGGTAAACTTTCAACATAAATGGGAAATTCAATCAATTTCCTAATTTGCTAATGTCATTACAAGGATCAAACGATAATACACTTTAGTGAGGTCATTCAGTTAGGATTATTTTGCATGGAAGTTTGTGCCCCTCTATGTGCCTCTCAATTAATTGGTACAGAAGTTTGCATCTTTGACAATGTGGAGTAATATTGAAATTTCAATGTTCTTCTTTGAAGAAACTAGAGTTTACTGGGAACCCTGTCACAAAGTGAAAAAATAACTGTATTTCCTCCAAGGGGAATGTGTGTCCTATGGGTGACGTTTCACATCTCATTTCTCTGACCATCATGCTTTTTCCAAGCCAGAAAAGACCTCAGGCTTTTGGCATGGCCGTAGAGGCTGCAGCAGGACTGAAGAGGAGGGAATACCTGACCCTATTTCCATCTTGGGCACCAGGATTACACAATGAGGTGCAATTTGTATAAAAGGTTTTGCTCAGATTGAGAATCTGTGTTTGTTTAGGTTGTGAACAGCTTAATCACATCTACCAATCCTTAGTAAAGGAGATTGAATTATGAAGCAGCACCAAGGCCTAGTGGAAAAAGCATGGACCTGGGGAGTTTGAGGACCTGGGCTCTAATCCCAGCTCCACCACCTACCTGCTGTGTGAGTTTGAACAAGTCACTTAAGTTCTCTGAGCCTCCATTCTCTCATCTGTAAAATGGGAATTCAACACCTGGTCTCCCTCCTACTTAGACTTTGAGCCCCATGTAGGACCTGCTGATCTTGAATCTATTCCAGTGCTTAGTACAGTCCTTGGCACGAAGAAAGCACTTAACAAATGCCACAATTATTATTATGACCTCATGTCCCCTTTGATTGACATGTGCTGGTCATATGATACAATCTGTCTCCGGTCTGGCTTCTTCCCTCTGCACACGTCCCTGGCAGATGGTCCACTACCCTGCCATGCCAGAGATTCCATCTCACCTGGCCCTACCAGAGCAGGCTCTCTGTTCCCTGGAAGGACAGCAATCCCAGGCCTTGGTAGATATGGAGAGAAATGTTTCAGGTGGGCACAGTTCCTCCCTAGGAGCTGCTTTAATTTGCATTCCCCACCCACAAATCTCCCTTTATTCATCTCCACTCCCACTCCCACAGCACTTATGTACATATCTGTAATTTATTTATTTATATTCATGTCTGTCTTCCCCTCTAAGCTCTAAACTCACTGACGCCAGGGAATATGTCTACTATAGTGTTATGTTATACTCTCCCAATCACTAGTACAATGCTTGGCACACAGTAAGTACTCAATAAATACTGTTGACTAACTCCCAGAGCTCCCTTCCACCTCCTCTCTGTCCCTGGAGGGCAGTCATCCCTGGAACTGAGGGAAATGGAGGGAAATGGCTGGAGAACATAAGATCCTCCCACTCCCGAGGAGCTGGGACAGGGATGCTTCTGTCTGTGTACTCCTCCTGGTCGATTACTCGCCCCACAGTGTACAGCTCCCGAGAAAAGTCCTGCCTCCTCCTTCTCTGGCACCTCCCATGGTTGCAAGAATGTGCAACTTTGTAATTTAAACTATGAAGGCAGTGGATCAGAAGCCTATATAAACTACTAGTGTATCAGGTCATCGAAAACGATTTACCTGATTAATGTGTTATAGTGAAGAATGCACCAGTACATCATGGAACTACTCCCAGGTATCTTCCCTGCACTGATGACTCAGCCATACAGATTCCTCACCCTGTAAACCTGCTAGACCCTAGAGATTGTTCTAATTTGCCATCCAAAAAATGCTAAAGAAATCTTTCTGTAAATTAAATGGATTTGGTGAAATCAGTTTTCACAAAATTGCAGGCATTAATATTAGACGATTTTCCCACAGACCTTGGCTGCTGGTCAGAAGCTTTGTTTGGGCCCTGGTAGAATCCAGTGGAATTAATGACTTGAAAAATAAACAAGCTTTAGACAAATTCAACAATAGGTCCAATGTCAAGATTGGCCAGGGAAACATTGTAAGATTTAAGAATATGAAGAATTTGATTTGGAATCAAGAAGTATTGATAGAGCACCTACTCAGATCACCCAACACTGCTTTAGTCATTTGTGTTAACGTCCTAGTGGAAGGAGCAAAGACTTGGAAGTTAGAGGATCTGGATTCTGATCTTGATTCAGTCACTTGCCTTTTGTGTGATTCTGGGCAAGTCATTCAATTTCTCTATGTCTCAATTATCCTATGTGTAAAATACCTGTTCTCTCTCTCCCTTATCTAGACTGTGAGTGCACTGTAGGCAGGGAATATGTCCTTTATATTATACTGTACTCTCCCAAGCACTTAATACAGTGCTCTGAACACAGTAAGCTCTCAATAAATATGATTGATTGATTGAGGCCCAATCAATTGAGTGGGAGAAAGACTGGGTACTAATGCTTACACTGTATCTACCCCCGTGATTAAAATAGTCCCTGGCACATAGAAAGCATTTAACAAATGCCAAAATTATTATTGTTCTAATAAAATAGGCAGGTAGGATCCTAGCATGGGAGATGGACATGGAAATAAATTATAGATAGCAGAGAGTAATGGGCTACAGACGGACTTTCCTAACTTTGAAGGTATGTTCATCTTAACACAGCTATCCTGGGTGGGTAATGTGAAGAAAATGACTTTCAGCAGGATATCCAAATAGCTGTTGAATGGAAAGCTTAAACTGGAAAACCAAAAGACGAGGACAGAGGAAACATTTTAAGGCCACAGTAAAACCAAGTCTTAGTGCTGCATCCAGCTGAAAACTGGGAGTCACTGTAGAGAAAAAAGCACACTGCTATTAAGAAAGGAGTGTTATAATCTTTGATAAATAATGGGAGACAAGAAGTATTGTGGGAGTCCCTAAAGGCTCATTTCTAGGTCACCTTATATTTTCCACCTACACCCACTCTTTTGGAGAACTAATTTACTCCTGTGGCTTCAACTACCATCTCTGTGCAGATGATTCCCAAATCTGCAACACCAGCCCTAATCTCTTTCTTTCCCTGCAGTTTTGCATTTCCTCCTGCCATCAAGACATCTCTACTTGGATGTCCTACTGACTCCTCAAACTTATCTTATCCCAAACAGGACTCCTTATCTCCCCAACCAACCCCATACTCTCCCTGAATTTCCCATCTCTGTAGTCGACAATATCATCCTTCCTGTCTCAAAAGCCCATAAATAACCTTAGCATTATCCTCGATTCACCTCTCTCCTTCAACCCACATATTCAATCTGTTACCAAATCTTGTCAGGTCAACCTTCGCAGATGTCTAAAATCTGCCCTTTTTTCTCTATCCAAACTGCTAACACCTTAATCCAAGCATTTATCCTATCCTGCCTTGATTACTCCATCAGCCTCCTAGCTGACCTCCCTGCTTCCTGTCTCTCCCCACTTCTGCTGCACGGATCATTTTTGTACAGAGAAGTTCAGCCCATGTTTCCCCACTCTTCTAGAACTTCCAGTGTTCATCCATCCACCTCCGCATCAAACAGAAACTCCTTTTCTTAGGCTTTAAATCACTCAATCATCCTGTCTTACCCCCTTCATTTCCTACTCCAACTCAGCCCACACACTTTATTCCTCTAATGCTAACCTAGTCACTGCACCTCGGATCTCCTGTCTCTTGCCACTGACCTCTCAGTCATTTCCTGGATCTAGCCTGGAATCCCCTCCCTCTTCATGTCTGACAGATAATGCTTCTCCCTAACTTCAAAGCTTTATTAAGAGCTCATCTCTTCCAAGAGGCCTTTTACACTAAGCCCTCATTTCCTCTTCTTACACTCCCTGCTGGGTTGCCTTTGCACTTGGATTTGCACCCTTTGTTCATCCCTCCCTCAGACCTACGGAATTCACATATTTGGAACATTTATTTATCTTAATGTCCAGTATCCCTCTCTGGACTGTAAGCTCACTGTGGGTGGGGAACATGTCTATCAACTCTGTTATATGGTACTCTCCCAGGTGTTTAGAGTTCAAGTGCTCAATAAATATGATTGATTGATTCAAGAGGGCAAAATAATAATAGTAATAATAATTTTGGAATTTAATGTTGGGATTTGTTAAGTGCTTACTATGTGCAGAGCACTGTTCTAAGCACTGGGGTAGATGCAGGTAATCAGGTTGCCCCACATGAGGCTCACAGTTAATACCCATTTTACAGATGAGGTAAGTGAGGCACACGGCTGACAAGTGGCAGAGCCGGGAGTCGAACCCATGACCTCTGACTCCAAAGCCCAGGCTCTTTCAACTGACCCACACTGCTGTTAAGTGCTTACTATGTGCTGAGCATTGTTCTAAGTGCTGGGATAGATACAAAAGAGAAAAACATGTCAAGCACTGCAAACATTAACCATGACAACACAAGGGACAGCTCTTTTATATATCCAGTACTGGTGTTTCTGCAGTCCTGCATTGGCCTTTTCAGCCACACAGGACTCAAAGGCAAATTTCAAATATCAGTGGTATAATCTTTGAATAAATCAGAGAATGTGTGTAAGCGTGAATATGTTCTCTAATCCTGACCCTGCCGTTAATGTGCTGTGTGACCTTGGGTAAGTCACTTTTAACTTCTCTATGCCTCAGTTTCCTCATCTGCAAAATAGGGGTTCAATAACTGTCTCCCTTCTACTTAGCCTATAGGCCTAATTGGAACCTGATTATTTTTGTGTCTACCCCAGTGCTCACCATAATTATTAAAGGTTTATATCTCAAAGAAATGTACATAATGCCATATTGGGATGTAATGTGATTTAAGAAGGGCATTAAAGATGAGATGAGTGACAGCTTGTTGTCTAAAGTAGGAGCAAGAAGTTGTCAGTGAGAATGATGAGAATGAGGAACAGAGAGGAGGATGATTTTAAAGGAGTGAAGCCCATTATTGGGTTGCACTGGGAAAAGAACGAGAATATCTGGGGAGAGAGCTGATGGAGTGCTTTGTTAGGGGTTTCTGCTTCATGCAGAGAGAAACAATCAGTCATAGATTTTTGTAGAGTGGAGATAAGGGCCCAAGGATATTTTAGAAAAACATCTGTACAACAGAATGAAAGTAAGGACTGGAAAGAGGAGAGACTGGACTCAAGAAAGTCGTGGGGAGGCTTATGGAGGAGTCAAGATGGGACTTAACCAGGGTCATGTAGGTTTGAAAGGAGCAGAAGGAACAGATTCTGGATATGTTGTTGAGGGAAATTTAAAAGGACTTGGAAGCTGACTGAATGTGGTAATTGGAAAAAGAAGGAATTGTTAAGGATAATGCCAGAGTTATGAGCTTGAGAGATGGGTGGATGGTAGTGCTTTCAGTTGTGTTGGGAAAGTTAGGTAGAGGAGGGGATTTGGGCAGGAACCTGAGGAATACAGTTTGGAATGTGTTGAGCTTGAGATTTTGGCAGCTGTCCAAGGAGGAGGAAATATGAGAAATCTAAGAAAGAGTTCAGAGCTAGAGTAATATGTTAAGGAATTATCAACATAGAGGTAGCATTTGATTTTTTTAAGGTATTTGTTAAGCACTTACTCTGTGCTAGGCCCTGTACTAAGCACTGGGGAAGTTAGAAGATAATCATGTTGAACCCAGTTCATGACCCACATGGGGCTCACAATCTTAATCCTCCTTTTACAGATGAGGTAACTGAGGCACAGAGAAGTTAAGTGACTTCCCCAAGGTTAAACAGCAGACAAGTGGTGGAGCAGGGATTAGAACCCAGGTCCTTATGTCTTCCAGGCCTGTACTCTATCCAGTAGACCACATGGCTTGTGGGAGCAAATAAACTGCTCAGGGGAAAGAGAGAAAAGCAGAGAAGAAAAAAACTTGTAAACAGCAAAGTAGGCTGGCTTAGTGGAAAATGCATAGGCTCAGGGGTCTGGCTTCTAATCCTGGTCCCATCAATAACCTAATGTGTGCTCAGAGAAGCAGCGTGGCCCAGTGGAAAGACCACGGGCTTGGGAGTCGACGGTATGGGTTCGAATCCCGCCTTTGCCACTTGGCTGTGTCTGTGGGGAAGTCACTTAACTTCTCTGGGCCTTAGTTCCCTCATCTGTAAAATGGGGATTACGACTGTGAGCCTCATGTGGGACAACCTGATTACCCTGTATCTACCCCAGTGCTTAGAACAGTGCTCTGCACATAGTAAGCGCTTAACAAATGCCAACATTATTATTATTATTATTATCTTGGGCAAGTCACTTCTCTGTGCCTCTGATTTGAGAAGCAGTGTGGCTCAGTGGAAAGAGCACGGGCTTTGGAGTCAGAGGTCATGGGTTCAAATCCTGGCTCCGCCATTTGTCATCTATGCGAATTTGGGCAAGTCACTTAACTTCTCGGTGCCTCAGTTACCTCATCTGTAAAATGGGGATTGACTGTGAGCTCCACGTGGGGACAACCTGATTCCCTTGTGTCTACCCCAGAGCTTAGAACAGTGCTCGGCACATAGTAAGCGCTTAACAAATACCAACATTATTATTATTATTATTTTCCTTCATGGACAAAATGGGGATTCATTACTGTTCTCCCTTCTACTTAAACTGTGAGCCACATGTGGAGTCTGATTATCTTGTATCTACCCCAACATTTAGTAAGTACAGTACTAGATACAAAGTAAGCGCTTAACAAATACCATTATTATGTTATCATTGTTATTATTCCTATTCTTATTTTTCACTTTGGTTGCAAATTAGCTGCCTAACATTTCATGGGATACAAAATGCAGAAATGATAGATCAGTTAAATAAAATAATCAGGGACAGTAGCATGGCCTAGTGAGGAGAATATGGGACCTGGGAGTTGGGGGACCTGGTTTCTATCCCGGCTCGGAGCCCTGCCTGTTTTATGCTAAATCACTTAATTTCTGTTCCATTGTTTCCTTATCTTTAAAATGAGGATTAACTGCTTGTTCCACTTAGTACTTAGTCTTTGAGCCCAATGAGAGGTATGGCCTGTGTCAGAACTGATCATTTTTTATCTACCTCAGCGCTTAGTAAAGTATTTGGCACAGATTAAACATTTAAAATACTAGGATTTCTCCTATAGTTCCTCCGTGTCACTGGGTGGCCTTTACACCCTCCTGGTCTAGTTGTAATTTTTTCGTCTTGCCAGATTAGTTTCTGCCTATTGGTTCTCGGTTCAAATGCAACCTGAGAAAAGGTTTTTTTTTGTTATAGAGAAGAAATTATTTGGCTAAGGCTCCTTATGGTAAATGAGTATGATGTTCATGTAATGAAAAGTGAATGCACATTGCAATTTGAATTCCACAAATGAAAATATTAAGTGTAGTGTAATGCAAAGGTATTGAGCCATATGTTGTTTTCCCCTCAGAATGTGACTAAATTAATTCACATAATTGCCTGCACCACATCATTTCCATCCCAACTCCCCTTGATTTTTGAAGTGGAAATAAAAGAGTATTTTTCTAGGCAGTAATAGTGGCCATGTTGGGGTAGGAAGAGGAGATGTTAATAATAATAATAATAATGTTGGTATTTGTTAAGCGCTTACTATGTGCCGAGCACTGTTCTAAGCGCTGGGGTAGACACAGGGGAATCAGGTTGTCCCACGTGGGGCTCACAGTCTTAATCCCCATTTTACAGATGAGGGAACTGAGACCCAGAGATGTTAAGTGACTTGCCCACAGTCACACAGCCGACAAGTGACAGAGCTGGGATTCGAACTCAGGAGCCCTGACTCCAAAGCCCATGCTCTTTCCACTGAGCCATGCTGCTTCTCCGTGTTCAGAATATGCTAAAGCCACAGACACAGACTCACATCAGGGAGGTTGTTTTTCACTGAAATATGGAAAATGGAGGGGTTAATTATTTGAATAATAATAATTATGGTGTTATTTAAGGGCTTAACTATGTGCCAGGCATTGTACTAAGCGCTGGTGTCCTCAAGGGTCAGTTCTTGGCCCTTTTCTGTTCTCCACCTATACTCACTCCCTTGGTGAACTCATTCGCTCCCGCAGCATCAACTATCATCTCTATGCAGATGACACCCAAATCTACATCTCCTCCCCTGTTCTCTCCCCCTCCCTTCAGGCTCATATCTCCTCCTGCCTCCTGAACATCTCCACCTGGATATCTGCCCTCCACCTAAAACTCGATTAGACTGTAAGCCCGTCAATGGGCAGGGACTGTCTCAATCTGTTGCTGATTTGTACATTCCAAGTGCTTAGTACAGTGCTCTGCACATAGTTAGCGCTCAATAAATACTATTGAATAAATGAATGAATGAGCTCAACATGTCTAAAACTGAGCTCCTTATCTTCCCTCCCAAACCCTGACCTCTGCCTGACTTCCCTGTCACCATGGATAGCACTACCATCCTTCTAGTCTCACAGGCCTGCAACCTTGGTGTCGTCCTTGACTCAGCTCTCTCATTTACCCCATACATTCAGTCCGTCACCAACACCTGCCAGTCTCACCTTCACAATATCGCCAAGGTCCGCCCTTTCCTCTCCATCCAAACGGCTATCCTGCTGGTACAAGCTCTCATAATATCCCAACTGGATTATTATGTCAGCCTCCTCTCGGATCTCCCTTCCTCCTTTCTCTCCCCACTCCAGTCTATTCTTCATTCCGCTGCCTGGATCATCTTCCTACAGAAACGCTCTGGGCATGTCACTCCCCTCCTTTAAATCCTCCAGTGGTTGCCTATCAACCTCCGCAAAAAACAAAAACTTCTCACTCTGGGCTTCAAGGCTCTCCATCACCTTGCCCCCTCCTACCTTTCCTCCCTTCTCTCTTTCCAGTGCCCACAACGCACGCTCCGCTCCTCTGCCGCCCACCTCCTCACCATCCCCCGTTCTTGCCTATCCCACCGTCGACCCCGGCCCACGTCCTCCTGCTGTCCTGGAATGCCCTCCCTCCTCACCTCCACCAAACTAACTCTCTTCCCCTCTTCAAAGCCCTACTGAGAGCTCACCTCCTCCAGGCCTTCCCAGACTGAGCTCCCCCTTTCCCTCTGCTCCCTCTCCCCTCCCCACCTGCTTTTCCCCCTTCCCCACAGCACTGTCCTCATTTTTATGTATTATTTATTACCCTATTAATTTTGTTAATGATGTGTATATCTCTATGATTCTTTTTATCTTGATGATGTTGTTTTGTTTTGTTCTGTTTTCTTTTGCTGTCTCCCCCGATTAGACTGTGAGCCCGTTACTGGGCTGGGATTGTCTCTATTTGTTGCTGAATTGTACATTCCAAGTGCTTAGTACAGTGCTCTGCACATAAGAAGTGCTCAATAAATACCATTGAATGAATGAATGTATACAAGCAGATTGGGTTGGACACAGTTCCTCCCACGTGGGGCTCACAGTCTCAATCCCCATTTTACGGATGAGGTAACTGAGGCCCAGAGAAGTGAAGTAACTTGCCCAAGGTCACACAGCAGGCAAGTGGCAAAGTCAGGATTAGAGCCCATGACTTTCTGACTCCCAGGCCCGTGCTCTATCTGCTATGCTGCTTCTCATGTCTATAGTGGTAAGTATTTGGGACAGTGCAAGCAGAGAAGGATACACATTCAGGTGCCCTCTTACCTTCCTCTTCTTTCTAACCTCCATTTTTTATCCTCTTCATTTCTCCTCCCCTTATTGCTACACTTAATTTTTATGCCCCATGTAATAGTCTTTCCCCTATTCATGTATTACAAAAATATACAAAAACATGGGGCAATTATGCAAGTACATATGGTAATTAGAAAAAAATTCATTCCATGTAGGAAAAAAAGTATATTAAATAGTTATGCTATTTAACCATTTTATCCTCTTTATTGAGCATATGGCTTTATTCATTAGCACTCAAGGAACTTCGTTTCATGGCCATGTTAGTAATTAAATGAAGTTGGCAATAATATTGAATTGCTATCACTTTTAAAAATCAGATATGCATATTTTTGGAGATGATTTTTTATCAAGAAGATGGTTTCTGGAATAGTCATTATATACACTATTTACTGGGCCCAAGATAATCCAGGACATCATGAGGCTAATCCCAGGGACCCCAGATTTGGAGGAGGAGATGGGCACAATTGACATCCCCCTCCACCCCCAGAGATCGAGCTAGAAATCGTACATCTCTTGATCCTACTAATGAAACTGTCATTTGGGACTATTTATCTTATTGTATTATTGATTTATATTATTATTAATTTATTATTGATCTGTTTATCTTGATTCTATTTATCATGATTATGTTGTCTTGTTGTTGTCTTGTTTTTGTTTGTCTTTCTCCCCCGATTAGACTGTGAGCCCGTCACTGGGCAGGGATTGTCTCTATCTGTTGCCAAACTGTACATTCCAAGCACTTAGTACAGTGCTCTGCACACAGTAAATGCTCAATAAGTACTATTTAATGAATGAATGAGACATTATGTAAGTGGTGCTTGAAATAGACCCTCCCAAAATGTCACTGCGCCTGTGGGAGCTGGGTGGTGCCCATGTTGGCCTGTACTCCCCACTTGCTGATACTCAATAATCAGTCATATTTATTGAGCACTTACTGTGTGCAGAGCACTGTATTAAGCTCTTGGGAGAGGAACTATAGTAGAACAGTATAGCAGATAATTCCCTGCCCATAACGACCTTTAGTCTTCCCATTCCCCTCATTGGCCCCCTCTGAAGGTGCATACGTATGGTAACATTTAAGTTTATCGCGCTCTGTGAAGGAGAGAATTGCTGATGGAGAAATGAGGGGAGATGAGATGTTTGGAACTGGGCACTTGGAGGTCAGCTCAAGACTCCAAGGCTACCTGGGCTGTTCTATTCCAGTCCATACTTCACTGTGTGACTGCGGGCAAGTCACTTAACTTCTCTGTGCCTCAGTTCCCTCAACTGTAAAATGGGGATTAAGACTGTGAGCCTTACGTGGGACAACCTGATTACTCTGTAAATCTATCCCAGTGCTTAGAACAGTGCCCTGCACATTGCAAGTGCTTAACAAATACCAACATTATTATTATTATTATTATTATGAGAAGCAGCATGGCATAGTGGATAGAGCACACGTCCGGGAGTCAAAAGGCCATGGGTTCTAATCCCGGAGCTGCCACATGGCTGCCGTGTGACCTTGGACAAGTCACTTCACTTCCCTCAGCTGCAAAATGGGGATTAAGACTGTGAGCCCCACGTCGGACAGGGACTTCGTCCAACCCGATTACCCTAGAACAATGCTTAGAACAGTGCCTGACACATAGTAGGTGCTTAACAAATACCATAATTATCATTATTATCATTATTATTATGATGTGTCAGGCACTGTAGTAAACGTTGGGGTAGATATGAGATAACTAGGATGTACACAGTCCATGTCTCTCAGGGGCTCAAAGGCTCAAACCCCATTTTACAGATTCATTCATTCATTTATTCATTCAATCGTATTTATTGAGCTCTTACTGTGTGCAGACAAGAAGCAGCATGGGCTAGTGAAGAAAGGATTGGCCTGAGAGTAGAGGACTTGGGTTCTAAACTCAGCTTTGCCAATTGCTTGCTGTATGACCTTGGGCAAGTCACTTTACTTCTCTGTGCCTTAGTTTCCTCAACTGCAAAATGAGGATTAAATACAAGTGCTCCCCACTAATTAGATTGTGACTGTGTCAGGCCTAATTAACTTGTATCTACCCCAGTGCTTAGAACAGTAATACAGAGTAAGTGCGTAGCAAAGGCAAAACAAAAGAAAATAGATGAGTCACAGAGAAATTGTGAAGTGCTCAATAAATACTATTGAATGAATGACTTGCTCAAGATCACACAGCAGATCTCTCTTAACTTCTCCCTTCCTAAATTATCTCATCTGTAAAATGGGGATTAAGACTGTGAGCCCTGTTGGCCCCAGATAAAAGGCTGTCTATTTAGGTGGGCTCAGGAATCTGAGGCTGTCCATGGCTCCCTTTGTTTCCACTGCCTCTCTGACTGGAGAGACGGCACTATGTAATGGCATTTGCTGCTCTACAGTATGATATCATCCGCATCATGGATCTTGTGAGGGGAATGTCAAGATGTTCCAGCCCTAAGCTTCAGTATTTCCAGCTCAGACAAGTAAAGAGTGTGGACAACTTGGAAAGACTTTTGTAGAAAGAGAAATTGTTTATTTTACCAGTTGTAAGTCGTATAAATGTGAAAGTTATAATCATGACCAAATCTAATTTAAAGTTTCTTGGAATTATTCACAGAATTGAGTAATAATAATAAAAGTCTGCTTCAGAAACTTACTGTATAAATCCAGTCCACTTTATTTGCACAATCATTCTGTATTCCATTTAGATACATTTATGATTTGTAATACTGATGATTGTAGTGAGTGGATTCAGCGTATTTACTTAATTGTTTATTATCTATCACAGATCATTTCTAATTGTTCCACCCAGTTTTCTCTGTTTTGTGCCTGCAGAAATGGAGAAAGGAACTGTGCCTTCTCATTCTGGATAAACCATCCCAACCCCTTTAACACTCATTTCTGGATTGAGCGACTCTGTGAAGGAGCCTTGATTTATCCAGTCACCTCTCAACCCCCATTCACTGATGCAAAGACTGATGTCACAATTTCTTGTGCATACTCTCCTCTCTTTCTGTCAGTCAGGCTCACTTCGCTCTGATCTCTTCTAGTTGAGAGCTTGGGCAGCTTCCATCTTTAACCCAGTCTGGTGAGGGTGGGGCTGTAATGTGCAGTGAGGGATGACTGGGACTGAGGAGATGTCTATCTTTCAACCATCTATTTAAAAACCTTGATGATGGCCCCCAAATTTGCTACTTGAGGCCAGAAACCCTAGGGCCACCTGGAAAATCTGCCCTTGGTGGTCAGAGGTACACTTGGCCAATTTACAGTTGGTCCGTCCCCAGAAGATTTTAAGTCTAGTATTCTTTTCTCAGGTAGCAGACTACCACTGTCTCAGTCCCTGCTCCCAAGTTCCTCCTCAGAGATCTGACAGTTCGGACCCTTGAACGCATATGAACGCTTCACTTTGTAGGCATAAAGGGAAAGAAAACAGCCTGATTTTATTTAAAAGATAATCAAATGTTTGAGGAGTTATTGAGAAGCAGCGAGGCTTTGTGACAAGATCACGAGTTTGAGAGTCAGAGGGCGTGGGTTCTAATCCTGGCTCTGCCACTTGTCAGCTATATGACTTTGCCTCAGTTACCTCATCTGTAAAATGGGGATTCAGACTGTGAGCCTCATGTGGGACAAACTGATTATCTTTTATCTGCTCCAGTACTTACAACAGTGCTTGATACATAGTAAACACTTAACAAATGCCATTATTATTATTATTATTATTATTATCATTATTATTTGTGCATAACGTGTTTGATATGTGCATTAAATCACCTCTGTTTCATGCACTTGGACTAATCTTAAGCATGGACTCAGAACAATACCCTCTTGCAGGAATTTAGATAGAGTCTCTCATCCACAGAGGGTTAACTCTGTTAAAGGTGGACCTTACTTATAATAATGATAATAGTAATTTTGATGGCATTTGTTAAGTGCTTACTATGTGCTAAGCACTTTTCTAAATGTTGGGGTAGATGCAAGGTAATCAGGTTGTCCCACATAGGGCTCACAGCCTTAATCTTTGTTTTAAAGATGAGGTAACTGAGGCACAGAAAAGTTAAGTGACTTGCCAAAAGTCACACAGCTGACAAGTGGCAGAGCCAGGATTAGAAGCCATGATCTCTGACGCCCAAGCCCGGGCTCTTGCCACTAAGCCACACTGCTTTATAGTGGGCAGGCAACGTGTTTACCAACTCTGTTATATTGTACTCTCCCAAGTACTTAGATCAGTGCTTGACACATAGTAAGTGCTTAAGAAATGCCATCATTATTACAGTTTTCTGCACACACTAAACACTCCATATGTATATGATTGATTGATTGAGGTAACTGGGGTACATTCAGCAAAAAGATAATTTTAGATAGAAATCTCCTTGAGAACAGGGACTGCAACTTCTACTTTAATTAAGTGCCTGTAACAGTGGTTAGTCCTCAGAGGTCTGAAATCTCCTGTCATAAATAACTAATGAGTCTTGGTCCCAGTCTTGAAAACCTCAGTACTGAAAACCTACAAAAATGAATTGTCTATATTGCTGGTGGTTTTTCAGGGCCACCCATGCTCTCTCATCCCTACCTGTTGTGTTTGCCCTGGGGCACAAAGGACAAGGTATTAGGAAAGGGAGGGTAAAGCCCCTTGAAAAGTATATGCAAGACTTTTACAGAGAAATCCCATTGGTGTTTTGTTTGTTTTATGGTATCTGTTGAGTGCTTACTAGGTGTCAAACCCTATCCTAAGCACTGGGGCAGTTACAAGTCAAATAGGTTGGACACATTTCCTGTCCTTCTTGGGGCTCACCGTGCTTAATAGGAGGGAGAACAGGTATTGAATCCCCATTTTACAGTTAAGGTAAGAGAGGCACAGAGAAGTTAGGTGACTTCCTCAAGGTCACACAGCAAGCAGTTTGCAGAACAGTTGACAGAGCTGGGATTAGAATACATGTCCTCTGACTCCCAGACCCATGCTCTTTCTACTAGGCTTAATACTAATGATAATAGTGTTAGTATTTGTTAAGCACTTACTATGTGCAGAGCACTGTTCTAAGCGCTGGGGTAGATACAGGGTAATCAGGTTGTCCCACATGAGGCTCACAGTCTTAATCCCCATTTTACAGATGAGGGAATTTAGGCCCAGAGAAGTTAAGTGGCTTGCTCACAGTCACACAGCTGACAAGTGGCGGAGCTGGGACTCGAACCAATGACCTCTGACTTCCAAGCTTGGGCTCTTTCCACTGAGCCATGCTGCTTCCCACTAGAGCCATGCTGCTTCTCTAAACAAAGGGACCACAGCATTGGGCTGATGGTCTGTCATCATGCATAAATACCTAGGGCAGGAATAGGGGCTTCACCTTGTCAAGAAGAAGGGAGGGTGCCACCCCAGACTTCAGGTATTGTAAGCTCCTCTAGAGCAAGGATCCTGTTTACCAACTCTATTTTACTTTCCTAAGCACTTAGTACATTGCTCTTCAAACGGTAAGCACTCAATAAGTACCATCGATTGTATCCCCCTAGAGACTAAGCTCCCAAAGTTGTAGAGGGACTTCCTTCTGTGATTAATATTTAGCAACAAGAAAAAAATAAAGAAATTTATCCAGAAATAGTTATGTTTCCTTTGTCCTCTGCTATGGGTCTTCAAATCAGCACACCTGCTATGATTTTATTTGAAGCAGTGGGATTAATTAGATAATTGCTAGAGGCCTATTTTAACTCTAAAATATTACATTCTATTAATGTAGTTTTCACTAAATTAGTGATGTCCTGGTTAGGTGGAGAAGTAATGGTTATTCCCGACTTCCGTAGAGCTTTTTGAATACATGCTGGCTTCAAACACTGTCATTTGAGAACTGCTTTAGGCAGCTAAAAAATTTACCTAAAAATTTACCTCTAAATTTTTAAAGGAAAAAAAATGCTGGTTTTTTTTTTGTTTGTTTGTTTTGGTAAAACTGTTTTTGCCATATTCCAGAAAATGGGAAATCAACTAACTATCAGGAGTAGAAACTTAAATGAAAGCAAAATCAGCTCTTGTTATTTATGTCCCATTAGAATTCACACTTGGGAGCCTTGTGTCATTTTAAATATTCACTTTATAGAGATGTCATTTACAGATTGGAGTCTTTGAATCACAAAACATCATGTTGGATGAGAGTAAGGGTCTGATTTGCATTAAGTTGCTGCATAAATTGGTTAATTGAGTTTCTATATTACTCCCTTGTTTAATTTGTTTTTGAAATAATCACAGCTAAAGCATTAAAACTGTGTTTCCAGTGTAGGAATTTGCATGCCGCTTAGCCTTTCAGTCATTATTATCAGGAACAGATCTAAGTGATTCCTAGACTGAAATTACTCACACACCGGTTCTCTCTGGGGAGGATTAAATAAGGGAAAATAAGGAGCGAGAGGCACTCCTTAAGTCTAGTGTTTGCATAAATACTACAATATCCGTGGTTATAACAAGTAAAGAATTATCACTGGACCTGTACATGGTACTCCTAGCTCACTATTACAAGTGAGTATTGCTATGGGAACTGTTGCAGAGGAAATTTGGACTAAGAAAGGGGATTCTGAGGAGGAATGGGAGACACGTTCCTAAGATCAGAGGAGATTTTTCATTCTGTGCCACTGTTAGAGGAATTGTACCTTTGAGAATACATCATATGAATCCCTTCTCTAAGCAACTATGATACCAACAAGAGGTTTTTGACATATTTAGAGGGAAAAAACTGGGTATTATCAACTAGGTGGCTATGGAAGAAAATCTCTAGTTTGTAGAATTGTATACTCAGACAGTTCTATAAGAATATAGCATTAGCTACTGGATAACAGGACTTTCCCCTAGTGACAACCTCAAACAGATTTCTGAGAAAATGACACCTTTCAATTATTTATGAACTGTGCATGCTTATGTACCTAGTCTATTTAAGTTGACACATTAAATGATATATATTTTCCATTCTATATTGTGAACATGATTTAACTGAAAAATGAAATAACATAGTATTCAGGATATTCTAATACAGCAAAATAGGTATTAATAGTCACCTTTCTCCTGACCACATGGATAATTAAATCAAGGGTCTATGTTCGCCATTCTATGAAAATATAATTCTAATAAGCAACAAGTTAGAAATCATATGTATAATTGTATTATCTGAAAAACGTGAAGACCAGTAACTTTCTCTTGTGAATTTGACCCAACAAGGATGGATAGAGCCGGGCCTGGAAGTCAGAAGGTCTTGGTTTCTATCCCGGCTCTGCCACTTGTCTGCTGTGTGACCTTGGACAAGTTACTTCACTTCTCTGTGCCTCAGTTACCTCACCTGTAAAATGGGGATTAAGACTGTGAGTACCATATGAGACAACCTGATTATCTTGTATCTACCCGGTGCTTAGAATAGTGCTTGGCACATAGTAAGCGCTTAACAAATACCATAATTGTTATTATTATTATTTATTTTAAAATAGTGCTTTCTAAACTTGGTGTCAAAAAATGACAAAAATACAGCTTTCAAATTTGAATATGATTTTGTTTTGTTCTCTTGGCTACGATATTTGTGGTGTTAAAGCTACATTAATGTTAACCAAGAAAGGTTAGCCGGGTAACAGAGATGCATTTATTAGGCTATTATCACCGGTCTTGCTTGGGCTTGAATCTCACTTTATTCTCAGTTTGTATGCCAGACATTTCTAGAGGGTCTTTATTATTCTAAAAGAAGTAATATAACAATTTTGTGAAATTTTGATAAAGATTTTTTTAAGGTTATTTCAATTTTAACTTTATATTAAAGACTGAGTTCATCAAGACAGGGAGTCAGGAGGCTTGGGTCCTAATTCCAGCTCTGCCACTTGCCTATCAGTTGACTTTGGGTATGTCAGCTAACTTCTCTATCCCTCTGTTTTCTCATCTGTAAAATGGAGATCAAATGTCTATTCTCCTTCCCCCTTAGACAGTGAGCCTCACATGGAACAGGAATTATGTCTGATTGGTCAGTGATATTTACAGTGCTTGGCACATAGTAAGCACTAACAAATATCATCATTATTATTATTATTATTGATTGCTTTAGGTGTGCTGAACACCATATTTAGTGCTTGGGAGGGTAGAACACAGTAGAGTTGATAGACATGATCCCCTGCCCATTAGGAGCTTACAAGTCTAGAGAAGGAACTTCTGATTGTATTGTATCTACCTATGTGCTTAGTACAGTGTTTGGCACAGAGTGAGCTTAGATCCTTATTATTATTACTATCATTGTTATTGTTGCTAAGGAAAATAATCCAAAACAATCAAAATTCAGATATTTGGAACAAATTGAATTGATTAAATTCAAAGTGGGATAGCAACATGAATTTCAAGGAACAAAGATATGTTTTCTTTAAAGTTTTGCATTCTGTGGAGCCCATATTCTAGGAAAATATAATAACTGATTGAGGGCAGAATTACAGTAATGAAAGAAAATTGATTTTGCTGTTGAACCTGACTGATCATGAAAATTCCTCATACATTGAATGCAACACTCGCAGTGTATCTTGCAGAATGAAACGTATGCAGTATCATGGTGCCATTCAATTGGATTTTGACTGACTTTAAAAAAAGTTATAATTAAAATAACTTACTCCCATATGATTGCTATCCATCCAGTACTGATGTCAAATAGCATGGGCTTTGGAGTCAGAGGTCATGAGTTCGAATCCCAGCTCTGCCACTTGTCAGCTGGGTAACTGTGGGCAAGTCACTTAACTTCTCTGGGCCTCAGTTACCTCATCTGTAAAATGGGGATTAAGATTGTGAGCCCCATGTGGGACAACCTGATTCCCCCTTGTCTCCCCCAGCGCTTAGAACAGTGCTCTGCACATAGTAAGCGCTTAACAAATACCAACATTATTCTCTAAGTAGTACAGGGAAATGTCTCTTTTAGAGGACTTTTAGGAGCAGCCTAGTATAGTGGGTAGAGCACAGGCCTGGAAGTCAGAAGATCCTGGGTTCTAATCCCAGTTCCACTGCTTGTCTGCTGTGTGATCTTGGGCAAGTCACTACTCTTTGCCTCAGTTCGCTCATCTGTAAAACAGGGATTAAGACTGTCCAACCCAAATATCTTCTATCTACCCCAGCACTTAGAACAGTGCCCGAAACATAGAAAGCGCTTAACAAATACCATAATTATTCTTATTATTGCTCATAATTGGGTCATTGGTTCAAATTTGGACTCAGGGAAATCTGGTCATTTTATTTAAGTAGGTGGCACGCTGAGGTTGTGTACTACCACAACCATACGCCATTTTAGTTGAGGTGTGTAATATGCCATTTCAAGTTGGAAGTGGTGTTTGTGGGACCAAGTACCTGGGAAACTTGCAATGATTCTATATTCTTCCCAGCCCAACCTGAGAGGCATATTAGGGAAATAGCTTGGCCTAATGGAAAGAGCATAGGCCTGGGAGTCAAAGGACCTGGGTTCTGGTCCCTACTCTACCACTTGCCTGCTGTGTGACCTTGAGCACATTACTCATTTCTCTGTGCCTCAGAGACCTTCCCTGCCTAAGCCTTCATTTCCCTTTCTCCCCCACCTTATGCATTGCCCTGAATTGCTTCCTTTATTCACCCCTTCTTCAGTCCCATAGCACTTATATACATATCTATTATTTATATTTTTATATTAATGTCTGTCTCCCCTGTCTAGCTCACAGATTTGTATTATCTGTTTCACAAAAACAAATGTCATTTGTTAAAGAAGTATAAACTGAACAGGCTCCCTAGGAAACAAGGTAGTTAATGAATCAAGGTTAAGAGCTTACTATGTGCCAAACATTGTTCTAAGTGCTGGGGTGGATACAAGTTAATTGGGTCAGACACAGTCCTGTCCCTCATGGGGCTCACACCTTTATCCCCATTTTACAGATTAAGGTAGCTGAAGTTTAGAGATGTTAAACAACTTGCTCATGGTCACAGAGCAGACATGTAGCAGATCTGGGATTACAACCCAGGTCTTTCTGACACCCAGGCCCGGGCTCTATCCACTAAGCCAAGCTCCTTTTCAAGTAGCCACACTGCTTCTAAAGGATGTAAAAAGAATGATAAAAGGTGGAAATAAGAATGAATGGGGGACATAGCAAAGGAGATATGGAGGGAGTAGGTTGATAGACAGATGGACAGGGAGCAGAGAGAATGAGAGGGAGGAAAAAAAGAGAGCCAAACAAAACTCTCCCACCACTGACCTCTAGCACACACCCTCTCTCCTGCCTCAACTTCCCTCCCCTTCACAAAAGGTATTCCACCTTCTCCCCACCTTTACAGCCCTACTGAAATCACATTTCTGCCTCTGGAGGCCTTCTCTGATTAATCTCCCATTTCCTCACCCTGTAACACCATTACGTATGTAAATAACTTTATATTCTATTCCTAACTCCTGCCTGTAATTTATTTTAGATGCTCCTTCCCTAGATTGTAAACTCCCTGAGGACATGGATTTTTGTCTACAAATTATATTGTACTCTCCCAAGTCCTTAATAAAAAGCTCTGCATACAGTATGTACTCAAAGAATACTCTGAATAATTGAAAGAATGGTGCAGGATAGAGGGAGAGAAAGGAAGGAAGTTGGTGTGAGGGGAGTAGGAAGAAAGCAAAAATCATTATAAGAATTGGTCAAGAGAGAAAGAAAGGGAGGGAGAGGAGATTTACAAAGCCTCTTCCTCAGCTGTTGCTGCTGCTGAAATCTGGCACCAGAAGTTCAAGAGGGCTCAGCTGGCAGTGGACCAGAATGCGCCACCTCCATCTGCAGTCATTCCGGTTGTGAATCCATAGAGTTGTCTTGGTAAAAATATGGAAGTGGTTTACCATTACCTCCCTCCATGCAGTAAATTTGAGTCTCTGCCCTCGAACTCTCTCCCATGCCACTGCTGCCCAGCACAGGTGAGTTTTGACTTGTAGCAGATTGCCTTTCACTCACTAACCACTGCCCAAGCTAGGAATGGAATGGAGATGCCTCTGCTTGACTTTCCGTACTGTAGCTGAGACTAGTAGAGTACTGGAAACTTTCCAGTGCGATCCTGAGAGGGATTAGTGTCTGATACCACTGAAAAACATTGCTTTCTGCTGTCACTGATCTCTTGACCAAAGGTATTCTTCACTACTACCCCAATTCAAAGTGAGATTTCAACCGTACCAGTAATGAGACAGAGCTTCGCACCAAATTATGTCAGTTGGCCTATTTGTGATATTTTACCTCCCTTGAAATATATGCAATTCTTTTTTCCTGTTCGTTAAGCATGTTTTGATTATTTAGGATGATGTAATTAATCAGAGTCATGCTTGAAGCTGTTGCCAAAAAATGTTCAGTTAGCTTGCTGATATAGAAGGTGTTTTGGGATATATCTGATTATTAAGGTTATAGCATACCATTAGTAGGATATAATATAATACCTGAGGGTGATAATGAAATTATTTTTAAAACATGTAGTAATATTATATATTGGGTTGGGGCATTAAGTGAATACACATTATGGAGGGAGAGTTCAGATATTCAGAGTGTAATTACAACTCATCAGAAATATATTTCCTTACATTATAGAGTATAACCTCTCTCTAGAGTAGGCAGAAGGGCACTTCTGTTCAGTAATGTTGCCTTTCAAAGGCAAGATTCTCCATAAAATATGAGCTTAACTCTTAGAATCCTTTACAGCAGACAGATTCACAAAACATCCCTGAATGACTGCTTTTCAGGTTAAAAAAAAAACCAGTTCTCTCATAGCCTCAATTTACTATTGAGGGCATCGACTTAGAAAAGTGAAGTTGATGGCTCAGTGATATATAGAGCATTAAGGGTAGAGGCAGAAATTGAATTTAGGTCATGTTAGATAAAACCCATTGTTTTTTGCCTTTTGCTTTTCATGGGAATCAACAGCTTAATATAGTATCCTTAATTTATTGCAGGAGCATTAAAACATTTATTTTTAATTTTTTTTAAAATTTTTCTCCTTGGTATTTCTTTTTAATGCTGTTTTTGTACAGGAAAAAGTGTTTGGGACATTAATGCCTCTGAGAGAATTGGTGAGAAAAAGGACTAGTTTGTTGTGCTGTGTTTGATTCTGCCTACTTACTAAACGTTTAAAATGTTTTAGTACTTTTTTTTAAATGAAAAGTTATCTCTGGTAGTCAATTAGGTTAAAGATAAAACCCAACTTACACAAATCCTCATTTTGTTTTGAGTAGTTCTAGACAGTACAGTGGGTTTCCCTTTTTCCACTCTCTAGTTCTTGATTTGTTTTGAAGCCAAGGTCAATAAACCAAGCCATTTATGTTCACTCCTGGCATGATTAAAAGGTGCCTCTTAAATGGAAACAAAGAAAAAAAGCCTCTGCTGAACCGTAACTTCTAAGCCAGAGTGAAGGAAGAGGGAGGGGTTGGGCCCCCTCTATCAAATGACCTCACCTTCTTGGATTTCTGACTGACACAATCCAGAAGTTAGTCCTAAACTCATTTTTCCTCCATGCTTATTTATTGTTAATCATGACGTACTCCATATTCAAGTGATCGCCCTTGGATGCTTTATATCAGCGTAAATAGTAAAGGTTAAGATTGAAGAGGCTAGAGGTATGTTAGGGTATATAAATTACACAGGATACAAATGTATTTGATGATTTAAATCTATATAAATCCTGCTACAACTGGTGGGGAAATACTTTAAGAAACAATATTGAGAGGGATTTTTTCCCTTGAAAACACTGTGTATATTTTGTTTAGATTCTGCCATACAACTACATTCTTTTCAAACATCCTTTTGACATTTTTACAATATTAAGCATTTACCATAATAATAATAATAATAGTGATATTTGTTAAATGCCTACTATGTGCCAGGCACTGTACTAAACCCTGGGGGGGATACAAGCAAATTGGGCTGGACACAGTCCCTGTCCCCCATGAGTCTCACAGTCTTAATCCTCATATTACAGATGAGGTAACTGAGGAAGAGAAATTATTTGCCCAAGCTCACATAGAAAGACAAGTGGGATACTTTATCTGGCTTTGTACCCGTTTCATATTTGAAAATTTGATTTAGGGTTAAGGATAAGGATCCCGGCTCTCCCCTACACTACTGAATGCTCTGTGTGTAAGAAGAAATCCACTTCTCTCCCCAGTTTTCCCATCTCAAGCTATAACACCACTATTTTCCCCATCCCATAAACCTCAACCTCATTACTATCCTCAGATCTTCACCACTATTCGACTCTCCCATTCAGTCTACTGCCAAATTACACCAGTTCTTCCTGCACCATATCTCTTGGTTCCATCCCAAAAGTGCTATCATGCTGATACCAGCTCTGATCTTTTCAAAGGGAAGACCATTTTATTATTCTCCTATTGGTTTCCCAGACTTCAGCCTCTTCCCACTCCAGTCTATACTGAGCTCCTGCATGGATCATTTACCTGAATCATCACTTGACTCACATCTCTCCTTTCCACAACTCTCGCCATTGGCTTCCTGTGTCCCTCTGCAGGAAACAAAAATTCCTCACTGTTGACTTCAAGACTCTCCACCATGTGACCTTACCTTGCATTTCTGATCTTTTCGCCCACTATTTCCCAAATTTCTGCCTTCATTCCTCCCAAGCCAACCTCCTAGCTGTACTTCTTTCTCAACCTACCTGCCTCCCATCCCGCCACTCCTTTTATGCTTCCAACTTGGTACTCCCTCCCCACATCAAACCAGTGTCAGCTTCTTTGCACTTAATGCCTCCTAAAATCCCACCTCTAATAAACTGTTCATGATTAATTTCCCAACACACTAAACCATGACCCTTATGAACTTATTTATTTCATCCTTAGCACTCAAGTGTATATGGTCAATTTTTTTCATTGGCCAAACTAGTTGTAAATATTTTCTTGCTCATCTTCTTCATTAGAATGTAATTTCAGTAAGCAAAAATGATATCATTTTGTTATTTCGTCCTTTCCAGGGATGTGGTATAGTGCATTGTACCAAGTGGAAACTCAAGAAATGCTACCACTTTGGATGTGTTTGTCCAATACAGTTTGACTTATTAATTCACATTGAATGGTATGCATCCAGGGTGTGATTTGCATAAGAGGCATTTGTTTGGGTTACAATCGTGTCTGGGTGCCCAATCCCCAGTAGAGGGGGTTGAATCACAACCCAGCATGGTGCTTCATCTATCTGTCATATGATGTAATATGAGCTTGGTCTAGCACACATCCCTTCCCCTTGCCCCAACTCTTCCATTTTTTCTTTTTGGTATTTGCTCATAATAATAATAATAATCATGGTATTAAGTGCTTACTATGTTCCAAGACTGTTCTAAGCACTGGGGTAGATACAAGCTAATCAGATTGGACACAGCCCCTGTCCCATGTGGAGCTCACTGTCTTAATCTCCATTTTACAGATGAGGGAATTTAGGTCCAGAGAAATGAAGTGGTTTGCCCTAGGTCACACAGCAGACAAGTGGTGGAACTGGGATTAGAACCCAAGTCCTTCTTTCTCCCAGACCCATGCTCAATCCACTACGCCAGGAAGCTTTAATTCCCTGGCCAGCTCTGGAGGAAAGACTTGGGTTACAGAAGAGAATGCCCTGGGTGGGTGTAATTGATCCTGAGGAGGTAGTGCTCAGGGTGCAGCTCAGAGTGGCTGCAGTGGCCCCAAAAAGGAGATTGTGATGCTGGGGTGGCAGAGTAGTGGTGACAGTAGCAGCAGCTCTCCATGCCAGGCCAGTAGAGCCCCAGCTCCCGCTTCTTCTTCAGAGGCCTCTCCATCCCTGTCTGTATCTCCACTCCCGGGATAGCAGGATGGCTGCACCTTTGGTTTCTCTTCCTGCTCCTCCTCTCTGTTCAGAGCGGTAGTGGTGGCCCGGACAGGGTCAGCTCCAAGAGTGAGAATTAAGAGCAGGCCTCCAATCCCCCTGACCACTCCCTGCCCTACCAGCCACACACATCTTCGGTGGGGCAAATATACCTCGGATTCCATCCCCCATGCCTCTCCCACAGGATTCAGCTCTGGAGGAAAGCCTTGCCCCTCTTTTCCTTGGCCTCATCTCCCTGTCACAAGATTGACCATCTTCATAGTTTAAGTTACAAAATTGTCCAATCAGGAGCCTCTGTAAACTCCTCGGATCATCTTGAAGGATTTAGCCTGATTAACTTGTCATACTGCAGAATTCACCAGTAGGTCGGGTAACCACATTGAACAGTGAATTCTTGGAGTTTATTAATTATTCAAAATCTCTAGCAGATGAATGATGACACTGATGCAACTCATGATAAAGTATACCCCACCTAGGGCGTATCATTACTTGAATAAAAGCCCCTGTTTTGATAACAAAGACTGAGTTAGGCCCTTTGATTTCACTCTATCAGTTCTTATGGGATTTCTTCCCATTGATCCTTTGATTCCCTGCTTCCACCAAAAAAGCAAAATACGTGTTGACAGCATCATTGTATCAGTGAAAGTGGAAATGAAACTATAACATACATATCTTTAAATTACTTAATATAAATTCTTTATATTAATGTTTGTCTCCCTCTAGACTCTAAACTCTTTAAGGGCAGGGAATGTGTCTGCTAATTTTGTGGTATTCTCCTAAGTGCTTAGTAGAATGCTTTGAGCATAGTATGTACTCAATAAATACCATTGATTGATTGATTGATTACCATGATGCTATCAACACCATATTTTGGTTTGTATCTCACATAATTTTAAATCTTTCCTGATTTGCTATTCATTTGTTTAATCAAGTGCCAGACTTTGCTTTTGCAGAATCTAGAGAAAAAAAGAAAAGTAATGGGAACTATATTATAGCAATTTTCACAAACTTACATTGAGAGAGGAAAGTAGTATTGTAACTAAGATCAGAAACCCTGGGCTCTAATAGGTTGGTGCTCTTTAGTTTTGAAAATCGTTCTGCTTATCTCCCCTCTTCTCAAAATAATCAACCATTTAGTTAGATACGTCTTAGATGCGTCTCTGTATCCAGCTGAAGCTCCAAAGGTTTTAAGGCACCGCAATCAATCAATGGTGTTTACTGAGTGCTTACTATGGGCAGAACACTATACTAAAGCACTTGGGAGAGCACAGTAGATAGTTCCCTACCCACAATGAGTTTACAACCCCATCAACTTTCTCCTCCCACCACAGCCAAACTCTTTGTTCCTCCCAATTCATTTTTAGTCCATATTTCATTCTCAGTTCTCCTGACTCAACCTTTGTTCATGCCCATCCTCATTCCTGGATTTCTTTTCTCTTTGAAGTGCATCAGACAATGGTTTTACCCTTTTCCAAAACTCTCCTGAAATCCTACCCCCTTCAAAAGGCATTCACTAATTAATTTTCTCTTTGTCTCCTATTCTCTCAACTATCACCTCATCACTTAATAACTGACAATTACCCATAACACTTGTGAACCTATTGACTGGGAAGCAGCACTCCCCAGTGGATAGAGTGCTGGCCTGGGAGTCAGAAAGACCTAGGTTCTAATTCTGTCGCTGCCACTTGTAATAATAATAATAACAGTGATGGCATTTATTATGCACTTACTATATGTCAAGCTCTGTTCTGAGCGCTGCAATAGATGCAAGGTAATAAAGTTGACCCACATGGGGCTCACAGTCTTAATTCCCATTTTACAGATGAGGTAACTGAGGCCCAGAGAAGTGAAGTGACTTGCCCGAAGTCACACAGCTGACAAATGGCAGAGCCGGGGTTAGGACCCATGACCTCTGACTCTCAAGCCTGTCCTCTTTCCACTAAGCCACGCTGCTTCTCTGCTGTGACCTTGGACAAGTCACTTAAACTTCTTAGTACCTCAGTAACCTCATCTCTGAAATGGGGATTAAGACCATGAGCCGCGTGGAACATGGGCTCCAACCTGATCAGCTTGTATCAGCCCCAGTGCTTAGTAAGAAGTCTTGGCACATAGTGCTTAACAAATATTGCGAAAAAACATCATATACACTACTATCTAAGCATTTACCTATCAGTCTTTTCCTCCTCTTTTTTTTTAAATCCTACTTAATTTATTTTGGGTCTGTCTCCTCTGTTAAGCTGAGAAAGTGTGGCCTAGTGAAAACAAAAGAAAACAAAACAAAAAACCACTGGCTTGGGAGGTAAGGGACATGTGTTCTAATCCCTCTTCCTCCACATACCTGCTGTATGACTATGGGCAACTCACTTAACTAATCTGTGCCTTAATTTCCTCATCTGTAAAATAGGGATGAAATACCTGTCATTCTCCTTAGACTATGACCTCATGTAGGACAGTGATGATCTGACCTGATTACCTTAAATCTATCCTGGTACTTTAAAACAGCTGCTTGGCACATAGTAAGAACTTAACAAACCCTGCAGTTGTCCTTGTTCTTATATAAGACACTTGTGGAAAGAGGTTGTGCTTATTTCCACTTTTCATGCAGGTGTTTGTATGTGTGTAAAACTGCCTTTTGTTTTCTGAGATAATACTAATTGTGGTAGGTCACACATTTATGCAAACATAGCTTTAAAGACCAAAACTGACCAGCATATCTTGCAAGATAGACCCTTGCTGCATTCATGTACTCATGTCACATGCTGGACTAGTCTCTTGCCAAGTCTGCCTCTTAGTGGCCCCTTCTTTTGAGCTTTGGTTCAGAAAGAACAATCCCTCTCATGATTGCCGCATGTCAGACCGCTCTGTCTGCTGCCATAGTTTCCAAACAATTCACTGCTAAATCACCTTGTTTGAGATGGTGCTTCCCTAAATCCCTATATATCATTTCTTTGGGCCTCCTAGCTTGTATGTGTCCCCTTTCTGTTACTATATAGCAGATGCTTATGTACCCTGCTGTCATCTATTCTCCTCACTGTCATGCCCAGAAGAACTGTGTTACTGTTAGGATTGCTTGGGTGCTGGTGGGCTGTCATTAGTTATTGAGTGTGGCTTATAGATGGACCTAGCGAAAGTGCTCTAGAAGCTGGCTGTGCTGTCAGCGGTAGGTCCCGAACTCACAACCACAGGAACCTAGTTACATCGTGGCCTTAGAAATGTTTAATAATAATGATGGCATTTAAGTGCTTACTATGTGCCAGACACTGTACCACGTGCTGGGGTGGATACAAGCAAATCAAGTTGGACACAGTCCCTGTCCATGTGGATGTCAGTTTCAAACCCATTTTACAGATGAGATACCTGTGGCATGGAGAAGTGAAGTAACTTGCCCAAGGTCACACAGCGTATACGTGGCAGAGCTGGGATTGGAGCCCATGACCTTCTGACACCCAGGCCTGTTGTCTATCCACTGTGCTATGTTTAACTTAACAAGCACTTAATACATTGTGCTCTGCGAACAGTAGATGCTCAATAAATACAATTGTATATAGAATCTGATGCCCCTTCATCACCACATTCTACCAAGTGTTCTACCCACAGTCTGTAAAAAGTAAACACTCAGGAAATAATAATAATAATGTTGATATTTGTTAAGCGCTTACTATGTGCAGAACACTGTTCTAAGCGCTGGGGTAGACACGGGAATCAGAGTCTTAATGTGGGGCTTAATGTGAGCCCCATGTGGGGCTCAGAGTCTTAATCCCCATTTTACAGATGAAGTAACTGAGGCCCAGAGAAGTTAAGTGACTTGCCCACAGTCACACAGCTGACAGTGGCAGAGTCGGGATTCAAACCCATGACCTCTGGCTCCAAAGCCCCTGCTCTTTCCACTGAGCCACGCTGCTTCTGGTACTACTGATCTCTGGGGTCCGTGCTCTGTATTGCTGTACCATGGGAAGGATTTGGAAACCCATTGGTGACTGCGTGGTGTGAGGCCATCTTCCAGGGGTCCTTCAGATCATGGGCACTCATGAGGTGCAGTGCCAATCCTAGAGCACCAGAGCCTGTGTGTACTCCTCTGCTATTCATGATTCAAGTTGTTTCTTTTTTTAAAATGGTGTTAAGCCATTACCATGTGCCAGACACTATACTAAGCTCTGGAGTAGACATTAGCTAATCAGAGTAGACAGAGTCCATGTCCCATGTGGGGCTCACAGTCTTAATTCACATTTTACAATTGAAGTAGCTGAGGGACAGATGAATGAAGTGACTTCCTCTAGGTCACCCAGAAGGTAAAGTGGGAACCAGGATTAGTACCCAGGATCTCTGAGTCCTAGGCCTGGGCTCTTTCTATTAGGCTGGGAACCCAGCGGGAGGAGGTATCACTGTATTTACTGGGGATCTTCCGGCCTGCCGGAGTCAAGTTGAGATCCACAGCTTGAGTTGTGTGCAGCTGTATTTCAACCGTGTTCTCTTGGTGCTGTCCTTAAAGTGTCTGAATTATTGTTGCTGACAGGGGTCAGACCTGGTGCATCTCTCAGTCTGATTGCCCTAATGCTATGGCTCTTGGCCAAAAGAGCTATGTCAGCATTCAGAGAATGGTCCTGAATACCCAAAATCTGACTACTCTAAGTAATAAAACTGTTTGTGTATCCTCCACCGTGTAGCAATTACTCACAGCCTTCACTCAACACAAAAAATGTTAAATACAGCAATAAGCCTATTAAAATAAGCATTTGAAAAATGTATATTCCTCTGTGATTTTACACAGAATAACAATACCAGAAGTGGAAAAAAAGTGAATTCATACCATGTTTTCCTAATTTTCTGTGCACATGAAAAAGCTTTTCTCTTCCCTCCAACTTTCCGGAAAACTGTTTATACGTTGGCTGCGCTAATATCCCCACCCCCGCTCCACAGCCTCCCTTGAGTGACTCACAGTTAACAAACAACCAGCAGAGAAATGTGGCTGTGCTAAAATATCATGTTACTAAAGGAGCTTAATTTACAATATAGTTGACCCCCTAACATATAACTCTCAAAAAACTTGGTTCATCATGGCTGCGAGTCAAAGTTACTCCTTAAATAGCCCAGCAGAGAAGGTCAGGGGAGGGTCTGGAAGAAGCTTACCTCTCCATCTGTGCCAGAGGAAGGGTTTCTCCAGTGAGCTGAGTGTGGGTGGCAGATTGGATTTGGCTGCTGGGTGAAAACCTTTTAAAATTCCTTTTTATTTGTTTTTATTTTTATATATTTATGCACTAACTGTGTGCCAGGCGTTGTACTAAGGCCCTGGGTAGAAATGAGCTAATCAAGTTAGGCACAGACCTTGTCCCACATGGGATTCACAGTCTTAATCCCCATTTTATAGATGAGGCACATAGCATATATATCCTATGTATAACTGAGGCACAAAGGAGACAAGTGGTGGAGCTGGGATTAGGATCAGAGGACTCCCAGGCCCATGTTCTTTTCACTAAGCCACACTACCCTTCCTTACTACTGCCCTACTGCCACTTCAGGATTGCTTTATCCCCTAAGCACTTGAGTACTCACCCCCATATTTGGTTGCTTCCTTCACCTGTAATTTATTTTAATTCTGACTATCCCACTAGACTGTAAACTTCTTCAGGTAAGGATTGTGTCTACTCTTTCGACAGTACTTTCCCAATAACTTAATTCAGTACTCTGCACATAGTAAGCACTCAATCAGTACTTTTGATTGACATTGCTCCTGGAAGATTTAATAATCAAAGCTTTAGAAGACAACTTGGGCCTGACTTTGAGGATGGGAAATATATTTCTTCAAAAGCAGTGTGGTTCATTGGAAAGAACATGGGCTTGGGAGTCAGAGGACATTGGTTCTTATCCTGGCTCTGCCTGCTGTGTAACCTTGGCAAGCCACTTCATTTCTCTGTGCCTCAGTTACCTAATCTGTAAAATGGGGATCAGGACTGTGAGCCCCACATGGGACAACATGATTACCTTGTATCTACCCCAGCGCTTAGAATGGTGCTTAGCACATAGTAAGTACTTAACAAATACCATATTTATTATTATTAATAGTAGTAGTAATGGCAAATCTGGTGATTGTTAAGCACTTATGAGCCAAGCACAGTACTAAGCACTGGGGTAATAATAATCATGTTGGTATTTGTTAAGCACTTACTATGTGCCAAGCACTGTTCTAAGCTCTGGGCTAGATACAGGGTAATCAGGTTGTCCCACGTGAGGCTCACTGTCTTAATCAGATGAGGGAACTGAGACACTGAGAAATGAAATGACTTGCCCAGAGTCACACAGCTGACAGGTGGTGGAGCCAGGATTAGAACCCATGACCTCTGACTCCTAAACCTGTGCTCTTTATCCTGAGCCATGCTGAGATAAGATCAATCAATTGTATTTATTGAATACCTGCTGTGAGCACAGCACTGTACTAAGTGCTTTGAAAAGCGCAGTACAGCAGAGTTGGTAGATGTGCCTGCCCAAAAGGACCTTACAGTCTAATAATAATAATTGTGGTATTTGTTAAGTGCTGACTATGTGCCAGGCACTGTACTAAATGCTGGGGTGGATACAAGTGAATTGCATTCCCTGTACCTGTGGCTCACAATCTTGATTCCCATTTTACAGATGAGATAACTGAGGTGCAGAGAAGTGAAGTGGCTTGCCCAACGTCATGCAGCAGACAAGCAGTGAAACCAGGATTAGACCCCATGACCTTCTGACTCTTGAGCCCGTGCCCTATCCACTACACCATGCTGCTGCAAGTCTATAGAGGGGGAGCCAGATGTTCATATGAATGAATTAATGATATGTACATGCGTACATATGAGGCCGAAAACATGGTGACTGTTAATGTGTTCAAAGGGTACAGATCTAAGTGCACAGGTGATGGAGAAAGGAGAGGGAATAGGGAAAAGAGGGCTTAATTGGGAAAGGCCTCTTAAGTCCTTTGAAGGTAGGGAAAGTGTTAGGGGAGGCAATTCTAGGCGAGAGGGAGTATGTGGGAAATCAATCAATCAATGGCATTTATTGAACACTTACTATGTGCAGAACAGTGTACTATGTGCTTGGGAAAATATAGTAGAACACAATTAGCACACATGTTCCCTACCCATAACGAGCTTATGGATCAGAAGGAGATGGGGAGGTAACTGGAGGGAGCCATGAGGCCAAGGGTGGTTTGGGGGTGTTTTGTTTTTTTTTTTTCCTTTTTTTGAGGATAGGGATACATAGCATGTTTGAAACCAGAGGGGAAGAAGCTGTTGGAAAGTGAATAGTTGAAGATAGCAGTCAAGGTGCTAGAAGGAAGGGGGTGAGTGTTTTTAAAAGCTATGAAGGTTAGGGATCAGAAGCCTAGGTGAAAGGGGAAGATTTAGAGAGGAGGCCAGAGAACCCATCTTGAGTTACTGCAGGGAATATAGGGAGAATTGAAGAAGGTGGAGGAGTCAGAGGGATCGGCAAGGAGGAGGGAAGATTTTAGGGAAGTCATGCCTGATAGTTTCAATTTTGTTGATGAAGCGGCGGCTTAGTGGAAAGAACATGGGCGTGGAAGTCAGAGTTCTTTCCTACTTGTCTGCTGTGTGACCTTGGGCAAGTAATTTCACTTCTCTTTGCCTCAGTTAGCTAATCTGCAAAATGGCGATTAAGATTGTGAGCCCCACGTGGGACAACTTGATTACCTTGTATCTACCCCAGTGCTTAGAACAGTGGGTGACATATAGTAAGCACTTAACAAATGCCATAATTATTATATGGCCAGGTCATTAAGGGAAAGAGATGGTGGGGGCACAGGGAGAGGAGGCTTGAGGAGGGAGTTAAATATCTGGAACAGCTGGAGGGGGCAGTGAGTATGGGAATGAATTAGGAAGGAGAAGTAAGTATTGTTGGGTAGTGGAGAAGATCAAATGGAAGCAGATAAGAATGAGTCTAAGATGGACAAGGACAGAAAGGTGTCTAGATTTCCTCCAACATAACTCCACAGCTAGGGCTCACCTGTTGCCTAATTGAACACTCCAAGTGCTTAGTACAGTGCTCTGCACATAGTAAGCACTCAATAAATACTCATGAATGAGTGGAGGAAGCATATTGTTGAGCTGAGCCAGGGTTGCAGGTTAATGGTGTGAGACAAACGGAAAGACAGGGGAGCAAGGAGGTTGATTTGGGTGAAGAGGGTGGTGCACAGTTGGAGGGAATGAGGGTGCTGATGTCCCCTTCCTCGATGCAGTTCTAGGCCCCTGGTGTATATGGGGAAGGAGAGGAGGGACCCGGGGGTCTGGGGTCTCTACCTTCTGGTGCAATCCCAGACCTTCGGAGGATGGGCCTAAGGGGTTGACCTTTCAAGGTGATGACATTCCCCTTTGCTCAGCCCTCATGGGCAGAGGGTGACCCTTCCCTCAGGTGTGATGTAAGCCTCTGCTGTGGGGGAAGTGATGGAAGAGCTCGGCTTCCCTTCCCTCTGGAGCGAGCTCACTTTGGGTAGGGAATGCATATGTTGTTCTATTGCACTTTCCCAAGCACTTAGTACAGCATTCTGCACACAGTTAGCACTTAATAAATACAATTGAATGAATGCATCTTAGGTCCCCCATGGTGGGGGAGGCAGGGGAAAGGGTCAGTGGTGTGATAGATGAGATCAAGACAAAGGGAGCAAACTGGTGCTATGGGGTGAAGCATATAAGTGGACCTGTTGTAGGAAATCAGAGTTAAGGCAGGAGGGGCAAAGAGTTTCTGTTTGATTTAGAGGTCGATGGACAACCAGTGGAGGTTCTTGCGGAATTTGAAGACATGGCCTGAATCCATTTTTAGAAAATTGAACTGGGTGGCGGTGTGAAGTATAGACTGGACTGAAGCGAGATGGGAGACAGGGAGGTCAGCGAGGAGGAAGATGCAGTAGTCAAGGCAGGAAACAGCATTGCTGGGGAAGCAGCATGGATAAAGCATGGGCCTGGGAGTCAGAAGGTCCTGGGATTAGAGCCTAATCCCGACTCAGCCACGTGTCTGCTGTGTGACCTTGAGCAAGTCCCTTAATTTCTCTGAGCCTCAGTTACTTCATCTATAAAATGGGAATTGAAACTGTGAGCCCCCTGTGGGACAGAGACTGTGTCCAACCTGATTAACTTCTATACCCTAGCTCTTAAATCAGTGCTTGGCACATAGTAAATACTTAACAAGTTCCATAATTATTATAACTGCTTGTCTAAGCATAGTAGCATTTTGGATGGAGAGGTGAGGGTGGATATTTAGGGATGCCGTGGTAGTAGAACCAACAGGATTTAGTGACAGATTAAATATGTGGGTGGAATGAGAGAGATGAGTTGAGGATAATGCCAATTCATGACCAATTATTTTCATTTGACAAAACTTCTTATATTCATTCAATTACTCAGTTGATTTAACCCTGATATATTTTCAGTAGTGTGTGTCTAATACCTGTGTATTCTTTTCCAGGATTTAGTACATTACTTTGCATTTAGTTAACACTTAATAAATACTACTAGTTTTATTGCTTGCATTATTTTTGTACTTCTGCTGCCATTATTTGTAAATACATTTTTTTTCTGTCTTCTCCATTAACTCCCTGGGGACAGTTTGTTATACTGTATACTCACAGTGCTTAGCACTCACTAGGCAATAAATAAATTCTATTGATTGCTCTTTGAAGGACGTGGTTCATACATAATAACCTATCAGGATCCATAAAAGAGCAGAAGTCATCTGTTCGTGAGAGTTCATTTTTTTAATATGATGGATTTACATTAATTAGCTAATCAAGCAATTTCCAGAAGCAGAAAAAAATTCCCAAAATAACTACTCGTTAGCCTCAACACATGTTGATTTAGTTTCATAGACAATGCTTCCATTCATGAGATGTTCTCTTCCACAACTTTGTCTTCTTGTTTTCACTAAATATTTCTTGGTACGGTTATTGGTGTTACTAAATGTAAATAGTATTGTGTCATCAAGTTAGATTTTCAGTCAGATTAGATGAGAAGATAAATTTATTTTCTGAGCCCTGTGTTAAATGACTAGGACAATACAATAGGTAATAAAAAAGTTATCTTGCATCTATCCAATTTCCATTCATTCCATTGGAAATTTTGCCTCTTTTAGAAGTCTGACAAAGATTTTCTATTAGGTGTTTGCAAATGGATCAGATTGGTTCAATGGAGCAAATTGTTTAGACTGTGAGCCTGTTGTTGGGCAGGGATTGTCTCTATCTGTTGCTGAATTGTACATTCCAAGCACTCAGTAGGAGTGCTCTGCACATAGTAAGTGCTTAATAAATATGATTGAATGAGTGAATGAAAATGGATCCTGATACCTCTGGTGGTACACAGTGTTAGTTATTACATGGGATTCAAGTGACAAACTGGTGATGATTAGTGAACCCACCACCTTTATTATAAAACAAAGCAAGCATCTGTCCTGTTGATCATTATCATCGATGGTATTTTATGAGTGTTTTGGTATGCAGAGCTCTGAACTAAGTATTTGGAAGAATGCAGTAGAGAAAGTACTACTCTAGAGAAGCAGTTTTGCCTAGTGGATAGAGCCTAGGTCTGGGAGTCAGAAGGACCTGGGTTCTAATCCTTGCTCTGACTACTGCGTGACCATGGGCAAGTCACTTAAATTCTCTGTGCCTCAGTTACCTCATCTGTAAAACAGGGATTTAGATGGGAAGCCTCATGTGTGAAAGGGACTCAGTCTCATTTGTTTGTATCCTTCCAGTGCTTAGTACAGTTTCTGGCACATAGTAAGCCCTTACCAAATACCACAGTTATTATTATTATTAGTAAGTAGGCATGGCCCCTGTACTGAAAGAGTTTACAGTGTAGCAGGTAGAAGTGACCAAATGCTGTGGTGGGGAGTGGTTGTAAGTTCCTAAGTGCTTAAGGGATATGGACTCTAGTGCAGAAGTTATCAATTTGGTTGGAAATATAGGACAGGGTGATGGGAGCTTACCAAGATTACAAGATTTCCTAAAGATGGAATTTTAGTAGGATTTTGAAGATCAGGAGAGAAGTGTTCTGTTGAATATGGAAAGGAGGGAGTTCCATACAGAGAGATGGGCATGAGCAAGGGATCGATGATGAGATGGGAGTGATGCACCGTAAGTAGGTTGGTATTAGAAGAGTGAAGTGGGATGAGCTGTAGTAGGAAAGGAGCACGGATAGAGGAAAAGAAATTAAGATGATGAGGAGTATTGGAGTGGGGAGACATGTGCTAAGCAATTTTCTTTAGAAAAAATGATTCGGACAGCAGGGAGAAGTATAGCCTGGAGGAAGAAAAGGCCAGAGGAGGGATATCAGTGAAGAGGCTGATGCAGTTGTTTAGACAATATATGATAAGGATGTGGACCAATGTAGTAGCTGTTTGGATGAAAGGGAAGAGGTACATTCTAGAGATGTTAAGAGGATAGGATTTCTTCCCCTAGTCTCAGATGAAAGATATACATAAGATGACGGTCTCTTTTTGGTCTCTAGGTTGGTAGGAAAGCAGTAGTATGTTTTGGCCACAGCTTGGATACTTAAGCCAGCCCTTTTAAAATATATATTGTCCACCACTGAGGTCAATGGCTCAAAGGTAGTTCTGCTGCAGTGTTCAGTGTGTCAAAGAAAATCCACAGAAGGATGAAATCTCACTATTTGCAGCTTCCTCTTTGAATACAGACAGCTATGTATTTTACTTCCACTGTTAACGTAATATGAAAATCAATCTCTTGAATCAATAATAGAGATACAACCTCATTTGGAGAGGCTATCAGGACTGGCCCTCTGCGGGTGAGCAACTTAAACTTCTTAAAAATATCTGTTTTCCTGGCCTATGTTGGCAATCAGTGGTGGTTATTGAGTACTTACCATGTGCAGAGCATTGTACTCTGTGATTGGAGAGTACAGTAGAGCTGGTAGATACATTCCCTACTTACAAGGGTTTATAGTCTGAATTTTCTTATAACCGAGACATTCTTCCCCAGTTTCTTTGGTTTTCAATTCATTTCCTTTAGATCAGTGGACATGGAGGAAATTAATCAGCATTTGCTCCATAGAAGAGCAACTCCCTTATAAATTAGTTTGTTAGTAAGCCTTCTCCTTGCTAGGATAAGCGACCCAAATTCCTCCAACCATTCTTCAGATGACTTATGTTCTATCACTGTAATCTTTTTTTCTTGAATTGTGTATTTTTTCTAAAAGTACATTGACCAAGTAAGAATACAATGATCTAGTAGCTATGCTAGTAAGGTGTAGCTGAAAGATTGTCTTTGATCTCTGATGCAACAGGCATGTTTAGAACATATACAAGTTGGCATGATATTTTACTATCTCCTTAAACTCCTCCTATAAGTTGTAAGCTGCTGGCGGACAGTGACCATGTCTACCAACTCTATTATGTTACAGTCATTTATTCAATCCTATTTATTAAGCACTTACTCTATGCAGAGCACTGTACTAAGCACTTGGAAAAGTGCAATACAATAATAAACAGTGACATTCCCTGTCCACAGTGAGCTAGAGAAGGAGAGACAGAAATCAAAGCAAATCAATAAAATTACAGATATATGCATAAGTGCTGTGGGGCTGGGAGGTGGGGAAGAGCAAAGGGAGCAAATCAGGGTGATGCAGAAGGGAGTGGGAAATGAGGAAAAGTGGGGCTTAGTCTGGGAGAGCCTCTTGAAGGAGATGTACCTTCAATAAGGCTTTGAAGAGGGGAGAATAATTGTCAGATTTGAGGAAGGAGAGCATTCCAGGCCAGGGACAGGATGTGGGCTAGAGGTCAGCGGTGAGACAAGCAAGATAGAGGCACAATGAGAAGGTTAGCACTAGAGGAACAAAGAGTAAAGTGGGCTGGGTTGTAGAAGGAGAGAAGCAAGGTGAGGTAGGAGAGGGCGAGGTGTGGGAGTGCTTTAAAGCTAATGATGAGGAGTTTTCGTTTGATATGGAGGAAGATGGGCAACCACTGGAGATTTTTGAGGAGTGGGGTGACATGTCCTGAACCTTTTTGCAAAAAGATGATCCGGGCAGTGGAGTGAAGTATGGACTAGAGTGGAGAGAGGCAGGAGGTTGGGCGGTCAGGAAAGAAGCTGATGCAGTAATCTAGGTAGGATAGGATGAGTGTATTAACGTGGTAGCAGTTTGGATAGAAAGAATAGGGAAAATTTTAGTGATGTTGTGAAGGTGGGACCAACAGGATTTAGTAATGGACTGAATATGTCGGTTGAATGAGAGAGAGGGTTCAAGGATAGTGCCCAGGTTACAGGCTTTTGAGGTCAGAAAGGAGGCTGACGCAGTAGTCTAGACAGGATAAGATGAGTGATTGTATTAACATATTAGCAGTTGGATAGAGAGGAAAGGGTGAATTTTAGTGATCTTGTGAAGGTGGGAGCAACAGGATTTGGTGATGGATTGAATATGTGGGTTGAATGAGAGAGAGGATTCAAGGATAACACCAAGAGGATTCAAGGATACCATTCAAGGATAATACGGGCTTGGGAGAGTGAAGGCTGGTGGTGCCGTCAGTCAGGGAAAGGACAGGGTTTGGTTGGGAAGTTAAAGAGCTCTGTTGTACCCTCCCAAGCACTTAATACAGTGCTCTGCACACAGTAATCACTCAACAAATACCATTGATTGAAGGATTGATTGATTGATAAATATCTTTCCAATTATGACCACTTGGTTATTGTTCACTGTCTGTTAGCACACAAAGTACCCTGAAACCATCTTAAATATCACCCTGAAATTGTCTTGCACTTACTCATATTGAGTTTCAGTCTATGTTTATAGAACTACTTTTTCAATAAGAAATTTTTCTTGCTTTCTGAAGTGATGGCAATTTAGTATCATCAATGGGATTGAGAGTTTTATGAGATCCTTACTCCCTTGCCAAACTGTCTTAGTGAAAAAATTTGTTTAAACTACTAACATTCTTTCGACTTAAATTTATTTAAGTTTAAAAAGCTTGGTACAGTAGCCTAATGTGATGTTGCACGTGCATGGAGCATTATGAAATCATATGCAGCATTTTGTTGAAATTAATAAATCATGCAATACCAATTATTGAGCACCTGCTGTTTGCAGAGCGCTAGGTGCTGGGAGAGTAGGATCAACCTAATAGGCATGATTCCTGTCCTCAAAAAGCTCGCAATCTAGTGTCAGGGACAGACGTCAAAATAAAATTCCAAAGAGGAAGACGATAAAGTAAATGTGAGTACTATGCCAGTACTAACCTAAGAAGCTTTAATGTGGTAGTAATAATATTTCTAACAGATGCATTACATGGCCCAGTTATTGCACAAGAATTTTAAATACTGTTTAAGAGCATTTTGGATTATTTTTATTACATGGAGAATCCCTGGGGATGCTGTCTTTTTGAGTAGCAAGGAGGCCTGGATAGGAACATGGCATGGCTACTGGATTTTTGTGCTACACTTTTACTGGCATGAACCAAGGTGAGTCTGTAAATTGATCCTGCAGAAGCATTTGGTGGCATTAGTAGGTGTGTGATTTTTGTAACATTCTTGAAATTTTTCTTTTGTAAAGTATTGCTTAAGTGGTGCAGTTGAAAGTGAACATATTCTAGTGTTTGGGAAGCTGTATTACTTATATTTTCCAGGGATTTTTAATTTTAATGAACGTGTTAAAAGTGGTATTTAATGATCAATTTTAGTAAATATTTCCAAGCTTTGAAGGATTGAAGTCATTTCTTTTTTTTTTTTTTACATTTTAATAGCTGAATTCAATAGCATTTGGCTAGTCTTTTGATGGAAAAAAAAATTGAATCCTAGAGAAGTAGCAAAATAGGAATATTTCCAGAATTTTTAAGTTTGGAAAAGCACAGTAACTTTTATGTTAAAATACATATAATGTTTTGTGTTTTGTATACATCTTTGTTTCATGATGACCTAATTGCATTATTACAGTGGCTGTCCTGTGGCATTTTACAGCCCTGTTTTAACCTGTCAACTTGGGCTTTATGTGTAAATATGTTAGTGTTTGTACAAATCAAGTTTCACATACTTGGTTTAGTATATGATAAGTCTATGCCTTTATCAATAATCTACTTGAAAGAATGGACTGTTTACCCATGTTACATTTGGAGAACACCTTATTGGGAAGGATTTTTTTGTTTCGTAAGATTAATTCATCAATAGTATTTATGGAGCACTTACTATTTGCAGAGCACTGTACTAAGTGCTTGGAGTGTACAATTTGGCAACAGAGATAATCCCTGCCCAGGAATGGGTTCACAGTCTAAACGGTGGAGATAGAAGGCAAAGTAAAACAGATGCAGATGTGCAGGCATCATCAAGATAAATAGAATCATAGAGATATACACGATAGGAATACAATTCAGAGATCTTGATTAATTAGAAAGATAACTTAAAATTAGAGCATGAACTTTTATAGTGACCGATGGAAGATGGAAACCTCAGCAACAAGCCCCATAAATTCAGGATAGGGAAGAGTGAGTAGGCCCAAGTGCAGCAGACGTAAATCAGCAATGTAGTCTTGTTTTAATAAATGCTCTGAGGAAGAGTTATGTACTAATGGGTACAGAGCATGAGAAGGTTGGGACATAATCTTTTTTTCTAATTCAGATCCTTATTAAAGCATTAGGTTCATCTTTGTCTGCTACACAATATAAAGGATGTAGGGAATAATAATAATAATTTGGTATTTATTAAGTGCTTACTGTGTGCCAGCCACTGTACTAAGCCCTGGGGTGGACATAAGCAAATAGGGTTAGACACAATCCCTGTCCGACATGGGTCTCACAGTTTCAATCCTCGTTTTACAGATGAAGTAACTGAGACATAGAGAAGTAAAATGACTTGCCCAAGATAATACAGCAGACAAGTGGCAGAGCTGAGATTAGAACCTAAGACCTTCTGATTCCCGAGCATGTTCTCTCTCCATTATGCCATGCTGGGAAAGCTGGGACATGTCTAGGAAATGATAACACAGAGTATTAAAGTGAGGAAACTTCTTAGTACAGTGTTCTGCACACACTAAGTACTCAATAAAATCATTGATTGAAAACTGAGTTTTTGGTGAATTTAGAGGAGAAAAAGGCTGTCATATCACCTGCTTCAAGTAAAGGGAAAGTTATTGTTGTTGTTTTTTTTTAAATGAGAAGGCCTTCAGTCCAGTGTCTATAGAGGGATAAACAAGAGGGGATGAGTCAAAATTTCACTAGAAGAGAGCTAAGTATAAGACAGTACTGTTTTACTTATTATTTATATCAATCCTCAAATATATGTTCAATTGTATGTCCTATCTTTTATTTTGATGACTCTTTGTAAATATTTTTACTTGTCTTCCCATCCCCTGATTAAACTGTAAGCTCTTTGTGCATCGGGGGCATTTCTTGTGCTTCAGCTATACTTTATCAAATGTTTAGTACAGTGGATTGCATCAAGTGGGTGCTCAATAAATGCTGTTAATATTATTTCAATAATAATTAGACAATACTAACAACAGGTTTCTGAAGTAACAGAGTTTCTTTTGCTGAATAAGCTTAAAGTGGATCAGCTAGCCAGCTGTCTTACTCAAGTCTCTACAGCTAAAAACTTTGATCAGTTATTTAATATATAAAATTTGGTTACATTCCTACGTAGTCTGTGTTTTGCAGTTATATACTTCTGCGAAACAACAGTGCAACAGATCTACTCTGCTTTGAAGAACTGAATTTCAGCTGAATTTGAGCAAAATATTAAGTAGGCCATAATCGGAAGGGGTAAAGCTTTATAAAATGGCAGATATAATGCTGAACAAAAATATAGCTTTACCCTGATGTATTGTGGATTACATATTGCCCTTTCAGGGCAAGTCACATTTGTCCATGTTATTGTAAACAAGTTAATGGACAATTTGATGGTTTTATCCTCACAACTACCATTTCAGCACTTCCGAGTACACACTTGTGTATTCACACAAAGTACTTCTGTAATAATGTTGGTATTTGTATTTGTTAAGCGCTTACTATGGGCAGTGACTTACTGTAGTGACTTACTTATCCTACTTAAGCACCAATTCATATTTATGCACGTGCACACACACACACACACACACACACACATATATACACACACACAATATACATGCACACATATGTATATATATTCAATTTATATATATTCAATTTCCCATCTTCCTCCTAGCTATAAATTATTTCAGTGTCTATTTCCCCGGCTAAAGTGTAAGCTCTGAGGACAGGAAGAAGACAAGTTGGGCTATTAATCAGCAGTATTTATTGAGTTTTTCTCTGGGTACCACACAGTACTATTTGCAAGGAGAATACAGTGGTTAATAGAGACACAGTCCCAGGTCTCAGGAAGTTCAACATGGTATAATACTTAAAATGATATTCTCTCAAGCAATTACTACGTGTTCCCTGAAAGTAGGTTCTCAATACTCTATTGTTTGATTGAATATCAATGTGCTACAGAAATTGTTGTTCATTTTACATATTTTATAGCCCTGCCAAGACTTTCTTCTAATATCCTGAAAAGAGTTGATTTCACTTCTTGAGTTTTGTATCCTTTTTGCTTTAAATATAACACATATTCAGATTTGTTTTTAAACTGTAGCTCTGTGTTTCTACCTCCTGTGGGGTTTAGTGACAAAGCAGTCATTTCTCACTTCAATCTGGGCAATCTCCCCCTTCCCCCACTAGAATCTGCTACCTCTCATGTACTTTCCTCAAATTGCCCACTTTTCTCACAGGCTGTTTTTCCACATAGGCTTTGTCAGTGGGAATACTGCCCGCACTTCTCATAGGCCCCTTGGGAAGAAAATCACATTCAAGCCACTAGGGAATCAGCCACTTAATCAATAGTATTCACTGAGTGCTTACTATGTGCAGAGCACTGTTTTAAGTGCTTGAGGGAGTACAATATAACAGAATTAGTGGACATATTCCCTACCCTTAATGAGCATTTAGAAAACTACTGGATAGATTGTGCATATTTTGCCAGTACACTAAACTGTTCTGACATGACCTCACTAAATGAACTCTTGGACATTTTGAATTGAGATGAATGGTATTTGTAGTGCTTCTAAATTTGTACTCTGTTACAGCTTTCCAACATATTGCTTTTGCCTTTCTAACACAGTTCTCATTTATGGTACCAGCTCTAGGAGCACGGGGAGGGCTTAGGGGAGCGGGAATCATAAGGCAATAGAGAAGCAATTTTAAGGAAGCTTAGAGGCCAGGTCCCTTCTCAGGGTCACACCTGGAGAGTTTCCAAGTATCTACCAGTCTCGGCTATGGGAGGGGGAGTCAAGTACAGGCCTATCCATTCCATTCCTATTTTGGGCAGTGGCTAGTGAGTGGAAGGCAATCTGCTACAAGTCAAAACTCACCCATGCTAGGCAGCAACGTCATGGGAGACAGTCGAGGGCGGAGATTCAAGTTTACTGCATGGAAGGAGACAATGGTAAACCACCTCTGTATTTTTACCAAGAAAACTCTATGGATCCACTACTGGAACGATTGCAGATGGAAGTGGGACGTTCTGGGAGAGAGGTGTCCGTGGTGTCACTATGATGGGTCGGAAATGACTTGAACGGCATAAGACAAGACAAGAGAGGCCAAATTAGGATAGGGGAAGCCCTGGAAATCGTATGTGTTGAAAAATAGTATCTTACCACTAGGTGGAATTACCAAGAAGGGTTGACATGTCCTTTATATTTCTGATAAAGTAAACCTGCCACCCTATCATGGAAAGTCTCTGACTCAGTGAATGTAAGGTATATTAACCTGGCTAAATTGTTCATTTCTAAGTCATTATGCAATTCTGAGTAATTTTGATGAGAAGAAGATACCCAACCATGCTTCAGGAAACAATCCCCCATTATCAATTGTTCCTATGAGAAAATTGGTTCTGGTATACAATGTAGTGACAAAGTTTTTTCAGGGATTGTGTATGTTATCACAATCAATCAGTCATCACAGCAGATGAGCGATGGAGCCAGAATTCGAGTCCAGGGCCTTCTGACTCCCAGATCAGATCTCTATCCACAAGGCCACTTTGCTTCTTATTGCGCAAATAAATATTTGTCTTACCTTTCTTTTTCCTCTGACATGCATGCAGTATTCCACAAAGTCTGGGGAGAAAGGTCTGGTATGGACTTGAGAGCAGCTTCTTTAGATAGCAGAATATGCATGAGTGGTTAGAGGACTGAAAAATGACCGTACAATCTCAGGCATTCCTTGGGTTTACATATATATCTTCTTCATAAATATCTTGATTTTCCAGATTTTCCTTTCTAAAAATACCAATTAAGAGGCTGCCCTAACCCTAAGCTCAGTTCAGGCGTTTTTCTTCCTTCACCCCAGTCATTGATGAAAAGTATTGATATTCACCCCACCATCAACCACACAGCACTTATGTAAATATCTTCAAATTATAAATATTTTATTTATATTAATGTCCATCTCCCTCTCTCGGCAGTAAGTGTGTTGTGGACAGGGAATGCTTCTGCTAACTGTGTGTTATTGTACTCTCCTGAGTACTTAGTACTGAGCTCTGCACATACATAATATCAAATATAAGTCCAGTCTTTAGGGGACACCAAAAACTCTGTTTAGAAAAGATTTATTTATGACTAGTAGTGAAAACAATATTCTCCTACCCTACCAAATAGGGACAGGGGCCATATCTAATTCCCACCTTTAAAAAATACTTTAAAAAGGATCATATCTGTTAAACATGTACTAATTACTAAGGGCTGGGACACATATATAATGATCATGGTATTTTATTAAGCACTTACTATGTGCTGAGCACTGTTCTAAGCACTGGGGTAGATATTCAGATTGGGCTCACATTTTTTTCATCCCCATTTTTACAGATGAGATAACTGAGGCACAGAGAAGTTAAGTGACATGCCCAAGTTAACACAGCAGACAAGTGGCGGAGTTGGGATTAGAACTCATGTTCTGTGACTCTCAAACCTGTGCTCTTTCCACTAAACAACGCTGATATTCAGACTGTAATAGTGACATTTATTGAGTACCCACTGGCTGTAATGCACTGCCCCACATTGAGCAACCAAGGTAAGCATCTAATGAATTCCCATTTTACAGAAGAGGAAACTGAAGCATGGTGTTTTTCAGTGATATGCCCAAACGGCAGACCAGTGGAACAGTTGAAAATCGATATCAGACCTCCTTCCACCAAGTTGCATGACCTTTCCATTTACGAGCACACTTTTGAATTAATTCAAGCCTGTGCATTTAAATTAATCCTCTGAATGTGCTTACTATTATACCAAATGATCCATTTCTTGATTATTTCAATGTTGTTGCAGGGCCTCAACAATTGATAGGGGCCAGAAAGAGTGAGTAGGTTTTGTGGGAAGAGGTGAGAACCTACAAAAGGAGCATTGGGAGGGATTGTAAATATTGCTGTAAAAAAAAAAGTTTTTAAATGCAGCTAGATGAAAGACTTTTGAGAGGTCATATTTTGATATGAGTAACCAAGTGGATTTTCATTAAAAATTAAATTGTATATAAATGTGAAAGTACCAAATTTCAGTGAATTATTTTTTTTAATTATGTAACAACTCATTTGTAATTGGGTTTCTAATTAGATCTTCTCATACAGCCCTAATGTCGAACTAAAATGAATTCCAAGATGAAACATTCTGCAGTTTTTAACCTTTTAATAGCATTTTCCTTGATGAAATGTGCACTAGACTTTGCTCTATTTTCCTAAAGTAGCACATCTAAGTAGTAATTTTATTTGGAGCTTCTCTATCTAATGTCATTTTCTGGAACACAGAGCAAACCTGGGCTAGAATCCAACTCTAAGAATGATAATAGCATAATGTAGCCTGCCTCTTTGCATGCTTTTTAGCATTTGCTAAAATCCTTCCTTAAATGTAATGAAAAGCCATCTAAATGAGTTGCTTAATTAAGACAAATGAAAGAACTTGGGATTCATTCATTCATTCAATTGTATTTATTGAGCGCCTACTGTGTGCAGAGCACTGTACTAAGCACTTGGAAAGTACAATTCGGCAACAGATAGAGATAATCTCTACCCAACAACGGGCTCACTGCTTAGAAGGGATAAACAGAGCTACTGAGGGCATGTGACAGGAATACCAAAGCAGAGAAGAGAGTGGGGGAACTTAAATAAGGACAGTGAAATCAGGTGGGACCATCCCAGCTTTGGGGATCTACCACCCAACAGCTTCCTGTTTTAATCCAGAGTACTGTGTTGGTAACAGCTTTTTGTCATCAAGATTACCGACACCACCACCACCTTGGTTCCACCACCTTGGTTGAACTGACCCCTCAGGGTTACAAATGTTTTCGCTGGGTCCGGAAGATGTATTTCTGGATGTGCAGGAATGTCACTGTTAATGTCACAGAAGTCCCCTCTTCCCCTCCTTTGTCTCCTTCCACCAATTGCCAATACAGCTACCTGCTTCAGGCAGAATGTGCTGAATTTGTGTGTGGACTGGATCTATGCAGGAAGTGGGAATTAAGGACTGCCCCAATTGTGAAATCTAGTGGGAAGTTGCTGCAGCAATAATCAGATCTGGGCCAATGAGTGAGGGACAAGTAACAGAAAAGATCAATTGATGGGAGAGAAAAACAGGGAGAAGGTAAGTACTTTCCATTTTCCAATGGCTGTCTTTTCTCACATTCTAAGTCATTCATTCAGATGACATTTACTGAGTGCAAAGTATAATACTAAGCGCTTGGAAGAGTACATTATAACAATAAACAGATATGATCCTTGCCCACAATGAGCCTAGTCTAGAGAGGAGATTAAGTCCTCTGCCTTTCTGTGTTTTCTCCACTTTCCCCTGACTTTTCTCCCTTGATTATATTTTTCTTTTCTCCTTTTTATTTCTCCTTTCTTTATCTTGTTTTTGTTTCTTTCCCTTTCTACAATCCCTTTTCATTTTCTCTTTTCCTTTCCCCCTTTCCTCTTCTTCCCTTTGCTTTCCCCACCTTTTCTTTTCCATTTCCTCTTTCACCTGTTCCTCCTTTTCTTTCAACCTTCCCCCCATCTACATTCATTTATTCATTCATTCAGACATATTTATGGACAGCTTAGCCTGTGCAGAGCAATGTACTTAGTGTTTAGGAGACTACAATGTAACAATAAAAAGACACATTCCCTTCCCACAATGAGTTTACAGGTCAGATGGGGAGACAGTAATATAAATAAATACATTGCAGGTGTATACATAAAATAATAATTATAATTATGGTATTTGTTAAGTGCTTATGTGTTTGTGTCAAGCACTGTTCTAAGCACTGGGGTAGATACATGATAAGCAGGTTGTCTCTCATGGGGCTCACAGTTTTAATCCTCATTTTACAGATGAGGTAACTGAGGCACAGAGAAGATGTGACTTTTCCAAGGTCACACAGAAGACAAGTAGCGGAGCTGGGATTAGAACCCACGTCCTCTGACTCCCAAGCCCGTACTCTTTCCACTAAGCCACATAAGGGAGCAGGTCAGGGCATTGAAGGAGGGAGTGGGAGAAGAGGAAAGGAGGCTAAATCAGGGAAGACCTCTTGGAGGAGATGTGCCCTCAATAAGGTTTTGATGGGGTGGGGAGTAATTGTCAGATTTGAGGAGAGAGGGCTTCCTAGGCCAGAGGCAGGGTGTGGGCAAGCAGTTGGTGTTATAAATGATCAATCAATCAGTGGTATTTATTCAGTACTTACTCTGTGCAGAACACTGTATTAAGTACAATACAAGGGAGCTGGTAAACATCACTGTCCAAAGGGAGTTTACACTCTACAGTGGGAGAGAGACATTAAAATGAATTACAGCATACATATGTCGTGGGGATGGGATTAGAATCAGAGTGCTTAAGGGGTATAAAGCCAAGTGCAGCAGGCAAAGCACAGAAAAATGAGTGCAAAAAAATAATAAAAGCAATACTTAGTGTCAAGTGCTTACTGTGTTGCAAGCACTGTACTAAACCCTGTGATTAGCTGTACAAACTAATCTGGTCCCCTATAGGGGTGACATTCTAAGTAGAAGGGAGAACAGGTATTGAATCCCCAATTTGTAGATGAGGGAACTGAGACACAGAAAAGTTAAATGACTTGCCCAAGGTTGTACAGCGGATACGTGGTAGATCTGGGATTCAAATCCAGGCCCACTGAGGCCCAGTCCTGTGCTCTTTCCACTAAGCCTTGGGCGTAGTCAGACGAGGCACTCAGACTTCGAACTCTGTTGCCGAATTGTATTTTCCAAGTGCTTAATACAGTGCTCTGCACACAGTAAGTGCTCAATAAATGTAATTAAATGAATGAATGATGCAGTGGCTCTCTTTTGCCTGCCAAGACATCACTGGTGGTAGGGGATTTAGTGAAAAGATGATGCAAGGATCTTCTGCCTTTTAGCAAAGCTCTCTTGTAGTCTAGCTCTACCAATTATTAAGTGACAGAAGAAAATATTTATCACTGGTATGTTATCTCAAAGTTTATTTTGCAGCTGAAGTGAAATGAAATTTTCTGACTTGCAATTTTTAAAACAAAGAGTGTACTTTTAGACCCCATTTGGACTTAATATACAGTATTGAATCTAAATAATGGGTCAGTAAAGCTAGTATAGACTAGGAGACTGTTGCCTATCGTTAAAAAAAAGTACCTAATTAAAAAAAAAATGTTCAGTTTATGTTCAGTCATTAAAATCCCTCTTGGAAGTACTATTGTTCATTCTGAGGCCTGATTAAAATTCTAATTAAACTATAATTGAATGAACTATTTTATATCTTATTTTAACTTTTGTTACAATCTGTATGGTCTACCAGATTTGAGAATACCTTGCAGTATATTTCAGGTGCAGTTAATCTGGAGTGATATTTGCCGAAATTATTTTTGACAGAAGATTAGAGCCTGTTCTCCCTTCCATTCCCTACTCTTTATCTCCAAATCCTACTTTTTATTTTTCATTTAAAGAAATGGGTACCTAGATTAGAAGAAAGCCCTCCTATCTTACCTTACTGATTTCCTTCCATTACCCCCAGTCCACTCATTTGCTCCTATAATGCTAACCTCACTGTACCTTGATCTCATCTATCTCACTGCCAACCCCTCGCCCACATTCTCCCTCTGTCCTAGAACTCCCTTCCTCTTTCATTCATTCAACCATGTTTATTGAGCGCTTACTGTGTGCAGAGCACTGTACTAAGTGCTTGGAAAGTACAATACAGCAATGAAGAGAGACAATCCCTGCCCACAACGGGCAGACCATCACTCTCCCACTATCAAGGTCTATGAAAATCACATCTCCTCTAAGAGACGTTACCCAACTAAACCCTTATTTTCCTCACTCTCCCTTCTGCACATCCATAATTTATTTTAATATGTCTCCCCATCTATATTGAAAGCTCCTTGTAGGCAAGAAACATTTCTAGCAACTCTGTTGTATTGTACTCTCTCCCAACCATTTAGTACAGTGCTCTGCACACATTGTGCTCAATAAGTACAATTGATTGATTGAAACAAGAAGTCTGTTAGGTGGTATTAGAAGAGAAGACAGTCAAATATTCTGAACTTTGAGGTTTGATGTCAAGAAGGGTAACTCTAACATTGTTTTTGTAAGCATCCTTTAGTGTCACTATCACAGATATTATCCATTCTTGGATGGATCATTACACTGACCTCATGGCATTTTATGTTGAAATTACAATAAAGGGACCAAGCTGTGACTATTCAAGCATTCAACTCCTACATTTATTCTATTTCCAAATACTGCTTTTCTTCCAGATCCGCTCCTTCCTGTCACCCAAACTTCTATCACTTTTGTTCAAGCTGTGAATTTGCCTCGGCTAGACAGTTACATTAACCACCTTGCCAGGATCCCGGCCTCCGATCTCTCCCCTCTCCAGTCTATACTATGCACTGCTGCATGCATAATTGCCCCAAAACATCGCTCAACCCACATCTTTTTGTCAAAGTCCTCCACTGACGTTGTGTATTTTTTTCATCAGGCCTAAAGTCCTCAAAATTGGCTTCAGTTTTTCCCACCTCTAGTTCCACTTTATCTATAAGCTCTCTTCACTGTCTGTTAACAAAATTACTGTCTTCACTCCTTCCAAGCTAAGACTTGCTTCTTCCAATCCAAACTTCTAGCCATATTCCACTCTTTACTCTCCTGCTTCCATGATCTTGCTCACAATATTTCCCTGACTTGAAACTCCCTCCATCCCCACAACGGATGCACCACAGCTCTTCCTACTTTCAAAGCCCTATAGAGAAGCAGCATAGCTCAGTGGAAAGAGCCTGGGCTTGGGAATCAGAGGTCATGGATTCAAATTCTGGCTCTGCCACTTGTCAGCTGTGTGACTGTGGGCAAGTCGCTTTCATTCAATAGTATTTATTGAGCGCTTATTATGTGCAGAGCACTGTACTAAGCGCTTGGAATGAACAAGTCGGCAACAGATAGAGACAGTCCCTGCCGTTTGACGGGCTTACAGTCTAATCGGAGGAGACGGACAGACAAGAACAATGGCGATAAATAGAGTCGAGGGGAAGAACATCTCGTAAAAACAATGGCAACTAAATAGAATCAAGGCGATGTACATTTCATTAACAAAATAAATAGGGTAATGAAAATATATACAGTTGAGCGGACGAGTACAGTGCTGATGGGATGGGAAGGGAGAGGGAGAGGAGCAGAGGGAAATAGGGGGAAAAGAGGGTTTAGCTGCGGAGAGGTGAAGGGGGGGTGGTAGAGGGAGTAGAGAGAGAGGAGGAGCTCAGTCTGGGAAGGCCTCTTGGAGGAGGTGAGTTTTAAGTAGGGTTTTGAAGAGGGGAAGAGAATCAGTTTGGCGGAGGTGAGGAGGGAGGGCGTTCCAGGACCGCGGGAGGACGTTGCCCAGGGGTCGACGGCGGGATAGGCGAGACCGAGGGACGGTGAGGAGGTGGGCGGTAGAGGAGCGGAGTGTGCGGGGTGGGTGGTAGAAGAGAAGGGAGGAGAGGTAGGAAGGGGCAAGGTGATGGAGAGCCTTGAAGCCTAGAGTGAGGAGTTTTTGTTTGGAGAGGAGGTTGATAGGCAACCACTGGAGTTGTTTAAGAAGGGGAGTGACACGCCCAGATCGTTTCTGCAGGAAGATGAGCCGGGCAGCGGAGTGAAGAATAGACTGGAACGGGGCGAGAGAGGAGGAAGGGAGATCAGAGAGAAGGCTGACACAGTAGTCTAGCCGGGATATAACGAGAGCCCGTAGCAGTAAGGTAGCCGTTTGGGTGGAGAGGAAAGGACGGATCTTGGCGATATTGTAAAGGTGAAACGGCAGGTCTCGGTAACGAATAGGATGTGTGGGGTGAACGAGAGAGACGAGTCAAGGATGACACCGAGATCGCGGGCCCGAGAGACGGGAAGGATGGTCGTGCCATCCATGGTGATAGGGAAGTCTGGGAGAGGATCGGGTTTGGGAGGGAAGATGAGGAGCTCAGTCTTGCTCATGTTGAGTTAACTTCTCTATGCCTCAGTTACCTCATCTGTAAAATGGGGATTAACTGTGAGCCTCATGTGGGACACCTGATTACCCCGTATCTACCCCAGCACTTAGAATAGTGCTCTGCACAGAGTAAGTGCTTAACAAATACCAACAATATTATTATTATTATTATTATTATTATTATTCAAATCTCACCTCTTCCGAACAGCTTACCCTGATTAATTTCTGAGGACCATCACGCAAATTTTATGAACGTGTTTATACTATTAGCATTGTGTCTGTAAGCCTGATCTATTTATTTATTGAAGACTCTACTTGCAAATATTTTGGGGTTTGTCTTCCTTGTTAGTGTGCAACCTGCATATGAGGGCTGAGAATATGACACTTCTTTATTCTGTAGTTCCTTAGCACTTAATACAGTCCCCTTTTATTAGTACTACTATTAAAATTGATAAACCATTTTCAAAAGTGAATCAGGTTTTGATGAGAATACAAAAGAATATATACTAACTTGTGATAATTTTAAATTTAAATGTAGCAACGTGACACATTATGCATATCCAAAAGAATAGGCCATTCAGGGATAGATAGTCACAAATATCCTCCTCCTTTCCAGATCCTGACTCCTTGGCTTGTCAAGCGTGTTTGACAATGCGGAGTTTCCCCCTTTCACAGATATGGAAAAACTAACAAACTTTGGTTTCTCTGTCACTGCTCTCCTCTAGTTCTCTGCCTACCTCACTGGCTGCTCCTTCTAATAATAATAATAATATTGGTATATATTAAGCGCTTACTATGTGCAGAGCCGTGTTCTAAGCACTAGGGTAGATACAGGTTAATCAGGTTGTCTCACATGAGGCTCACAGTCTTAATCCCCATTTTACAGATGAGGTAACTGAGGCACAGAGAAGTTAAGTGATTTGCCCACAGTCACACAGCTGACAGTGGCAGAACTGGGATTCAGTCCCATGACCTGTGACTCCCAAGCCCGTGCTCTTTCCACTGAGCTACGCTGCTTCTCTGTTTCACTCCCCGGCTCCCCCTCTACCTTCCAACCCTGAGGTCTCTCAAGGCTCAGGTCTAGATCCGCCCTTTCCTCTCCACCCAAACGGCTACCTTACTATTACGGGCTCTCGTTATATCCCGGCTAGACTACTGTGTCAGCCTTCTCTCTGACCTCCCTTCCTCCTCTCTCGCCCCGCTCCGGTCTATTCTTCACTCCGCTGCCTGGCTCATCTTCCTGCAGAAACGATCTGGGCATGTCACTCCCCTTCTTAAACAACTCCAGTGGTTGCCTATCGACCTCCGCTCCAAACAAAAACTCCTCACTCTAGGCTTCAAGGCTCTCCATCACCTTGCCCCTTCCTACCTCTCCTCCCTTCTCTCTTTCTACCGCCCACCCCGCATGCTCCGCTCCTCTGCCGCCCACCTCCTCGCCGTCCCTCGGTCTCGCCTATCCCGCCGTCGACCCCTGGGTCACGTCCTCCCGCGGTCCTGGAACGCCCTCCCTCCTCACCTCCGCCAAACTGATTCTCTTTCCCTCTTCAAAACCTTACTTAAAAATCACCTCCTCCAAGAGGCCTTCCCAGACTGAGCTCCTCTTCCCCCTCTACTCCCTCTGCCATCCCCCCTTTACCTCTCCGCAGCTAAAGCCTCATTTTCCCCTTTTCCCTCTGCTCCTCCACCTCTCCCTTCCCATCCCCACAGCACTGTACCCGTCCGCTCAACTGTATATATTTTCGTTACCCTATTTATGTTGTTAATGAATTGTACATCGCCTTGATTCTATTTAGTTGCCGTTGTTTTTACGAGATGTTCTTCCCCTTGACGCTGTTTAGTGCCATTGTTCTTGTCTGTCCGTCTCCCCCGATTAGACTGTAAGCCCGTCAAACGGCAGGGACTGTCTCTATCTGTTGCCGACTTGTTCATCCCAAGCGCTTAGTACAGTGCTCTGCACATAGTAAGCGCTCAATAAATACTATTGAATGAATGAATGAACCCCCTCCTGAAATGAGGATACCTATCCCATCCTCAGTTCTGGATCCCTAGTCTAGTCCCCATTTGCCCCCCATTCCCTCAGGGATCCCATCTGCTCCCACAGCTTCAACTAAAATCTCTATGTAGATAATTTCCAGATCTACTTCTCAGGACCTCTCTCTCTGCAATCTTACATTTCCTCACACCTGCAGCATATCTCTACTCTGGTGACTTGCTAACACCTCAATATGTCTAAACTGAACTCCTCACCTTACCTCATATACCCGCTCCTACTCCTCACTTTCGCATCACTGTCGCCCAGCCCACTATTCCTCTCTATCTCAAGTCTGCAGTGTTGGCGTTGTTCTTAATGGGTATTGGAGCTGCTCCTGAAGAATCCTCACTTTTCTCTTTTATTTACCAAATTTTTCTTTCAACTGGGTTTGTGGTGCAATGTTCCTGTTATTTACAGATATTAGCACAGCTTGTAGTTACCTTTTTTATAATAGCTAGGGAATAGGAGCACCTTAGTTCCTCCTTTTGAGGCCATTAGTGTATTTAAGATCATTTAGATTAGTTTAACAACTCTACATAAGTAGAAACTATTTTGTATTTGTGGCCTCATTTTGAATGGGGTCACGGGGGAAATATCCTTTGTAAAATTCTCCACCATTATCTCCATAATCTCTACTTCAGTGAGCTCCATCCAAGTGTGAAAATGAAAAATTATAACCTGCCAAGCATCAGTGGCAGACTGAAATGAAAAAATTGTGAGTTAATAATAGTGATGCTTCCAAAAAAAAATTGCTGGCCAATTTAACATTGCTTCATCCAAGGTCACTTCATAGAGCTGTTTATTTTTAGTAATTTGCAGATGAGCGTCCTCTACCTTTGTCATGGTCAGTCAAGATCAAGAAAATGCTGGAGAGGAGCTTAAAACTCAAGGTTATCTCTCTTCTCAGTCTCAGATAAGCAAGTCATGGTTCCAGTTTATTTGCTTAAGACTGGGCAGAGAACAAAATTGAAAGTCTATGATATCCTTTATTGCAGCGATAAAGTCATTGTAACATAAACCCATGAGGTGAGGGTAAAAGAAAGAAATCTTGGCAATGTCTCCTTGAAAACTACACCTTGAAAGTAAATCCATAAGTATTTACCAAGTATTTTATTCTCAACCTATTTAAGTTTTTTTAAAAAATAATTTTCAGTAGTTCATATTTCAGGTGACCGTTGGCCCTAATGATTACAGAATGTTCACAAACCCACCCTTTAAAGGTTAATTTCAAGTGAATTAGTGTTTTTGCCCATTTTATTATACTTCATATCCATTTGAGATTATATTCTGGTGGTTTTTAGAGGCTTTAAGTAATACTTTCCCTTCAGAACAGACTTTAATCTTTTGGAGACATTGCTCAAATTTATATGCATAACGGTACCATTCAAATTCTGCTTATGCCTTCAAACATGATTGAAATGTTAATTCCTGGTATCATGTTAAACAGCATTTGGCATTTCAGTTTTTGAAGTATCATTTGTGTCTGTTTCATTTACATTTTAATTTTTAGCTTTCAGCATAAAAGACTTACTGTTTTAGTGTGCATAGCCCAAAGGAAATGGAGAATTGACCAATTATGCAATTATGGGAGATCCCTGCTCTAAAGTGTGTGTTTGACCCAAAATTCCCAGCTGTATTCCTACTTCATTTTCTGTTCACATGTGTGAAGAATGTGACCTGAGATGTAGCAGTCGAATAAAATGGAAATGAATGTGATCATATCTGAATGACCATGCTAAGGACCAAGAGTAGGCACTTATTTTGACTCAAGGCTACTTACCAATTTCCCAAGACTATGTAGCATTCATTCAGTCATATTTTTTGAGCAGTACTATGTGCAGAGCACTGTACTGAACCCTTGGGAGAGTACAAATAACAATAGTCACATTCAGGGCCCGTATTGAGCTTACAGTCTAGAGGAGGAGATGGATATTAATAAAAATAAATTTGAGTGTCCCACAACAAGCTTACACTAGGCACTACTACTATATTGAGAGCTGACCCTAAATTATGGTGTAACCATATCAATCAGCAAGTAGTATGTACTGAGCATCTACTCTGAGTGAAGTGTTGTACTAAACCCTTGGACTATTACAGTGAAATAGGATATGATCCTTTGCTCAAGGAGCCCTCTTTTCCCCTGCTCCCTTTCCCTTCTGTGTCGTCCAGATCTGTAATCTTTAAATTAATAATAATAATAATAATAATAATAATGCTATTTGTTAAGTGTTTACTATGTGCAGAGCACTGTTCTAAGTGCTGGGGTAGATACAGGGTAATCAAGTTGTCCCACATGAGGATCACAGTCTTAATCCCCATTTTACAGATGAGGTAACTGAGATACAAAGAAGTGAAATGACTTGCCCACAGTCACACAGCTGACAAGTGGTAGAGTCAGGATTCGAACCCATGACCTCTGACTTCCAAGACCGTGCTCTTTCCACTGAGTGCCGCTGCTTCTCTTAAAACCCAGGAAGCATCATGGTTTACTGGGAAGAACATGGGCTTGGGAGTCAGAGGACTTGGGTTCTAATCCCAGCTTCGCCACTTGTCTGTTGTGTGAATTTAGGCAAGTCATTTAACTTCTCTGGACCTCTGTTCCCTTATCTGTATAATGGGGATTAAATCCTCCTCTCTCCAATCAAGACTGCGAGCCCTATGTGGGACAGGGACTGTATCCAACCTGATTATCTTGTATCTATTATGGGCAGGGAACGTATTTGCTAATTCAGTTGTGTAGTACTCTCCCAAGCGCTCAGTACAGTGCTCTGCACATAAGTGCTCAATAAATGCCATGGATTGATTGATGGCATAATGGATAGAGCACTGGCCTGGGAATCAGAAGGTTGTGAGTTCTAATCCCAGCTCTGCCACCTCTACTATATGACCTTAGGCAAGTCACTTTATGTCTCTATGTCTGAGTTACCTCATGTGTAAAATGGGGATTGAGACTGTGAGCCCCACGTGGGACAGGGGACTGTGTGCAACTTGATTTGCTTGTATCCACTCCAAGGCTAATACAGTGCCTGGCACATAGTAAGCACTTAACAAATACCATCATCATTATTATAAGTGCATAAGTGCAATGGGGCTGGGAGGGGAAATGAATAAAGAGAACAAGTCAAGGGGATGCAGAAGAAAGTGGGAAAAGAGGAAAGAAAGGCTTAGACAGGGAAAGCCTCTTGGATGAGATGTGCTTGCAACGGGATCAGAACCAGTAGGAGCAAATTAATAGCCTGGATTTGGCCTCACAGGACAGAGCAAAACAATTTCTATTTCCAGTTTGGCTTGCAGGCCAGATTTTTGCCCACCTCTGCTATGGAGTATGCCCTATCTGGAAAGTAGAAACCATCTTAGATGACTTTGTGTTCCTTTTCACTCTTGCTCAAACCAGTCAATAGCTCACTGAAGCACATTAGATTCATTCTACTTCCTCTGAGTGTCAAAACTCAAACTATCAGACTGAGTCCTATCTTATATTCCTCCTCTTCTTTTCCTTGTGTATACTTGCCTTGCTCTAGTAAGGAAAACTTGCTCTCAGTTATATGTGCTGCATTTTCCTTTTGTGGATGCTGAGCCTCCTTTCTTATCTTATGTCGTCAAGTCATTTCCGAACCATAGCGACACCACAGACACATCTCTTCCAGAACACCCCGCTCTCCATCTACAATCGTTCTGGTAGTGGATCCATAGAGTTTCTTGGTAAAAATATGTAAGTGGTTTACCATTGCCGCCTTCCACACGGTAAGCTCGAGTCTCTGCCCTCGACTCTCTCCCATGCCGTTGCTACCCAGCGTGGGTAAGTTTTGACTTGTAAAAGATCGCCTTATACGCGCTAGCCACTGCCCAAGCTAGGAATAGAATGGCCAGGCCTCTTCTTGACTCTCCCTCCTGTAGCCCAGACTGGTAGAGTACTGGAAACTCTCCAGGTGCAACCCTGGGAGGAGTGAGCCTCCTTTATGCTACATAAATCTGAGAAGCTGGGGGTTCTCATGGGGAAGGAGAGGAGGAATGTGAAAAGGGAAAACAGAGATAGGATAGACTAGAAGACAGGGAGAAAAGGGATGAAAGAAAAGCAGTGTGACTTAGTGGCAAAAGTACAGGAGACCTGAATTGCAATCCCTACCTCTGTTACTTGCCTTTTGTGTGCTCTGGAATAAATCATTTAACTTCATTCTGCATTGTCCTCATCACTAAATTGAGGATCAAGTAACTGTTCATTCAGTTGTATTTATTGAACGCTTACTGTGTGCAGAGCACTGTACTAAGTACTTGGAGAGTACAGTTCAGCAATAAAGAGAGACAATCCCTGCCCACGCCGGGCTTACAGTCTAGAAGCGGGGAGACAGACTTCAAAACAAGTAAGCAAGCTCGCTTTTCCACTTATTGAAAGCCCCATGTGGGCTGTATGTTCAGTATGATTATCTTTTACCTAAACCAGCTTAGTTTATGATTAAGTACTTAACAAATGTTACTACTTACTATCATTTTAGTTTCAAAATTATTTCAGTAGTACATTTTTTCCTTTTCAGCCTTAGTGCCATGAAACTGCTCTCCCTCCCATTTTTGGATTATGAGGCCCATGTGGGAAAGGGACTGTATCTGATCTGATTGTATTGTATCTACCCCATCAGAAGTGCTCAGCAAATGCCAGAGTTATTGTTTTTATTATTAGAAGGAAATCAGGGTCAGATGGGCATACAGGGAGAGGGTTATGTAGAGAGAGGGAAGAAGGGGAGATGAAGAACTGAGAGACAACATGTCTTCCCATTTGTGTCCTTCCATTAAACACATGCTGGCCTCTATCCATTAATTTCCTCGTAATAATATTAAGGATGAAGAACAGAGAGACAACATGTCCTCCCCTTTGTGTCCTCCCATTAAACACATGCCGGCCTTTATCCATTAATTTTCTCCTAATAATAATGATAATAATATCAATAGTAATAACAATAGTGGCATTTCTTAAGTGCTTACTGTGTGTCAATCACTGTTCTAAGAGGTGGGGAAGATAATAAGCTAATCAGTTTGGACGAAATCCATGTCCTACATGGGGCTAACAGCATTAATCACCATTTTACAAATGAGCTAACTGAGGCACAGATAAATTAAGTATCTTGCCCAAGGTCATGCAGCAGATAAGTGGAAGAATAGGGATTAGAATCCAGGTCCTTTTTACTCCTGGGCCAGAGCTCTATCCACTAGACCAGGCTGCTCTCTAACGTCTGACTTCCCTTGGCCAACACTCTCAAATCCTGCCTCTGGTCAAAAGCCTCACTACATTAGGTGAGCAGAATGAGGGGTCTTTATCCCAGAGAATACTCCAAGGCTTTCCACCTGCTTTCCCATTTTGAGAAATAGTATGGTCTAGTGGATAGAGCACAAGCACGGGAGTCGGAAGGACCTGGGTTCCAATCCCTATTCTTCCACTTGTCTGCTGTCTGATTTCTCTGTGTCTGTTACCTCATCTATAAGATGAGGATTAAGATTGTGAGTTCACTGTGGGACAGGGACTGTATCCAACCTGATTACTTTGCATCCAGCACTTACCACAGTACTTAGTACAGTGCCTAGCACATAGTAAGCTCTTAGCAAATACCATAAGTATTATCCACTCCAGTGCTTAGAACAGTTCCTGGCACACAGTTAGTGCTTAACAAACACCATACACACACAAAATAAGCTCTCTTCATCCAGTCTTTCTCTTCTAAAGCTATTCACTTCTCCCGAGCTCTTCTCCTATTGGGCCCCATCCTTGTCTTCCCCACCTCCAACCCACTGCTCACATTCTTCCCCAGCCTGAAACTCCTTCCCCACACAAATTAGCCAAACAGCCCCCCCAACCTACTGAAAACCTTCCCTGATTAACTTCATTCAGTAGTATTTATTGAGCACTTACTATGTGCAGAGCACTGTACTAAGCACTTGGAATGTACAATTCGGCAATAGATAGAGACAATCCCTTCCCAATGACGGGCTCACAGTCTAAATGGGGGAGACAGATGGACAAAAACAAGACAAGATAATCACGATAAATAGAATCAAGATATATAGAATCAATAATAAGATAAATCAGTAATAAGATAGTCTCAAGTGACAGTCCTATTAGTAGGGTCAAGAGATATACAATTTCCAGCTCGGTCTCTAGGAGTGGAGGGGGATGTCGATTGTGCCCATCTCCCCCTCCAAATGTGGGGTCCCTGGAATTAGCCTCATGATGCCCTGGATTATCCTGGGCCTAATAATTAGTGTATATAATGACTATTCCAGAACTTCCCACACCCATATTCATATCAATCCAACACCCTCCACCTCTAGAATGTAGATTTTCCTTTATATCCATCCTCAGCTCCTGTAAATATCTGTATATTCAATTAAACATTCAATTACTTATTCCAAAATTTATTACTGGCATATTCATTCAATTACCTGATTCTTGTTTACTGTGCCTATTCTTTGTAAATAATTTTAGATCTCTGTAGTGATATTGTGAGCTACCTGTGCTGAGGGATACATTTTGTGTTTCTGCTTGTTGTGGGCAGGGAACATGCTTAACAATTCTGTTATATTGTACCTTCCCAAGTGCTTAGTGCAGTATTTTGTATACAGTAAGTGCTCAGTAAATACGATTGATTTTGTTGTACTTTTCCAAATGCTTAGCACAGTGTATGGCATAAAGAAAAAGAAATCAATTTAAAAAATGGAAAGCATGCCTCAAGAAAAGATCAGATTGATAAGCAGAGTGGCTTAGTGGAAAGAGCCCAGGCTTGGGAGTCAGATGTCATGGGTTCTAATCCTGGCTCTGTAACCTGTCAGCTGTGTGACTTTGGGCAAGTTGCTTCTCTTCTCTGTGCCTCAGTTACCACATCTGTAAAATGAGGATTAAGACTTTGAGCCCCATATAGGACAACCTGATTACCTTCTAAACCCCAGCATTTAGAACAGTGCTTGGCACATAGTAAGCACTTAACAAATACCATTATTATTATTATTATTATCAGTAAACCTTTGCAGCATTTTTATATTATTTGCATGATGCCTGCTTTGAATGGTAAACTTTGAAAGGGCAGAAATCAATTAACCAATGTTATTAATTAAGCATGTACTGTGTGCAGAGCCTGTACTAAGGACTTGAGAGACCACAGTACAATGTAGTTTGAAGACATGATCCTGGTCACAAGGAGCTAACAATCTAGAGGGAGAGACAGGGAAATAAATGGCCTGGACAAATGATGGAGTTTCTTAAGGAGCCAAGAGACAGAGATTTAATTTTTTTTTTTTTAGAAAAATGATCTGGGCATAAGAATGAAGTATGGATTGGTGAAGGGAGAGTCAGAAAGCTGGGAGTCAGTCAAGGTGAAATATGTTCTCTGAGGCTTTTGACATTTGGTAGACTCTCTCTTCCATTAAGTAACCTCACAAAAAGAATATGTTCTCTTACTATATTTTCCCTTTCTTTCAAAGTAATGATACATATGGAATAGAAGGAAAAAGAAAAACAACACACCTGTAATCTAGAGGGTTTTGCCATTCTTGATCCAGAATTTTCCATAAGCATGATCATTTTGGGGAGAATGGGAAAGTATTTTTCTGGGAGGTTACTTAATGGAAGAGAGAGTCTACCAAGTGTCAAATATGGTAAAGAATATTCTTGGATCAAGAATGGCAAAACCCTTCAGGTTAGATGTTTTTCCTTCCAATTCCATAATGGCTTTCCTCATTACTTATATCAAAGTCGTTTAGTTTAATCACTATAACTTGAGATATTAAGCACATCTACCTTTTCAATATCAATACATGTCTGCATTCCTGATCCAGAGTGACTAATAACAGAAATGTAGGTGAATGATAAAAAGAAAGTCCAGTGGCCTAACACAGGCTTCTGATTTAGTTCTCATGGGCTTTTGAAAGTTTTAGGAAAGTGCCAATCTACCATTGTTATGCAGTGAATCTCTGTGATTCTACATATTTCAGCACCAATCAGTTTTGAAAATTTCTAAGGCAACTGGCTTGGGATCACCAACTTGATTTCAATGATGAACATCACAATATACTGTTGTATATGACAAAGATACCTGTGATCATGTGTAGTAATAATGAAGTCGATTTCCAGCTTTTTCTGTGTGCAGAAAGTGGTTTTAATTTCAATGCACCCTACCCACACCACAAGGGTTTCAAAAGGAAATGGCCATTCTTTTGAATGATGTCTGAATTATAAATGAAATAATGTAAGGGAAATTTTTGCAAAAGATGAAATACTTTTTTTCAAATGATTTGACATTTGGAAAAATTCTCCTTTATGACAGAATCTCCTTGCTGTTAAACAAATATTTATTTAAAATTCAAGTCCCAGGCCCACATCTTTCTTAAAGGCACAAATAAGCTAGGATTATTTTCATTCCAATAAAATGAATTTTCCACTAGTAATTTGGGGGGATTTTATGAAAGTCATTTGTTGTAGTTAATGCAAATAGACTTCATTCTATATAGTTGTGGTGCTCTGCATGTCCCTGAATGCTTTCCTGACTTAGAACCCATGCAAATTCAGAGGTAGCTATCCCAGACACAGCACCATTAGTTAAAAACTTAGTAATTATTTATAACATTTGTGCAGTGCTTACCTTGTCCTAAGCACTGGGATAGGTACAATATAATCAGATTGGATATGCATAGCGTTATAGAAGCAGCATGGTGTAGTGAATAGAGCACGGGCCCGGGAGTCAGAAGATCATGGGTTCTAATCCTGGCTCTGCCACTTGTCTGCTGTCGCCTTGGGTAACTCAGTTCACTTCTATGTGCCTCAGTTACCTCATTTCTAAAATGGGGATTGAGACTTTTGAGAAATATTGAGAAGCAGCATTTCCTAGTGGATAGAGCACCAGTTTAAAAGTCAGAAAAACCTGGGTGCTCCTCCATTGTCTGCAGTGAGACCTTGGGCAATTCACTTAACTTCTCTCTGCCTTAGTTACCTCATCTGTAAAATGGAGATTAGGACTTGGAGCCCCAAGTGGAATGTGGATTGGGTCCAAGGTGATGACTTCGTATCTACCCCAAGGCTTAGGAAAATGGCTCGGATATATAGTAAGCATTTAAAAATACCATAAATCATACATTATGGATGCACATAAGTGTCTTGGGTCTGAGCATGGGGTGAATATCAAGAATTTAAGGGGCAGAGATGGAAATGAAGGCTTAGTCAGAGGAAGTGTCTTAGAGGAAATATGATCTTAATAAGGCTCAAGACTATGAGCTCAATTTGGGACAGGGACTATGTCCAACCTCCTTAGCTTGTTTCTACCCCAGCACTTAATAGTCTGCTTGACACATAATAAACATTTAACAAATACCATCATTAATTAATAACAGTCCCTATTCCACATGGGCGGTACAGTTTAAGGGGGAGGAAGAAGAGGATACTTCCTTGTCTTGTCCTTCTATAAAATCCATATTTTACAGATGAGGGAACTGAAGCATAGAGAAGTTAAATGACTTGCCCAAGGTCTCACAGCAGACAAGAAGTAGTCAGGATTAGAACCCATTACAGATTAGAACCCATTACCTCTGACTCCCAGGTATGTTTACTTCCCCTTAGGTTTTATTGTTTCTCCAAATTTCATTTTTTATTTGATTACTTTATCTTCCCTGTGAGTGCCTTACTGGTGCAAGAAATTTGGCATTAATTTCCCCCTACATATATATGGTTATTAAATGTGGTAGGGTGTTAAAAACGTGAAAACCAGCGATGAAAGTTCAGTCTATGTTTAGTGTGTATGTGTAAGCAATTTTTTTAATGTTGTAACTATTTGGGCAAACATAATAGAGTGTTGAGTGCTTACTATGTGCCAAACACTGTTCTAAGTGCTAGAGTAGATACAAGTTAATCAGGTTGGACACAGTCCCTGTCCCATACGGGGCTCACACACTTCATCTCCATTTTACAGATAAGTTAACTGAGGTCCAGAGAAGTTAAGTGACTTGCCCAAGGTCACATTTACATGTGGTGCAGCTGGGATTAGAACCCAGGTCCTTCTGACTCCCAGGCCCATGTTCTTTCCACTAAGACATGGTTAAAACACTTTTTTGATCTCTCACTTTCTCTAATGGTATGCTGCCAATTGACAACTTATGTGGCTTACTACCCTAGGGAGTATCTGTTCTTACAGGTTTTCCTTGATGCTCTTATTTGTTTAACTTTTTTTTCTGGGGTTTTGCTTCAGGCTCATTACCTTTTGTGGACTTTAGTGCATTCTCACTTTCCTCCTGTAATGCAGAGGTAGAAATCCCTGCCCCTCAGTCAATTGATTAATGGTAGTTATTGAGCGTTGACTAGTGTGGAGCACTGTACTGAGCTCTTGAGAGAGTATATGCCAACAGAGTTAGTAGATTCATTCCTTTTAAGGAGTTTCCAAACATAATGATAATTATGACATTCGTTAAGCGATTACTATGTATTAAGCACTGTTCTAAGTGCTAGGTGTGGTAAGAATGACTGAGATATTCATTCAATAGTATTTATTTATTTCATTCAATAGTATTTATTGAGCGCTTACTATGTGCACAGCACTGTACTAAGCGCTTGGAATGAACAAGTCGGCAACAGATAGAGACAGTCCCTGCCGTTTGACGGGCTTACAGTCTAATCGGGGGAGACGGACAGACAAGAAAGAACAGTGGCAATAAATAGAGTCAAGGGGAAGAACATCTCGTAAAAACAATGGCAACTAAATAGAATCAAGGCGATGTACATTTCATTAACGAAATAAATAGGGTAATGGAAATATATACAATTGAGCGGACGAGTACAGTGCTGAGAGGATGGGAAGGGAGAGGGGGAGGAGCAGAGGGAAAGGGGGAAAAGAGGGTTTAGCTGCGGAGAGGTGAAGGGGGCTGGTAGAGGGAGTAGAGGGAGAAGAGGAGTTCAGTCTGGGAAGGCCTCTTGGAGGAGGTGAGTTTTAAGTAGGGTTTTGAAGAGGGGAAGAGAATCAGTTTGGTGGAGGTGAGGAGGGAGGGCGTTCCAGGACCGCGGGAGGACGTGGCCCGGGGGTCGACGGTGGGATAGGCGAAACCGAGGGACGGTGAGGAGGTGGGCGGCAGAGGAGCGGAGCGTGCGGGGTGGGCGGTAGAAAGAGAGAAGGGAGGAGAGGTAGGAAGTGGCAAGGTGATGGAGAGCCTTGAAGCCTAGAGTGAGGAGTTTTTGTTTGGAGCGGAGGTTGATAGGCAACCACTGGAGTTGTTTAAGAAGGGGAGTGACATGCCCAGATCGTTTCTGCAGGAAGATGAGCCGGGCAGCGGAGTGAAGAATAGACTGGAGCGGGGCGAGAGAGGAGGAAGGGAGGTCAGAGAGAAGGTAGCAGATGCCAGATTTCTTTGAGTTTTTTGAGAAATTCTTTGGGTCTTCTGAGAGACACTGTTATGTTAAAGAAAGAGCGTGGGACTGAGAACCTGTTCTAACCCCAGTTCTGCCACTTCTGAGAGTCTGTTCTAACCCCAGTTCTGCCACTTCTCTACTCTATGACCTTGGAAAATTCACAATTTTCCCCGGGCCCAAATGTCCTTATCTGTAAAGTAGAGATTTAAATATTTGTTCTCTCTCTCCCTTAGCCTGCTGAGCTCTATAATAATAATAATGACTTTGTTAAGTGCTTACTATGTGCCAAGCACTGTTCTGAGCGCTGGGGTAGATGCAAGGTAATCAGGTTGTCCCATGTGGGGCTCACAGTCTTAATCCCCATTTTACAGATGAAGTAACTGAGGCCCAGAGAAGTGAAGTGACTTGCCCAAAGTCACAAAGCTGATAAGTGGTGGAGCTGGGATTAGAACCCACGACCTCTATCTCCCAAAACCATTCTCTTTCTGTCTGATCTAATCTAATCTAATCCAGTATCTATCCCAGCATTTGGTATAGTGCTTTATACATAGGACTTATCAAATACCACAAGTATTATCGTGTGTACTATGTTTTAGCCTGAAATAGCTGAATCCTTTTAAATGTAATTTCATGGTACATCTGTCCTTTTTTTCCTGGGTTGCATATTTATAATGTATTGCTAAGAATTTTCTCTTCTATAAATATGCACTAGGAGAAAAAATAGTTTTTAGCACGGCTCTTTAAGGATTGTCTGATGATTATTGAATGTTACATGAGGGACTCCATGCCTGGATGTCAGAAAGATTTTTTTTGCCAAGGCATAATGCATTTCCATGACATCTATAATTGTAGCACTTCCAGAACAATTACTAGAGCAGTTCCTTTTCATATTCTTGGAATTACATTTGCTTGTTAGATTTAATTGAAAATAATGTTGATACATGGATTAGGGTGCTTGTCTAACAAGGTGATACAAAAGGCAAAGGTGTTGTGCCTTTAACCAAGGAAGCATAAAATTTCCAAGTTAATCAGCCTTTTAGATATGGTCTCAAAAGGTAGTCTGATTCAGATATTGGTCTTGCTTTCATTGTGAGGCTGATTATTTAGCCTTAAATTAAAAATTCGAGTAGAGCTTTGTTATGAAACTATTCCTGCCTTTTAAGGTGGGTGGAATATAATATGCCTTAGAACGCATGGCTGTATGTGTCACTTAAACTCTATAGATATTTTTCACTAAGTATAGGGGACATTAATGTGATTGCTTAGGACAGTGCTCTGCACACAGCAGTCAATAAATACCATTGATTGATTATGAATAAGTACAAAAGACTCAAAATCTGATAGGTTTCTGATAGTCTTGACTAAACCACCATCCTTCCTGTATCACAAGCCTTGAATTTTCTCATTCAACCCACATATTCAATCCATTCCTAAATCCAGTAGGTTCCACCTTCACAGTATCGCTAAAATCCATCCTTTCCTTTCCATCCAAAATACTACCATCTTAATACAATCACTTATCCTATCCCACGCTGGTTACTGTATCAGTCTCCTTACTGACCTCCCAGCCTCCTGTCTCTCCCCACTCCTTTCCAAACTTCGTTTCTGCTGCCTTGATCATTTTTCTACCAAAACCTTCAGGACATACTTCCCTACGCCTCAAGGAACTTCGGTGGTTGCCCATCTACCTCCTCATCAAACAAAGACTCCTCACCATGGGCTTTAAATCATTCAATCATCTTGCCCCCTCCTATCTTACCTTGCTATTCTACTACAATCTAGCCTGCACTCTTCGCTCATCTAATGCCAACCTTCTCACTGCATTTTGATTTTGTCTATCCCGTGACTGAATGAATGAAGAGTCGAATGAATGAATAAACTAGTTCAGTTGAAGGGTTCATTATCTTGCTGCTGACTTTTTTGGAAGATAAGGTAGTACCTCCTTTAAGAAAATAGATGCACATTCAGTGTTTACCTTCTCATAAACTAGGAACTAAATCTGAGTATGCCTTCGAAAAAGAATCTGTCCATTTTATATTTTTGGCTATTTACAGATTTTGGTTAGTTACCTCTAAGTCGTTAGAGGCTTGAGAATTGGGAAGGGGCTGGTTCTCTAGGCATGCTTCTCATCTTAAAAACAAATATGTCTGAGAAGTGTGATGCCACTAATTCTTGTGTGTGACGTACAGGCCTGAAGATCAGAATTCATATTCACATTCCTATCTGATCTCCTCAAAGACTGTCATCAGTCACAACCTGAATTCTTCCCCTGCTTGGCATACCATGTCCTTGGAAAAAAAATATTTTAGGAACCCAGGGGTTCCCTTCTGATTAAACACTCATCAGACTTGCTCCCTTATCCCTATTCTAGTAGAATCTTTAGCTGAAGAACTTCACTGAGGTACTGAAGCCTATTGGTATTGGTTGGTCACTTCTTGAGTAGCTGAATGTGTTTTATTTGGGGGTTTTTGCTTTGGTTTTTCCAAAACAGCATGCAGTCTCTTGGGCCTAAGACAGGTGTCATTATCCTTTATTTATATAGTCTAAATCCCCATTTTACAGATGAGGTAAACTGAGGCCCAGAGAAGTGAAGTGACTTGTGCAAGGTCATACAGCTGACAAGTGTCAGAGCCAGGATTAGAACTCATGACCTCTGACTCCCAAATCCAGGCTCTTTCCACCAAGCCTGTGCCAAGCACTGTACTAAGCATCTGGGAGAGTACCCTACAATACCACAGAGTTGGCAGACATGTACCCTGCCCACAACAAGTTTATAGTCCAAAGGGGGAGGGAGACTTTAATGTAAATCAATAATTTATAATTTAGAAATATGTATGTAAATGCTGTGAGATTGAAGGTGGGGTGAAGATCAAATGCCCAGGGGTCATAGATTCACATGCATAGTTGCCACAGAAGGCAGAGGGAGCGGGGACAAGATGGCTTAATTGGAGAAGGCCTCTTGGAGGAGATGTGACTTTAATGAGACTTCAAAGATCTGGGAGAGGTAGTCTGGCATATATGGAGGGGGAAGCATTTCTAGTCTAGGGGGAAGATTTGAGAAAAGAGTTGGTGGAAAGAGAGACAAGATTGGGGCACAGGGAGTAAACTGGTGCTAGCAGGGTGAAATGTTTGGGTTGGGCTGTAGTAGATCAGTGAGGTGAGATAGGAGGGGTGTGAAACGATTAAGTGCTTTTCGACCAACAAATGTTAAGATGTTTCTGTTTGATGTGGAGGTGGATGGGCAACCACTGGAGGTTCTTGAGGAGTGAGGAAACATGGACTGAACATATTTTCAGAAAAATGATCCATGCAGCAGAGTGAATAATAATAATAATGTTGGTATTTGTTAAGTGCTTACTATGTGCAGAGCACTGTTCTAAGCGCTGGGGTAGATACAGAAGAATCAGGTTGTCCCAAGTGAGGCTCACAGTCTTAATCCCAATTTTCCAGATGAGGGAATTGAGGCACAGAGAACTTAAGTGATTTACCCACAGTCACAAAGTGAAGTAGGGACTGGAGTGGGAAGAGATAAGAGGCAGGGAGTTGGGCGATGAGGCGGTTGCAGTAATCAAGGTGTGTTAGGATGAACACTTCGGTCAACATGGTAGCAGTTTGGATGGAGAGAAAAGGGTAGATTTTAGCAATGCGATGAATATAGAACTGACGGGAATATGTGGGTTGAATGAGAGAGATGAGTTGAGGGCAATGCCAAGATTACAGACTTGTGATATGGGGAGGAAGTGGTAAAGGAATTGTTTACAGTGCTGGGAAAGACAGAAGGTAAGACAGGGTTTTGGTGGGAAGATGTTTTGGACATGTTAAGTTTGAGGGGTCAGTGGGATAACCACCATTGACAAGGCAGGAGGAAATGTGAGATGAGAATGAGAATGAGATGAGAATTCTCATCTATTACCACACAGAAAGATGGCCAGCAACACTTGTTTAATCATCATTACAGTTGAAGAGAATAATAATAAGTGGTATTCATTAAGCACTTACTATATGTCAAGCACAGTTTTAAGTTCTGGGATAGATACAAGAAAATCAGGTTGGTCACAGTCCCTGTCCCCCATGTGGGTCAGTACTGAGAATGCAAGAAGAGATGTAAATGGGGCTTAGGAGTCAGGGGTAATGGGTTCTAATGCTGGCTCCGCCACCTGTCAGCTGTGTGATTTTGGGCAAATCACTTAACTTCTCGGTGCCGTAGTTACCTCATCTGTAAAATGGGTATTAAAACTGTGAGCCTCACATGGGACAACGTCATTACCCTGTATCTACCCTAGCAGTTAGAACAGTGCTTGGTCCATAGTAAGTGCTTAACAAATACCAACATTATTATTGAGACATTTACAATTGCAGAACCAAAGCTTGAGTAAGTAATAAAAAGAGCTCTCTATCATGTTCTCAGTTCTGACCTTTAACTCCCTTAGGCACTCCCATTGTCCCCACCTCCCATTTTTCTCAACCCTTATGACCATGGCAACTACATTACTGATGAAATAAAAAACATTAGGTGTGAGCTCCCCCAAATCTTCCCCCTCACTTCCTCAATGGCTTCCAACTCTCATTATTTTTGGTATTTCTCACATCATGCCTACTTTCAAAATCTACCCCATCCACTTGTGCCTCCCACTTTTTCCCTTTTCACCTGCCCCAACTTTTCTAACTACCCTGACCACCATCTCCAACTACTCACTTTCTGATGGAATTTGTAAAGTGCTTACTATTTGCCAGGCCACTGTACTAAGTACTGGGGTAGATACAAGCCAATCAGGTTGGACAAAGTCAATATCCCGCATGAGACTCCCAGTCTTAATTCCCATATTACAGATGGGACACAGAGAGGTTAAGTGATTTGCCCAAAGTCACACAGGAGACAACTCGTGGAGCCTGGATTAGAACCCAGGTCCTTCTGACCCCCTAGGCCTGTGTTCTATCCACCCGACCATGCTGCTTCCAATTGACTTTTAGGCACATCAGTCAATGGTATTTATTGAGTACTTATTATGTGCAGGGGACTGTAGTAAGAGCTTCAGAGACTACAGTAGAGTAGCATTCATTTGCTTCCCTGAAGAAGCTTCCAGTTTGGAGGGGAACATAGCTATGAATATAAATAAATTAATTTTACAGATATGTACATATGGGCTGTGGGTGGGGTGAGGGTGGAGTGAATTTCAACTAACTAAAGGCTACAGATCCATGTGCATGGGTGACACATTTTTCTTCTATCAGCAATTTATTTTAGTATGAATCTTATACTATTTGGTAAGATCTTTGAGACCAGGAATCAAGCTTACTAATTCCGTTGTACTCTACCAGGGGCTTGCTACCTTTCTTTGCACACAATAGGTGCTTAATAAATACTCTTAATTGATCTGAGCATAAGACTACCCTTATGCTGTGGAGCAGGTTTTCAGATGATATAAACCCAATTTTTAAATGGCCCCAGTTTATTTTTCCATCAGATAATTCTTAGGCCAAGAGAGAAAACTCTCCATACCTTAGAGCCAGGCTGGAAACAAAATAGAATATCCAGAACGCCTTCTCCCAAAGTCAGAAGGGTCAAAGAACAGAAAAGCGGCATGGTCTAGTGGATAGAGCATGAACCATGAGTCAGAAAAACTCCCGGAAGAGATAAGATAGAAATAATAATAACTGTGGTATTTACTAAGTGCTTATTACTTGTCAGGCATTGTACTAAGTGCTGGGGTGGATACAAGCAAATTGCGTTGGATATAGTTCCTGTCCCATGTGAGACTCCCAGCCTCACTCCCTATATTACAGATGAGGTGACTGATTTAAGAAGAGTTTTGATGATGAGAAGCAGAATGGCCTAATAGAAAGAAAGTGGGCCTGGGATTCAGAGGACCTGTGTTCTAATTTCATCTCTGCCTCTTTCTGATGTCTGACCCTGGACAAGTCACTTAACTTCTCTATGCCCCAGTTACCTCATCTGAAAATGGGGAGTGAGCCTGGGAGCCCCACATGGGACAAGAAGCTCACAAAGAATCTCACAGGGAGTTCACAAAAACTGGGAGCTGCATGTGGGACTTTTTCTAACCTGATAAGCTTGTGTCTACCCCAGAGAGTAGTACAGTACCTGGCACATAGTAAGCATAGAACAAAACCATTCTTTTTAAAAAAGGAAAAAATAAAGCCCTGGCAGAAAAGAAGCAGGCAGAGGAATTGGCATTTTTAACAACCCATTATAAAGCTTAGCTCCATTTAGAGGGTTATGTAGACTGCTCCCCAGGAGTGATGGCACCAACCTCTGACTCAGAAAACTCTAATAGCTTCTGGGAAATGTAAGCAATTCATCCTTTTGCTTTCTGAGGCTATGTCATTTTTTTCCCTTTTCTTACCTTTAATTCCCTGCCAGCTTTCAACCAGATCTGATTCAAGGGTTTGAAAGCATTCAGCTCCCATCCAAAGAGTTATTACTATCCAGACATCTAACAGTGAGTTCCACACAAATCTAGCATGTATGGAGGAAGACAAGTAGGGGAGATTATTTGATATAACTTCTTGAACAGCAGGTGGCCAGAATAGAACTTACTTGCATAAATTATAGGTTACTGATGAACATACAAATATTTTGAGGATATTATCAAGAAAATTTGTTTCCGTTCACTGGAGAGAAAGAAAAACTTGTGTGCAGTATATAGGCACATACTCTTGTGCTTTTTAATACTAAGGATAATATATGTATATATCTTGGACATAGGCCAGGAAAAACCTTTTCTCTGAGTCATAGGGACACAATAAAATAATCAATCAAATCAATAAATCAATCACTCGGAAGCACTTGGGAGAATGCAGCCTAAGACTATAACAGACACATTCCCTGTTAGAGCTCTCCTGTACTGATGTGGTGTTAACTTCAAGAACCTGGCCCCACGTACAATGCTGCTTATTAGAATAATAATTGCATTTAAAAACCTTGCTTTGTGTCAAATATTGTACTAAACACTTCAGTAGATACCAGATAATCAGGCTAGATTATCCCTGTACATTTATGTAAATAAATAAATTGTGGATATGTATATAAGTGCTATGGGACTGGGGTGGTGGTGGTGAATAATGGGAGCAACTCCGGGTGACACAGAAGGGAGTGGGATAAAAGGAAATATGGGCTTAGTCAGGGAAGATCTCTTGGAAGAGATGTGCCTTCAGAGAAGCAGTGTGGCTCAGTGGAAAGAACATGGGTTTAGGAGTCAGAGGTCATGGGTTCTAATCCCAGCTCCTCCATTTGTCAGCTGTGTGACTTTGGGCAAGTCACTTAACTTTTCGGTGCCTCAGTTCCCTCATATGTAAAATGGGGATTAAGACTGTGAGCGTCATGTGGGGCAACCTAATTACCTTGTATCTACTCCAGCGCTTAGAACAGTGCTCTGCACATAGTAAGCGCTTAACAAATACCAACATTATTATTCAATAAGGCCTTGAAGGTGGGGAGAATAATTGTCAGTTGGATATGAAGAGGGAAGGCAATCCAGAAAGAGGCAGGTTGTGGGTGAGAGGTTGGCAGTAATATAGACAAAATCAAGGTATAGGGAGTAGGCAGGAATTAGAGGAGTGATGTGTGTGTCCTGGCTAGTATGAGGAAAGTAGTGAGGTGAGATAGGAGGGGACAAATTGTTTGAGTACTTTAAAGCCAATGGTAAAGAGCTTGTGTTTAACATGGAAGTGGATGGGCAACCACTGGAGATTCTTGAGGAGTGGGGAAACCTGGACTGAACGTTTTTGTAGGAAATTGATCCAGGCGGCAGAGTGAAATATGGACTGGAGTGGAGAGAGACAAGAGGCAGAAGGTCAGAAAGGAGGCAGATGCAGTTATCAAGGTGGGACAGGATGAACACTTCAGTCAGCATGGAAGCAGTTTGAATGGAGAGGAAAGGATAGATTGTTTAGCAATGGTGTGAAGGTTGAACAAACAGAATTTAATGATAGATTGAATATGTGGATTAAATGAGAGAGAGAGACGTCAAGGATAATACCAAGGTTACAGGCTTATGAGACAGGAATCATTGTGGTGCTGTTTACATGATGGGAAAATCAGGTGGAAGGGGATAGGTGGGAAGAAAAGGAGTTCTGTTTTAGACATGTTAAGTTTGAGGTGATGGCAGGACATCAAAGTAGAGATGTCTTGAAGGCACAAGGAAATACGAGACTGCAGAGTGGGAGAGAGATCAAGACTGGAGATCAGAGTTGTACATAAATAAATGTATAAAAACATCAGTACGTCAATCAATCAAGTGTATTTATTGAGTTCTTACTGTGTGCAGAGTACTGTACAAAGTACTTGGGAGAGTACAATACAACAAAGTTGGTAGATATGTTCTCTGCCCACAACACTTACAGTCTAGACAATGAGAAAATCATTACAATTAAATAGTTTAAAATATATAATTTATAAATATATACATAAATGCTGTGGTGCTATGGGTGGTGTGAATACCAAAAGCCCAGAGGTCACAGATGATGTTGGTGGTATTTGTTAAGCGCATATTATGTGCCAAGCACTGTTCTAAGCACTGGGGTAGATACAAGGTAATCAGATTGTCCCACATGGGGCTCACAGTCTTAATCCCCATTTTACTGATGAGGTAACTGAGGCACAGAGAAGTTGAGTGACTTGCTCAAAGTCACACAGCTGATAAGTGGCAGGGCTGGAATTAGAACATGTGACCTGTGACTCCCAAGCCCATTCTCTTTCCATTAAGCCATGCATAGATGATGTAGATAGCATAGAAAGGTGAGGGAGCCAGGGAAAGGAGGGATTAATTAGGGAAGACATGGTGGAGGAGTTGTGACTTTAGTAAGGCTTATACAATGGGGAAAGTGGTCTTTTGGTATACATGGTGTGTGGTAGCGGAGCGGGGGGTATTCCAGGCCAAAAAGAGAACATGGGAAAGGGATCATTGTGAGATAGATGAAATTGGGTCACAATGGCACTAGAAGAGCAAAGAATGTAGGCTAGACTGTATAGGAGGTTTTAACTATGAGCGTAAAGCATAAGACAATATTGTCCACACTGTATAAGTGTGAAGATTATGCCTTCCTGCACTGATGTGATGTTAACTTCAAGAACCTGGCACCACTTACAATGCTGCTTATTAGGCTAATAATTGCATTAAAAAAACAAAAACAAAACATTGTACTAAACGCTTCAGTAGATACAAGATAATTAGACTAGATTTTCCCTGAACCCCATGGGGCTAAGTGTAAGTAGGTTGGAAGACTGGTATTTGATATCCATTTTCCTGATGAGGAAACTGAGGAACAGATAATTTAAGGTTTAAGTTCATTCATTCAGTTTTACTTATTGAGCTTACTGTGCGTGGAAACACTCTACTAAACTCTTGGGAAAGTACAGTACAACAGTAAACAGACACATTCCCTGCCCGCAATGAGTTTACAATCTAGAGAGTGTAAGTTACTTGTCCAAGTTCACACAGCTGGTAGGTGGCAAAGTCAGAATTAGAACTCAGGTCCTCTGACTTTTAGAACTAGTGCTCCTTCCGTTCTAAGAGTTTCAACCCATTTTTTATTTACTCACCTCAACCTTGTCTGCTTACAGTTGCTGGTTCATATGAGTGTGACAGATAATCAGTGGCATTTATTGAGGACTTTATGTGTGCAGAATATTGTAATAAGAGCTTGGGAGAATACAATACAATAGAGTTGGTACCATGATCCCTGTATTCATTCATTCAATCGTATTTATTGAGTGCTTACTGTGTGCAGAGCACTGTACTAAGCGCTGGGAATGTACAATTCGGCCACAGATAGAGACAATCCCTGCCCAACAACGGGCTCACTGTCTTGTCTTTGGCCTACTGGAAGTAATGTCTTTGAAATGTTTCTTACAAAAGATCCCAAGAAATACCTTAAAACCCAGTACTACATCAATGGCTGTGTGGGAGTTGTTCTTCTTGAAATGCATCCTAATGGTTAGGACTGCAACCTCTCCAGCTTCTTTCTCTGCCAGTCAATTTTGAACATCTCATTCAACTCCATTTCAAACCTTCCAAAATAGTCTTGGATCTTTGGTCTTCGTTATTTGGCTATCATACGGCCATCTATCTCTTCATGTGTTATACTTGTGAAAACTGGAGTTGACAATCACTGCTTAGATGCAGTAAACCATGCATTTCAAGACATTGTTTGTTCTTAAAATGGCACAGAATTCTTGTATGGCATATAACACCCAAAAATCTGATTCAAAGACTTCAAATGATGTTCTTAGCTTGGTGAGTTGGAAAAAGTTCCCAAAGATTTGGAAGTTACTCCAGCATTGATTTCAAGATTCCACATGTGATATATAGACCTAAGATCCCACACTGCTTATTCCATTGGTGAAAAGGAAGGGTTAATTAGAAAAGGCTACTTCAATTCTGTCCTGGTCAGTTTTATCCCTGTGGAATAATAATAATAACAATATTAAGTGCTTACTATGTGTCAAGCACTGTTCTAGGTGCAGGGATAGATACAAGGTAATCAAATTGTCCTACATTATGTTCACAGTCTTAAACTCCATTTTATAGATGAGGTGACTGAGGCAGAGAAGTTAAGTGACTTGCTCAAGGTCACACAGCAGACAAGTGGTGGAGTCGGGATTAGAACCCACGTCCTCTGACTCCAAAGCACATGATTTTGCTACTGGCCACACTGTTTCTTGCATAAGTTTAGTGAATATAATGGGAGCATGAAAAATGCCACCCCAAATCCAACATTTATGGTTAAAGGTCCATAAGGAATAGGAACACATTGTTCAAAAACTGTTTTTGTAAAACCCTTTCATTCTATCCAGTCATGCCAGTCAGAGTTTATGTTCAATCATTCAATCAATTAATGGTATTTATCAAACACTTACAGTGTGCAGAACTCTGTACTAAGCAATTGGAGAGTTCAGTATAAAACAGAATTGTTAGATTTCTCCCCTGCCCACAAGGAGTTTACAATCTAGAGGAGCAGATGAACATTAAAAATACATGATGGATACATACATAAGTGCTGTGGGAATGAGGATGAAATGGATATTAAGATCTTAAAGGGTACAAATCCATGTAAGTACAAGGGTGATACAGCAGCAGGGAATAAGGGAAATAAGGAGTTAGATGGGGAAGGCTGCTTGGGAGATGCGATTTTAAAAAGGCTTTGAAGGTAGGGACAGTGTTCATCTGTCATCTGTAATAATGTTGGTATTTGTTAAGCGCTTACTATGTGCAGAGCACTGTTCTAAGAGCTGGGGTAGATACAGGGTAATCAGGTTGTCCCACGCGAGGGTCACAATTTTAATCCCCATTTTACAGATGAGGTAACTGAGGCACAGATAAGTTAAGTGACTTGCCCACAGTCACACAGCTGACAAGCGGTGAAACCGGGATTCAAACCCATAACCTCTGACTCCCAAGCCCGGGTTCTTTCCACTGAGCTACGCTGCCTCCCCATATATGAAGGGGGAAGGGGAGGAATTTCCAGTCCACAGATTGTACGTGAGCAAGGGGCAGTAGTGAGATAGGTGAGATCAAGATACAGTCTAGAGGAGCAGGTGGACATTAAAAATACATTATGGATACGTACATAAGTGCTGTGGGAATGAGGATGAAATGGATATTAAGTTCTTAAAGGGTACAAATCCATGTAAGTACAAGGGCGATACAGGGGGAGGGATTAAAGGAAATGAGGAGTTAGTTGGGGAAGGCCTCTTGGAGGAGATATGAATTTAAAAAGGCTTTGAAGGTAGGGACAGTGGTCATCTGTCATATATGAAGGGGGAGGATCTTCCAGTCCACAGATAGTACGTGAGCAAGGGACAGTGGTGAGATAGATGACATCAAGATACAGTGAGAAGGTTGGCATTATGGGTGTGAATTATGTGGGCTGGGTTGCGACAGGAAATCAAGTAGGTAAGATAGGAAGGGGAAAGATGATTGAGTGCTTTATAGCCAATAGTTATGGGTTTTTGTTTGATGCGAAGGAGGAAGAACAGTCACTGGAAGTTCTTTCATCCACTCATTCAGTCGTATTCATTTAGTGCTTACTGTGTGCAGAACACTGTACCAAGTGCTTGGGAAGTACAATTCAGTGACAGAGAGACAATCCCTGCCCACAATGGGCTCACAGTCTAGAAGGGGGGAGAGAGATATCAAAACAAGTAAACAAGCATCAGTAGCATCATTATAAATACATAGAATTATAGATAATTAAATCATTAATAAAATTAATTGAATTATAATTATAAATATGTACATATGTACACAATTGCTGTGGGGCAGGGCGGGGGATAGAGCAACGGGACCGAGTTGGGGCGATGGGGAGGGAAGGGGGAGCAGAGGAAAAGGGGGGCGTAGTTGGGCTTCACAGTCCTAAACCCATTTTACAAATAAGGTAACAGGCACAGATAAGGTAAGTGACTTGCCCAAGGTCACGCTGCAGACAAAAAGCAGAGCTGGAATTAGAACTCATGTTCTTCTGATTTCCAGGCCCATGTTCTATTCACTAGGCCACGTTGCTTCAATCTCTCCTTCCTCAGAAATCACCAATGGTTCCTAGTTGTTTTTTATATCAAACAAAAATCTATCACTTACCCCTCTTCCTACATCCCCCGTTTTACAAATTTGCTCTCTAATTCTGATGCACCTCAGTTCTTGTTTCTCATTCTGCCCAAGCAAACTGCCTGACTATTCCTCAGTCCTCCATCCACTTCCTCATCATTCATGCTTTCCCATTTTTGAAAGTTTCAACCATCCCTGGCCTTCCTCTGAGTCCATCTAAAAAGACACTTCCTCCAGAATCCATTCCTTAATTCCACACCCACTTTCCCATCATGCTATACTAGTAGCCTATTAAGCATTCACATATTTAATGGTCTATGTATTTGCTACAGATGTAATAATAATAATGTTGGTATTTGTTAAGCGCTTACTATGTGCCGAAAACTGTTCTAAGCACTGGGATAGATACAGGGTAATCAGTTTGTCCCACATGAGGCTCACAGTCTTCATCCTCATTTTACAGATGAAGTAACTGAGGCACCGAGAAGTTAAGTGACTTGCCCAAAATCACACAGCTGACAGGTGGTGGAGCCGGAATTAGAACCCATGACCCCAACACTTGGGTTTATCATTTGTACAGTCCTCACACTCATTCAGCCACCATTCTTTTAGCAATTTATGTCCTATTTTCATCTTAAGTCTGAAAGTTTTTTGAGGAGAGGAATGACAGTTTTTTCAGGCATACTCATCCTACTTGCCCCTTTCAGGGTCTCACCTGGAGAGTTTCCAGTACTGTATCAGTCCTGGCCAAGCAGGGAGAGTCAAGCAGAGGCCTGTCCATTCCATTTGAGGAGTGGGGAAACATGGATTGAATGGTTACGTGGAAAAGTGAAGTCACCAATAACCTTTTTCTTTGCCAAATTTTATGGCGTCTACTCTGTCCTTATCTGCTTTGACCTTTCAGCTGCCTTCAAGTCTATGGGACAGCCCCCTTCTTCTTAAAACATTATCCAACCTTGACTTCGCTGATGCTCTCTTCTCCTGCAGTGTGGCTCGGTGGAAAGAGCCCGGGCTTTGGAGTCAGAGGTCATGGGTTTGAATCCCGGCCCCGCCACTTGCCAGCTGTGTGACTTTGGGCAAGTCACTTAACTTCTCAGTGCCTCAGTTACCTCAACTGTAAAATGGGGATGAAGACTGTGAGCCCCACGTGGGCAACCTTATCACCTTGTATCTACCCCAGTGCTTAGAACAGTGCTTTGCACATGGTAAACGCTTAACAAATGCCATCATTATTATCCTGCCCTTCCTTCTATCTCTCTGGCAGCTCTAGCAGGCTCTTCCTCCACCTCCCATCCTTTAACTGTGGAGATCCCTCTAGGCTCAGTTCTGTCTTCCCTTCTGTTGTTCATCTAGACCCACTCCCTCTACACCAAATATAAATTCTTTACCATTGACTTTATCATCATCATTATCGTCAATGGTATTTATTGAGCACTTACTGTGTGCAGAGCACTGTACTAAGCACTTGGGCGAGTTCAGTGCAACAGAGTTGGTAGGCCCGTTCCCTGCCCAAAATGAGCTTACAGTTTAGAGGGGGAGTGACAGACATTAATATAAATTAATTATAATATAATTCAAGGATACATGCATAAGTGCTGTGGGGTTGAGGGTGGGAGAAATATCAAATGCTCAAAGCTCACAGGTTCAAGTGCATAGATGACACAGAGAGGAGGGAGCCAAGGAAAGAGAACTTAAAAGAGCTTAGCCCCTTGGAGGAGATGTGAACTTAATAAGGAAACGATGGTGGAGAGAGTAGTGGTCTGGCATATATGGAAGATGAGGAGTTGCAAGTTATGGGAAGGACCTGGAATAGGGGTCAGCGGCCATATAGACAAGACTGGATATCAGTGAGTAATCTGGTGCCAGAAAAGTGAAGTAGGAGATCAGTGTGGTTAGATAAGAAGGTGTGGGCAAGCTCTATCAAGTGCTTTAAAGTCAATGGTAAGGAGTTTTTGTTTGATGTGGAGGTGGATGGGCATCCATTGGAGGTTCTCTTGGAGATGTGATTTTAGTGAGACTTGGAAGGTGGGGAGAATGGTGGTCTGGAAGAGTTCCAGGCCAGAGGGAAAATTTGGGCATGAGATGGGTGGAGAGAGAGAGAGATGAAATGGAGGTACAGTGAGTAGTTTGGTATTGGAGGAGCAAAGTGAGCAGGCTGAGCTTTAGTAGGAAATCAGAGAGGTAAGGTAGGTGGGGGTGAGCTGATTGAAGGCTTTAAAGCCCTTTCCTTAGTGGAAAAAGCCCAGGCTGGGAGTCAGAGGACTTGGCTTCTAATCCCGGCTCTGCTACTTGTCTGTTGTGTGACCTTGGGCAAGCCATCTCACTTCCCTATGCCTCAGTTACCTCATCTGTAAAATGGCGATTAAGACTTTGAGCCCCACGTGGGACAACCTGATTACTTTGAATATACCCAGCACTTAGAACAGTGCTAGGCACATAGTAAGCGCTTAACAAATTCCATTTTTATTATTATTTCTTCTCCATCTAAACTGCTACCATGTTGAACCACACACTTATTCTATTCCACCTTGATTACTAGATCAGCCGCCTTGCTGACCTCCCTGCCTCCTGTCTCTCCTCACTCCAGTATGTACTTCACTCTGCTGCACGGATTATCTAAGTAAAAAAAAAGTTCAGTCCATGTTTCTCCTCCTGTTGAGAACCTCCAGTGGTTGCCCATCCACCTCCACATCAAACAGAAACTCCTTACTGTTGGTTTTAAAGTACTCAATCAGCTGCCCACATCTTCCAACCTTATCTCATTGATCTCATATGTTGCTCCTCTAGCGCCAGGTTACTCACTGTGCCCCAATTTTGTCTGTCTTGCTGCCGACCCCTTTCCCACATCCTCCTCCTTGCCTGGAACTCCCTCCCTCACCATATATGCCAGACAGCAACTCTTTCAGCACTGAATCCTTATTAAGTTCATATCTCCTCCAAGACGTCTTCCTCAATTAAGCCCTCTTTCCCCAGCTCCTTCTCCTCTCTGCATCATCTTTTTACTTGGGACATGTGACCTTTGGGCATTTGATATTTGCCCCAATCTCAACCCCACAGCACTTATAACATATCTTTGTGGTATGTTTTAGTTTATATTAATGTCTGTCACTCCCCCTCTAGACTGTAAACTCATTGTGGGCAGGGAACGGGTCCACCACCTCCATTGTATTGTAATTTCCCAAGCATTCAGTACATGTTCTGCACCCAGGAAGTGTTAAATAAATTCCTTTGATTGATGCTTCTATTTCAAATGTAAAATATGATTACTGTTGATCTATCCGTCAGTTTAAAACTCCCTGTCTAGAATTTAAAATTCTTGAGTTCATAAAATTAAATTTCAAATTGATTTTTTCTGGACCATGATTTCTGATCTTGTTTTAACACTAAAGGATTTCTTCAGAAATTGAAGTTGCTTTAAAAATTCAATTATTGAAGCTTCACTAATTGGGAATTCACAATGTCAGATAAGATTTTTTTTTGTTTCCTCTTTTTGCCAGAGGAGGATATATTTTTAATCTAAAAGCATATGGTCTCATATATTATCTTACAAAATTCAATTTGAAATATTTCTGCCATTCACAGTGTTTTTCATTGACAACTTTAAGGACAGAAACCAATCAGTACTCCAGAATAGGGAAAAGGATTATGGGAGCTTTTTCTACCTTTCTTGAACTTTAAACTCTTCACATTTTGCTTAAACTTTTGTACCAAAGTCATTTCTTATCCTAGTTTGGACTTGAAAATAGGACCTCAAGCAGGACAATACCTGAGTGACACAAAGATTGACTACACTGTACTAGCTGGATAAAGTGAAAAGGAATGGAATATAAATCCTATCTCATGGGATTTAGCTGCTTGCTGGAACTAATCTCATTAATTTAAAGCTACCTGAGGCTTAAGGGAGTTATGCACTGCCGTGAGAAATTATATTTATCTTATCCATGGGAGAAAAAAATCTTATACTTATGACTTTGACACTTTGAATTATCTGGTTGTTGCTAAGGCAGGGGAAAGTAAAGCAATGCAATTATATCTTGTCTCTTGTTTGTTTTATTGCCATTGTTTTCGGTCTCTGTAACAACTGTTTAGTCCTTTTTTCTTATTAAAATCTACACTGGAGAAGGGAATACAAATATTGGAGCTCTTATTTGCACTGTTAGGTTGTTTTCAGGTCTAATGACAAATATAATCAAGGAACGCGAAAAATGTGGGTGTGTGTGTGTATGTGTGTTGGATGTTAGTGTGACTATTTATATTTCTGGAAATTAAAGTTCTTTGAGGGGCAATGCCTCTGCTAGGGATTATGCCTAATAAATATTCAACAGTAATAGGTCGGGTTGGAGGGTAAATACTTTCCTGGAACTTCAGTGTGTCCTCAAGTAATAATAAATATCGGTGTTTATTGAGCACCCACTGGGTGCAGTGTACTGTGCTAAGGTTAAGACTACACAATCTGAATCAGTGAATAGCTCTTCCATTGATTTAATTGTTATTCGATGATCTTGGAGAGTTAATGTCATTTACTGCATAAACTTTGTCTCTGAGAAATAAAAGCACTTTGTGAAACAGTATTTTATTTAAATATATGCCATATAAGTCACTGCTTATCATTGTTTTAACCTCCCCTGTGCAAAATTTAAAACCTGAATCCTGCTGCTCTCCTACTACAAGCCTGCCCGCACACTTTGCTCCTCTAATGCCACTTTTCTCGATGTACCTCGATCTCATCTACCTTGCCGCCAACCTCTCACCCACGGCCCGTCTCTGGCTTGGAAAGCCCTCCCTCCTCATATCTGTCAAACAATTATTCACCCTCTCTTCAAAGCCTTATTGAAGCACCAACTCCTCCAAGAGGCTGACTGAGCCTTCTTTTACTTTTCTTCAACTCCCTTTTGTGTCACACTGATTTTTTCCCTATATTCATCCCCCTTCCCAGTCTCACAGCATTTATGTCCATATCTATAATTTTATTTATTTATATTAATGTCTTTCTCCCCCTCTAGACTCTGAGCACATTAAGGTCAGGGAAAGTGCCTGTTATATTGTTCTATTGTACTCTCCCAAACACTTAGTACAGTGCTCTGCACACATTAAGTGCTCGATTAATGCGATTGACTGACTGACCACATACAATAAGACTGAGAGTCAGATTAATATTATGAATCTCTCTCATTAACACATTCCGGATGAGGGTCGATGAAGAAAGGACAGGTTATAATGTTATGTATTAGTGTCTGTTTTTATTCTCTGATAAAGTCATGCTTTCATAATTTTTCCAGGGAGGAAGTGAGAAATGAATATGTAGGATATATTGAACAAATCAATGAGTTCTTTATTTTACCTAAAATTCTAAAATTTTTTATTTCTTTCTCTTCTGTAAGCTCATTGTGCACAGGGAACATATCTACCAGCTCTTGTATTAATAATAATTCTCGTATTTGTTAAGCACTTACTGAGTGCCCACACTATACTAAGTGCTGGGGTGGATACAAGAAATTTGGGTTGGACACAGTCCCTGTCCCACTTGGGCCTCATAGTTTTATTCCCCATTTCACAAATGAAAAAAATTGAGGCAAAGAGAAGTGAAGTGACTCGTCCGAGGTCACCTACCAGACAAGTGTATTGTACTCTTCAAGCTCTGGACACAGGAAGCATTCAATAAATATCATAGGTTGATTGATTTCATTGCCAATTCAATAAAATGTACAGTATTGTGTTCACAACTAGTGCAGTGTATGTGGTGTTTGGGAAGTATAGAAAAAAGAAGTGGCACATACCCTGCGCACAGTGGACCTACACTCTAAATGGGAAGAAAAACATAATGTATTTATAAAACAAATAGTGCAAACGAGTAATTAAGTAATCCTACTCAACTGTGGTGGTAGATAGAAATACAGTGGAGGTGGCTGTAGGGATTATGTGAGTTCAATGCAGGGAAATCAATTGTGGATTAGATAGGTAAAGCAATTAGTCTAATTTATCCATAATCATAAATAAACACCTTGGTATGTGAATTCAAGTATCAATTTGTATATTTTGATGAATTGTAACATAAACCATTTGGATTATTCTCTATTAGTGGAGTTCAATTTCAAAATATTCAGTAACTTCACAAAACTGCAGTTTGGTTGAGTATGGCTAAAATGTTTAAAAACTGGAAAATGTTATACAAGAAAGAAAGCAGAGCCATAATTAGATGTAACTCATTGGCCTAAAGTTATGATTATAACTTCAAGTCCACTTAATATGTATTACCGTCCAGCCTTTAGGCATGACACTAAATACAGTGGCAATTACAGCATAATTTGAATTTTAAAAAGATAAAAAAAACCCCAAAACCTTACCTCTCATTTTCAGTCTTAGAAGTTTCTTGAGGAGGAATGGAAAATTTGGTAGAGATAACCCAGAATTGTTACTAGCTAATAAGAATTGGAAGCATTCCCAATTACTGTTTAACAATTAACAGTGATTTATCCTTTATTTGGCTCTAAACCTGTTGACCCAGCATATTCTCACCCTGAAAGCAAGCTGGGACTAGGAGAGAGGAAGTAGCAAAGATGCCCCAGCATTCTTGGGCAGGAGCTGTTAATCAGTCTTGCACAGATGGGAAATCTCATGACCAAACATTCATATCTGAATGGAGTCACATGAGTGAGTTTCAGCCAACTCTGAACTATATTATGTCAAAACTAACATTTACCGTTTTGTCTTTTTAGAGTTAAAAGGCACATGGATGTCTGTTCATTTGTAAGAAAAATGGGGCTTCAGGATATCCATCCATTCATTCATTCATTCATTCATTCAATCATTTATTTTTTAAAGCATATCTCTTTCCTTCCATATCTTTCACCATCACACTATCATTGAAAAATAACTTGCTGATGTTAAAATGCTGTCACCTTACAGAAAAGTGGCCAAGGAAGAGAAGCAGTGTGGCCTAATGGATATACCCAGGCCTGGGAGATAAAAAGAGCTGGATTCTAATTCTGACTCATCCACTTGTCTGCTGCGTGACCTTGGACAAGTCACTTTACTTCTCTGCATCTCAGTTACCTCATCTAGAAAATGGGAATTAAGACTGGGAGCCCCATGAGGAACATGGACTGTATCCAACCTGACTAGCTTGTATCTAGCCCAGCATTTAGTGCAGTGCATGGCACATAGTAAGGGATTAACAAAAACCTTAAAGTGCTATACTGACAAGCATTTCCCCATGTAAATTTCATAAATATAGCCATTTCCATCCTCAGTAACTGACTTTGAGCTGGCTGTAGATACAATTAGCAACTGAAAGCAGTTTCCAGGGGGTTACCATGAGTTTTGTAAGAGTAAGCTTCTTGTGGGCAAGGATTGTGTTTAATCTCTCTGTTGTATAATAAGTGCTCAATATGTATTGTTGATTAATTGACAGATTGGCTGGAACAGAGTGAATTAGAAAGTACTGCAGGTGAAATCAGCTGGCTCAAAGTCAGCACAAACATACCTCCGTGGGTTGGATCAAACCTGTGGGTCCTCACTAATCTGTACCTTAGGATTAATTCATTCATGTGTGACCATTTTTCATTTTGAGGGGGGGCTGATATGAGGAAGGACCATCAAGGGGGATGAGCTTTGAGGAAGTCAAATGGGAAGAGAAAGATGAGGAGAGAGAAAAACAGAGGAGCAGATGTTAAGAGATAGAGGAGGAGGAAAAGGATGAGGAAAAGATGAGGAAGGGAAAATATGGTTAAGATGACACTTGGGAACTGTGTCTCTTTTATTATAAAGAATTCTTCTGCTCGGGTTCCTGGTCCTAGAGTTTTCTTTAGGGCTGAGCTTCTTCCATCGTTTTGGATGGGTGATTCCATCATTGTTATTCTCCCCAGGGTCTAATGCTTTGATACTCCACAATATCCCACTCACCCAACTAACTCATTCTGTCTACTGATTGTCACTGTCTCATCCTTCTTGCCCTCCTCGTGCTCCACGACCATTGCTTAGCTTATCATCCGGTGTCTGGCTTTGCCCCCTTTTCCTGCCCACAAATCAGCACATTCAACACCCAGGCGGGGGCTGCTCTCATTCCTTTCTCTGCTTCTTGATCAGCTCACCTGTGTTCACTTTGGGACTCTGGCCAGGAACGCCCTCCCTCTTCAAATCCTACAATTACTGTTTTCCCCTTCAAAGCCTTATTGAAGGCACATCTCCTAGAAGAGGCCTTCACTAACTAAGCCCTCTTTTCCTCTGCATTCACCCTGACTTGCTCCCTTTATTCATTCCCCGTCCCAGCCCTACAACACTTATGTACATATTTATAATTTATTTATTTATATTCATGTCTGTCCTCCCCATCTAAACTGTTAACTCATTGTGGGCAGGGAATGTGTCTCCTTATTTTTGTATTGTACTCTCCCAAACACTAAACACTAAGCATTCAACAAATATGATTGACTGACTGACTCATCTACTGATATCATCAGCATGTTCTTCCCAAATTCACCCACGGAAGTTGTTTCGCCTGGCTGCATCTTCAGGCTACTGTACTTCCTGCTGCTGGAGCTGCTTCCTGATCAATTAATGCTATTTTTTGAGTGCTTACTCTGTGCCGAACTTTAATGGTGGCAACGGGCCAAGTGGGGATCAGCTTGCCCCAGGCACAACTGTTCAGGGAATGAGAACTGTTCCAACTTGCCCTGCAGTCTGATGACTAATAATAACAACAATTATGGTGTTTATTTAAGTCTTACTATCTGCCACACAATGTACTAAGCACTGGGGTGGATACAAGCGAATCTGGTTGGACACAGGCCCTGTCCCACAGTCTCAATTCCCATTTTACAGATGAGGTAACTGAGGCCCAGAGAAGTGACTTGACCAAGGTCACACAGTTGACAAGTGGTAGAGCTGGGATTAGAGCCCATGACCTTTTGACACCCAGACCCAAGAACTCCCACTCCTTCCTGTATTGTCTAGGGACCCGGATCTATGACCTCTGAGCATCTAATATTCACCCTATCTTCAGCCCACAATACTTATATAAAAACCTGGGGGCCATTTGTTCAGGGGAGACACCTTCCCCATCACCCCAGAAATTGTAGAATATTAAAAAAATTAAAATCATTTTACTAATTGCCACAATAAAACAAGTAATCTCATTCCTTTATCTCTTCATTTGATGCAATTTTTACATAGGAACAGTTTCTGCTAAGTCCAATTCTATTCTAAGGTCAGATCTATTATAGCAAAGAGAGGTAGAAAATTAAATATAATTAGTTTTCCTAGCATGTGGGTGTTTTGTTCTTGATCAATCCTTTGTTAAAGAAAACTTGCATTATGATACTCATGCCTCGCCCACTGCTCCATGAATGCACATGATCATTTATACTGCACTATAATATGTTGGAAGAAAGTCCTCTAAATTCCCTTATTGTGCTCCATCTAAAACTTGTAATTATAGCATATCATGTTGGGGAACCAACTGTGGCTATTCAGTTAATTAAAACAAAAGCTGCTTTTACCTCCAATGTTTTAAGCCCCATTGCCTAGTGGATAGAACACAGGCTTGAGAGTCCCAAGGACCAGCGTTCTAATCCCAGCTCTGCCACTTGTCTACAGTCTGACCTTGAGCAAGTCACTTCACTTCTGTGTCTCAGTTACCTCATCTGTAAAATGGGAATTGAGACTGTGAGCTCCGTGTGGGACATGGACTGTGTTCAACCCAGTTTGCTTGAATCCATTCAAGTACTTCATACAGTGCCTGCACATAGTAAGTGCTTAATAATACCACAATTATTACTATTGTTATATTTGTCCTTAGCTTACCTTCTTAATTACTCTAATTCTTTCCTTCACTCATCTCCCTTGCAGAAAATAGTATTAAAGATCCATTAATTACCTTGAAGGATTGCCAGAGTCCCCTTTTACTTTATACATTGTAAACATCTCCATCAAAAGAGATCCTGCAGCAGGTTAAACCTACATTCCTTGTACTACATCTTAAAGCAATTCTCTCTTTTATCAGTTTACATAAAATTTGTCTAGAAACTGTCCACTATAGAAAGGTTCTTCTGTACTTGAACACTAGTATTAAAAAAGTCTCTAAATATTCTACTAAGCATGGACAATTTAGGCTCCTTTAACCTTTTACCACACAGTCTTTCAGTTGTATTTATTTTTTGCAGAGCACTGTAGACTACTTTGGAAGAATACAATTGACTATATAGGCATGATTCCTGCACTTGAGGAGTTTAAACAAGAGTTGGGAGATAGACTTTAACATAAATTACAAGCAGGAGAAAGCAATAGAATATAAAGATATCTTTGTAAGTGCTGTGGGGGTAGGGAGTGGGATAATAATAATAATGATGGTATTTGTTAAGCACTTACTACGTGCCAGGCACTATTGTAAACACTGGGGTAAATACAAGATAATTGGATTGGACTAAGTCCCTGTCCCACTCGGTGCTCACAGTCTAATCCCCATTTTACAGATGAGGAAACTGAGGCTCAGAGAAGTGAAGTGACTGGCCCAAGGTCAAACAGCAGACAAGTGACAAATTCATAATTAGAACCCATGACCTTCTGACTCCCAGCCCCGTGCTTTATCCGCTATGCCATGGTGCTCTCAAGCGCATGGGTGATGGGACAGGGAGGGAAAATAGAATATGAGTTGACAGATTTGGTAGAGAAGGCTTGCAGAATTAGATATTGTTGTTGTAGGGCTTTGGAGTTGGGTAGAGTAGTGACCTGTCAGATGTGAAAGAGAAGTTCCAGTAAGGAGGAAGGAAATGAAAAAAAGGTCAGTGATGAGAGAGATGAGAGTGAAGAACAGTGAGTATGTTAGTATTAATACTTTTTTAATGGCATTTGTTATGTGCTAATTATGTGCCAGGAACTGTACTAAGTGTCAGAGTAGATACAAGTGAGTGCTTAGAGCAGGGCCTGGCTCATAGTAAGTCCTTAATAAATATCTGTAATTTATTTATTTATATCAATGTCTGTCTTCCCCTTTAGACTGTAAGCCTGTTGTGGGCAAGGAAAGTGATTGTTGTAATTTTGTAATCTCCCAAGTGTTTGGTACAGTGCTCTGCACACAATAAGCATTCAATAAATGATTGAATGAATGAACAAATACCTTAAAAAAAATCTAGCTGGACACAGCCATGTCCCACATGAGGCTCCCAGTCTTAATCCCCCTTTTACAGATGAGGTAACTGAGGCACTGAGAAGTGAAGTGACTTGCCCAAGATCACACAGCAGATAAGTGGAGAAGCAGGGCTTAAAACCCAGATCCTTTTGACTTCCATGTCATATTCTATGCTCTAGGCCCCGCTGATCTCTTTACTATTGTACTTCAATATACTTGGTATACTTCAATTATTTTCCGTCCTATATGGTGGAGCCCACAAAGGATCCAAGTAATTTTCTAAGGACCGGAAAATGGTGTTGTAAACAGTGGGAAGATGATCTTATGAATAATAGAATATCAAAAAAGATTTCAGATGTACCTTCATCATCATCATCATCATCAAATAATGTTCACATTAAGTGCACCCTCCCAAAGCCCATACTATAGTTTTAAAATATATATTTATATAACTGTTAAAGATAGAGCTCACCTGCAGCTGATTCTAGTGAACATTATTTCTTTGAAGGATTACATGGCTTCTGAGAGTTCTTTACAAGTAGCTATAGCTTATGGTCACTGGAGATAGGATGTTGATTATTAAATGAACCAGAAGAGAAGCCCCTAAGCTAAATGATTTATTTGTTCTATGGTTAACTTGATTCTTCTTTTGTAACTTGAAACATGGATTTTTATGAGTGATATCATTAAAATATATACTCCCTCTGGAGAATGTTGTTAATCATTATTGCTCTCCTGGGCCTCAGGATTACCCGTTTGCATTTTAATGCAACCTTCTTTAATGCTTACAGTTGAAATGTGAATGAATGTTAGATCCCTTAGATTTCTGGGAATGAAATGTGAAATAAGAATATAAAAGAAACACACTATCATTAACATTAAATATTTCTTAATCTTTGATTTTTATTGAAACATGATTATATATGTACCCATACATACACACACACACACACATATATATATATATTATGTTATGCTTAGTACTAAAACTAATTTACTCATATTAGTGTTAGAAAATTAGATTTCATATTTATCAGTAAGTATTCATTCAATTCTTATGTAGCACAAAATAATTATACTCTCTTGGAAAAAATGTAATAGCAGACTTCTCCCAAACACCAACTTTCTCACTGTACCTCTATCTTGTTTTTCTCTCTGATAGGGAACTCTCTCCCAACTAATATCTTACCAAACACCGCTCTCCCCATCTTCAAAGCCCTAATAAAATCACATCTCCTCAAAGAAGCCTGCTCTAAGTTCTCACTTAGCCTTCCCTTCTGCATCACCTATGCAGTTAGGTATGTTCCCTTTAACCACATTGATAGACTCCCCTTCCACAGCATTTATATACATTCCCATCCGTAACTTATTTTAATATCTGTCTCCCCATCTAGGTTGTAAACTCTTCGTAAGATATACCCATATTTTTGCATTATACCCTACCAAGTGCTTTTTACATTGTCCAGAAACGTCCTCATCATCATCTTCCTCATCAGTTCTATTTATTAAGCCTGTACCCTGTTCAGGGCACTGTATGAAGTTCTTAGGAAAGTACAGCACAACAAAGTTGGTAGGCACTTTTCCTAAATATAATGAGCTTACAGTCTAGTTTGGGCAAGGGTAATGATGAGAAGACTGGATGGGGTCAAAAGATTGGAGGCCAGTGCTGGTGAACAGCACATATTTCAAGGGAGGAGGTGTGACAGAGAGAAGGCGGTGAGGAGGTTGTGGTTAGATGGAGGATTTCAGAGTTGGTGAGGTTAGAGTTTTTGCAGTGGCTAGAGATGATGAGATCTAGTGTGTCCAAGTTGGTTAGTGGATTAAGTGGTGTTACATCCTGATAAGGCTAATTAGGGATGAGGGGTTTGGTGACTCAGCTGTACTGATGGAAGAGACCACGGTGTTCAGTATTATAGTAAGAAAACATTTATTAGTTTGCACAAATCATTATTCATACAGGATCCTGCTTCTATTGAGCCCTCCAACACAGGGGCCATGAGATGTCAGACATCATTAAACCCTCAACCCAGGAGCAATGTGATTAAGTCCTCAATCTAAAAATGATGAAATTTCACTTACTCCTACCATGAGATGATCGGTCCGAGTACTGGCTAAGATTAGTGCGAGTATCTCAGGCTAAAGAGAAGCAGCGTGCCTTAGTAGAAAGAGCCCGGGCTCGGAAGTCACCAGAGGTCATGGCTTCTAATCCTGGCTCTGCCATTTATCAGCTGTGTGACTTTGGGCAAGTCACTTAACTTCTCTGTGCCTCTGTTACCTCATCTGTAAAATGGGGATTTTGACTGTGAGCCTCATGTGGGACAACCTGATTACCTCGTATCAACCCCTGCGTTTAGAACAGTGCTTTTCACATAGTAAGTGCTTAACAAATACCATAATTATTAAAAGTTCTCCAGCCTGGACTGTCTCCTCTCCCCTTCTGATGACAGTGATCAGCAGCGACAAGAGTTCTTCCCCAGTCTTTAGACTATTATTCTTGTTGACCCACATCGAGCTTCTTCCACATCCTTGACCTAATCTACCAATGCTTTTTGTTCTTAGAACGTGTCTCCTCTGGGGCCCAGGTAGCTGTGTCAGTAGTTATTCAGAGTGGTCTTCCCTCAGGCTGGTTGATAACTGAAAGCAATATAGCTGAAGGGCATCCTATTTAACAAGTTGTTTTAACAAAGTGCAAACTGCACCCTTCACTTGGCAAGTTGTTTTGCAAACTTGCAAACTGAACCCTTGAGGTGGGGTGCAGCATGCCAGTGGTGTTGAGGAAAGGGGACGGAATTGTCATCAGGAACATTTTTGTGGATATTGAAGTCCCCAAGGATCAATGTGGGGAATGGAGAAAGAGAGAAGGAATGTGAGAAAGGGATCAAAATTGTTAAAAAGCTGTAGGTGGGTCCTTGGGGGTGGTAGTTGACAGTTACTAGAATCTGGAGTGGGTGGTAGAGGTGGATGATATGGACTTTGAAGGAGGGGAAAGAAAGGAATGGGAGAGGTGGAATGGTGTGAAAGCGCATAGTGGCTCAGTGGAAAGACACGGGCTTGGGAGTCAGAGGTCATGGGTTAGAATTCCGTCTCTGCCATTCGTCAGCTGTATGACTGTGGGCAAGTCACTTAACTTCTCTGTGCCTCAGTTACCTCATCTGTAAAAATGGGGATTAAGACTGTGAGCCTCACAAGGGACAACCTGATTACCCTGTATGTACCCCAGCGCTTAGAACAGTGCTCTGCACCTATCAAGCGCTTAACAAATACCAACATTATTATTATTATTATTGTTATTAAAAGGCATTGGAGAGCGAGAAGGAAGCAACACCACCTCCTTTCCCATTGAGTCTGGGGGAGTGGGAGAAGATGAGGCCCCCTCTGGAAAGAGCAGCAGTAGAGATCTTGTCATCTGAGGAGAACCAGGCTTCAGCGGTGGGGAGGTAGAGTAGCGAATGTGTCAGGAACAGGTCAAGGATGAAGAGAAGTTTCCCCATGAGTGGGGGTTCCACAGGCCTTGCTTAGTTGAGATTGTGGTGGGTGGTCTGGGGGAGGAGACAGCGCAAGGGATGGGGAGGGGCTGTATGGGGGGTGTGGATGAGTTAACTGGCACAGGGAGGGGGTGAGAATTGGCACTAGGACAAAATGACAGGGATTTGGCAGGAGAGAAGGGTGGGGAGGATGTGGTGGCAGGGGAGGAATGGGATGGGATGACCAGAGGGCTAGGATTGAAGAGTCACTGTGGGGTCAGTGAAATTTAACATTGCAGTTGAGGAAACCGACAGCAATAACCACTTAATCTGGTGTTACCCTGATGAGGTGTTACAACTGTGTACAGGTTCTTGGAACCTTGAGAGTGAAGAGGCCAATGTTTAAGAGAAAACAGGAGCTGGGTTGGTGTGAATGCTGAAGAAAACAGGGATTGGGCGTGAAAGTAGGTAGAGGTTGGTATGTAAAAATGGTATCATTGCTATTTACTAAGTGCTTTCCAGATACAGATCACTATACTAAGCACCTGGGAGAGTTCCGAAGAGTAAGTAGACACAGTCCCCATCCTCTTTTAATAGTCTAGTGGAGATCTTAAAGTCAAACAGGGAGTTTACAATCTAGCAGGAATATAGTGATTCAAAATTATTTAAACTATTTTTTTCCTTTGAAAAAAGCCTTTAAAAATACATTTGCCCTATTAAGCCAAGGGCATTAAGCAGGTTATTCCTACAAACAGACCAATAGGTAAGATTGCATTCAATGAAGAAATTAGAGAATTTTTTTTTCTGTTGATATTTCCTCATCCTCACTTTCTGAGAATTCCTTCCCTGTACAGAAAGGAAATAGTGATTAAAGAAAGGTTAGCTTAGCTTTTCATAGGGTTAATTTTTTTCAAATGACTCGGGTATGAGATTGAAAGCGAAGGGCATGCTCTTTGTTGGGGCAATGTTTTAGAATGGGCCTAATGCAGAATCTCATTAAAGCGACTGTCACGATTCCTCTATTTTACCATCACTTCCCATATTCTGTAAGAAGCAACTGTCGTTTTGAGTGAGTCTACTGCCAAAGAGGAATTTACAAATAAATGAAAAATGTCACAATTGATTTTGCTTCTTCCAGAGTACTCTATGTCAGCTTTGTCACAAACTGTCTTTGTTACTCTGTATTTTAGATATCTCAGCTGGACAGTGGAAATCTCTTTTGATAGTTTGGGACCTTTTTCATATGACCCAGAGTATGCCCTGTATCCGTGACCTTCCATTAATATTTGTAAAACAGTTTGGTGGGTTTCAAAATGCCTCCTCCCTCTCTCCCTCATAACTACTTTACTTGTCAGCCTCCAGACGTCAATTTCACTAATTCCATATGTGAACATTAAAAGAAATGGGGCTTTCCGAATTTGAAAATGCTTCCAGATAATACAATTACCCTTTCTATTTTCTTCCCTGAACTCATATTGTAATATTTTATTGTTTAAGATATGTAGTAAATAATTACATTGCTTACATAAATGCAATAAACCATTCTTTGTTAGTAAAGAATTTGTAAAGCATTGGCTGGATTATTAGTTCTCATTTTCTTCCAATTTTAATTAGGCCTTATCTTATCACATTCCCACTGTGCTGTCTCATCTTTTAAATATACCAGAATAGCCATTGTTATGCAAAGAAACCAATTTTTTTTAGTTCAGAAATAATTTCAGAAATACTTTGTAAGCATTTAGTATATAAATGATAATATATGAGTTGAAATTCCATTTTAATTAAATTTGATAAATAATTTAAATCAATAGCAAGACATTGGATGTTAGTTCAGTATTTCTGAAATTATATTTTATTTTTAGCAATTAGATATTTATTTGAAACCTAATGAGACATGAGAAAGTTTTCATATGCTTTTTACCTGATTCTTTCTAACTTTAAGAGAAGTATCACGACAATAGTTACCGCAGTGCAGAGAATAACATCCTGAGAGGCTTCTGGCTCTCTGGTGAATGATACATGGTAAATATAACCATATATATATGAATGTATAGTATATATGTGTATATGAAAGTATGCTGTATGTAAAGAGAGGGGAAAGATCTTTATATAGGCATGAAGAGATAGAAAAATAGAGTGATCTTTTTCATTCTTCTCTCTCTCTATGTATATAGATACATGCAGTGTTTATAAAGTGCTTTTATGTGCCAGGCACTGGAAAAGAAATACATGGATGAGGTATAGACAAGGTCTGTGGCCCCCAAGAGGTTCACAACACTGAGCGGGAAGAAGCGTTAGTCTAGTGGAAAGAGCATGGGCCTGGGAGTCAGTGGTGCTCGTTTCTACTTTGAGATTAGCCACTTGCTGGCTGTGTGACTTTGGGTAAATCACTTAACTTTTCTGTGTGTCAGTTTCTTCAGTTATAAAATGGGGATTCAATACCTGTTCTCTCTCCTACTTATCTGTTGCCAAATTATACATTCCAAGAGCTTAGTTCAGTGCTCTGCACGCAGTAAGCACTCAATAAATACGATTGAATGAATATTTAGAGTCCATGTGGAACAGGAGCACTGTCCAGCCTGATTGTATCTACCCCAACACTTAAAACATTTCTTGACACATATAGTAAGCCCTTCATAGAGCCAATGCTTTTTTAATGGTATTTGTTAAGCACTTACTATGTGTAAAGCACTGTTCTAAGTTCTGGGGTTGATAACAAGGTAATCAGGTTGTCCCACGTGGGGCTCACAGTCTTAATCCCCATTTTACAGATGAGGTAACTGAGGCACAGAGAAGTTAAGTGACTTGCCCAAAGTCACACAGCTGATAAGTGGCAGAGCCAGCATTAGAACCTATGACCTCTGACTTCCAAGTCCGTGCTTTTTCCACTAAGCCACACTGCTTAGTGGTTATTATTCCCAGCACCATGAGTGTGGCTCAGTGAAAAGAGCATGGGCTTCGGAATCAGAGGTCATAGGTTCGACTCCCGGCTCTGCCACTTGTCTAGCTGTGTGACTGTGGGCAAGTCACTTAACGTCTCTGTGCCTCAGTTACCTCATCTGTAAAATGGGGATTGTCTGTGAGCCTCACGTGGGACAAACTGATTACCCTGTATCTGCCCCAGCGCTTAGAACAGTGCTCTGCACATAGTAAGTGCTTAACAAATACCAACATTATTATTATATGGTACCCGACATCAAGTAATAACTGTGATATTTGTTTAGCACGTACTAAGAGGTATTGAATCCTCAGGTTACATTTGAGGAAACTGAGGCACACAAATTCAAGTGGCTTGCCCACTTGTCACAACTCAGACAAGAGGCAGAGCTGGGATTAAAGCCCAAGGCCTTTGACTTCAAGGCTCATGCTTTAAGTACTCGACTATGCTGCTTCAAAATGAAAATATATTTGGGTTGGTTTCTTCTAAATCTCAAAGTGTGCTCCGTTGGAATTTCAAAGCATGCAGTTCTTTACAGTAATTTTAATTAAGGACAAAAGAGTGTGAGCCCCTCATGGATTAGGGACCTTTCCCAAATCAATTTCCATTTATTCTTCCCAGGCCTCAGTAGGATGATTTGCAATCAACATAATTTATTGAGCTCTTACTGTGTACAGAGCACTGTATTCAGTGCTCTGGAGAATATAGTATAGTAAAGTTGATAGATGTGATTCCTGCCCACCAGGAACTTATAGTTTAGAGGGAGATATTGGCATTTGATAATGTAGATAGCAGAAATGGGAAAGTATAAGGAAATGTTGCAGGCTGGGAGTGCGGTGAATATCAAATGCTCGAAGGGTACAGATCCAACTGCATAGTTGACGTAGGAGGGAGGGTAAGACAGACAGATGAGAGCTCAGCTGGGAAAAGCTTCTTGGAGGATCTGTGCTTTTGGAGGGTTTTGAAGGTGAGGAAAGTAGTAGATTGTTGAATATAAACAGAAGGAATTCTAGGCCAGAGGGAGGATGTGGGCAAAGGGTCAGCGTCAAAAAAGATTAAATAGAGGCACAGAGAATAGGTTAGCATTCAAGTAGCAAAGTGTGCTTTTTGGGGCGTAGTAGGAAATCAGTAAGGTAAGATGAAGTGGAAAACTGATTGAATGCCCTAAAGATGATCACAAGGAATTTATTTGATGTGGAGGTGGATGGGGAATGAGTGCTTAATAAATGTTTTTATTGATTGGTTATAAAGGACTTCTAGCCTTGTAGTTATTTTTCGTAATTCCCTGCATGTCATCAAAATGTCTCTTGCCAAGGAAAACTGAATTCATTATTAATTATATTGTCATAAATCAAAAATGAAAAATAATTTAGTTTTATGCTGAGTCTAGTTATTTCCACACAAATTGGATGAAGCAATTGCCGGTCTTTAGGTTCCTGAAAATCATGGTGGTGTTAGGTATGGAAAGAACAGGAAAAAACTATTTGAACATTTGCTGTTGTAGCAAGTCCTTGGCTCTGCTCTGACCTTTGCACTTGCCCTCGATTTCCTTTCCCTTCACCAATTAAGCCTCCTTTC